>NC_059139.1:8757045-9060075 GCF_020740605.2 Lemur catta | reverse complement strand
TAAATTACATCTTGTCAAAATATGCACACCCAAAGTAGCTTGAACATTACCCCTCTTCCTTACATCCTCTATTGTGGCACAGCTCTAAGCAAACTGAAATAACATTGCAGCAAATTGAGAACCCAGGACCTTCTCGTACATTCTAGTTCCTTGTGCCCATGGAATGTGGAAAGTACATAGTGCTACATTCGAGAGGAAAAGTGTCATTGGTATTAAAGAAATTGTTACTGGTGGACATAGAGTCATGTTTCTTAGAACTAAAAACTCCTTAAAAATCCATTTAATGAAAACTCGTTTTGAAAGAGTAAAATAATCACCGTGTTTCCATAATGAATCTAAGAATGGAGATGCCCTTGTTTAACTTGAACCAGGTCTGTAACCTTCCGAGGAGTTTGACTTTCGCTATTGATTATTCACGTTGTAAAATATGCACATCCACCTTTGCAATGATTTAGAGGAAAAATCAATGAATGTTTTGGGAAAGTGAAGACTAAAAAGAGCATGGCATGCTTGACTGCAGGCAATGAGTTTTCCTAACCACTGGCTTCACTCAATAAATGGTAGTTTTGAAAATTTTAAAGGGGGCTATCTTCACTTATGACACCGAGGAATAAAAATTAAATAAATAATAAAAAGTAAAACAAAAAGACGTGGTTAGGGTGAAACGGATCAAGTTGAATGTATTACTTAGGGTTTGCACAACCTGCTCCCCCTTTCCAAGCAGCTTAGACTGAGAGGGCAATCTGCGTGACTGCACCTCCTGGAGGAACAAACAAGGTCTTGCCTGCTTGAGTTGAACTTTCTCAAAACTGTCCCCAAGCTAAGCTAGGGGTCACCTGGACTGGTCAGCCGTGGGGGGCACCCCACCCTCACTCCCATCAAATTGCAGGGGAGAGGGGAGGGCAATTCACATAGGGAAAACTGAGAGGGATTTTCAAATATTTACACACACATACGTATATATCTGCATTTCTCAGTAATTCAGACAAATAAATGAAATTCAGCATGTTAAAAAAAAAAAAGTACAGTGTTCATTACTTTTAAATATCCACAGCAATTAGATCCAGGATAGCAAAGCATTGCTTAGCAGGAGTCCTTGAGGAATCAGATTTGATGAATACATAAGAATGCTTTCCAATTAACTTATCAATGATTTATGAATACATAGTTCTCTGGAGTGCCTACAAATATTTGAAAAAGGTAATTACTTACAGGAGGATTCAAAAGGCTAAATTTTTTCCCTTCAAATAAATTTTGTATATACCATTCATTTACTTAGCAAATTCCTTCCTTATAAACAGCAAAAAGACACACTGAGCCCAGTTTTTGTTTGTGTTATCACAAATGGGCAGTTTTGTGGAGTCTAAATTATGGGACTTTGTACATCTAGAGTCTTGAGGTGGGCTGTCCCAGTGTTCACCTGAAAACAGGGGATTTGTAGGATCACCCCAGAAAGAAAGGGTTTCCCTAAAGCCTTGTCACACCATTCTTGCCTGGTGAGCAAAACCCAAGAGAATGAACAGCAGTTGTTCAATAGCAATAATGACAAGCGGCACAAGTTGAGATTCATTTAAGTTTTAAAAATTATATTAAAGTAATGTATTAATTTTATTTAAGTCTTTATATACTGCTTAAGTCTCTGTCCCAAAAATCTAACTTTGTAATTAAATTACTTAAAAAAAAATTTCTATCCAGACTGACCTTGATTATCTTAATGTGAGAATAGTGTGGATAAGGAAGGTGATGGCAGTTTGATTGTCTATCAGTCCCGAGTTGACAGACCCATTAAGGAACTGGTTTGGCAGAAAATGGAAGATTTAGTATGTTTGGCCATTAAGGAGACCAAATATATTCCTTGAACAGAAAATTTCTTTACTCGTTCAAGGAATTTAGTAGACTTTACAAATGTTCTTTGTTGACAGTAAAAGGCTTTAAGGAGTATAGATTTCAAGCAGAAATCACCTCTGTTTTAACAACCCTGGAAAGAGAGGTTTCATAATTTACCTGAAATCTCATGATAACAAGAAAGTATCAAGGAGGCTAAACAGGTGTAAAGCGAGAGGTAGGTCTCACTCAGGGCTAGGACCCACGCAAAGGCTGCCTGGGTCAGGTCTTCCTTGAGTCCCTGGCACATTCAGTGTCCTCGTTCTCTACGCATTCAGACAACTTTGCACATACCTCCTCTAAATGCATATAGTGGTGCACCGTTTCTTTGGTATTTATAGATCTCACCATCTCTCTAGCCAAGGAGATTCATAAGGGCAGGGAGTGTTCCATTCAGCTTTTTCCCCTAGCATAGTGTCTGGCACTGTTCAACTGATGAATGAATGAAGAAACGAAAGAAAAATTATGGCATGAAGTGGAGGTTGAAAGAGTGGGAAGAAAATTTCTGCATCCTCGAAGTGATTCCTTTTAGCTTGAAGGAGACACCTGCTACGGACCGAATTATGTGCCCCCAGATTCATCTGTTGAAGCCCTAACCCCCAATGTGACTGTGTTCAGAGATAGGGCTTTTAGGAGGTAATTAAGCTTAAATGAGGTTATAAGGGTAGGGCCCTAATTTCATGGGAATGGTGACCTCGTAAGAAGAGGATGGCAGGGAGTGAGAGAGAGAGAGAGAGAGAGAGAGAGAGATTCCTTTACATGCACTTGCACCGAGCAAGGCCATGTGAAGACACAGTGAGAAGGTGGCCTTCTGGAAGCCAGGAAGAGAGCCCTCAACAGGAACTGACCATGTTGGCACCCTGATCTTGGACTTCCAGCCTACAATTAAGCCACCCAGTCTATGGTCTTTTGTTGTAGCAGATTGAGAGGACCAAGGTCTCGCCTTATTGGGTGTCTGCCTATTTCATGCCCTTCCTTCTCTGATAGTTTCCTCCCTCCTGCACTGGTGGGTCCCTCTGTGCTGTGGGCTTCACTGGTCAGAGCTGACTGGACCAAGGTGAATGCTGGATCCAAGATGCTCCCTCCAGGAACTGGAGTTAAGACACACTTGCCTGTCCATCTCTTCTGGGTGCTGAATGAAGGATTTGTGAACTTGGATGTCACTGGGCAGCAACCTTCTGCTGTGCGCATGGGGAAGCTGAGGCTCGCAGAGAGAGTTACGCAGAGAGAGGCAGGTGTAGGAGCAGGTCATGTGGGGATGTGGGGGGAGGGACCGAGAAGTGCTAGCTGGAAGCTTCTGTCCCACCTTCAGGCCATTCCTCTTTCCCTTCCTTGCTATACTCCTGCATCTTCCCTGTACCTTGTCCTCTTTCCTCCAGCCAGTTTGAATGGGTTTCTGTTACTTTTCATCAAAGTAGCTTCACAAAGATGAGGCGTTTTGAAATTCACTTTCCCTTTCTGGCTTGCATTTTCAGAAAGGAGAATATAGACCACAAAGCATGTAGAGGCATGTGACAAAGTTTCCTCTTTATTGGCAGGAGACATTTTTTTAAGTGCCCAATTTTAGGAATTCTCTGGCATATTTTCTTCCTGATGTACCTCCCCCAGTATAATCCTGTGAGAGAGCGTAATTCCATGGTTATTTCTGTCAATTGATGGTAGACGGTGCACATAATGTTTTCCAAATTCAAAATGGCAACTGAGAAAGAAAACTGTCCCAAACAAGATCTGGTACAGCAATTTTTTGCAGTTATAATTTATAACTCTTTTTTGGAAGTAATTAGCATTTCTGAGCAGTTTTCTGATACACTTGAAGGAGTTTAAGAAATCCTTCTGGAAAACTTACCTACCCGCTCAACTGATCATGTACCTTTTGAGCAATCTGATGTACCAGGCATATTTTATACTGTCTAATGTCAAAGTATATTTTAAAAATTTGAAATCATGATTGCTATATAACTATAAAACAGCCCGTGTCAAAGACTTTTTAACTCATTAATTAGAGATCCATCTGGTTTAAGACTTACAGGAAATTTTGCATAATTTGTCATCAATGAAAGAATGCAAAGTTAGACATCAAACTAGCTACTGCCCTTCATGACATTAAAATGGTAACTTCCGTGTTTATCTTTTCTCTCATACACAAATAATTTTCATTTTTACTGAACAGAAATCTATGAATTAACCTGTAACTTCCCAGAGTTTGCACCCTAATCAACAACACTCAAAGAGAGCTGCATTCTCCTAAAGAGTTTAATACTCCTTGGGTGAGCTAGTTATTGATGCTCCACTCTAAGACTAAAAAGTCACACAAGCTTCTTTCTTTCTTATTTCCAAGTTTGGAAAATTTTTCTCAACAGCAGCTTGTTTTTTTCTATAAATACCTCTAACAGAAGGGACGTCTTTGAATTGGCTGCTGCTTCTCTTGTGGAGGATTTGGAACAAAACTTTGACACATGCTCTTTTCAATTTGGCTGAGAACTTGCTTTAACATTTCAATATTAAAAATTATTAGTAAGGTCATTCAAGTGCCAGAAAGCAACTGTTTCTTGGACAGATTGTTTCATTTGTTTTTGATAATCTGAAGCCATACCTCAAAGACTCAAACTAAAATATACAATGTAAAGGCAATTTATAGTACAAGGAACTCTTCCTACATGTATACCATTTTTATTTTTCATTATTAGTTGTTTCCAACCATTTAAATAATGAATTGACTATATTCAAATATAGGTGGAAAATATTGTTTTGATAAAATAGTAAATCCATTTTAGGAAGCTTTATTATTTTTACTAGAACATTGCACCTTGGCAAAAAATAAATGTAATTTTACTATGTATATTTCATGCTAGCATTTAACACTGTAATTGTACACCCAAAATTGCTGGTTAAATTTTACTATTAGATATTGAGGTTTGGACACCTCAGTAAGTTTTGTTGGCAATACTGTCTCTATTTTAGATAGAAATATTCTGGTAAATCATGATTCTACAAATATAAAGTACAGTAGAAAAGCCTTTTGGGTTTTCACTTTGGTAGGTTCCTTTTTTGTTTAATCCTTCTGTGGCACTTTTATATTTTCTCAGATAAAAAAGGATTCATCCTGTGTGCTTAGCTTTCTAGGTCGTAAGATTTTATTTTTGGTGGAGGCTAAGTTTTCATTTTAGAAGTATTTTTACCACTAAAATTTTGCAAATAATGGCACTTCAAAATATATCTGTCTTATATTCATTTTGTATCCAATTGTTGCGAGCAGTTAGTGATTATTGAAAGGCCTTAAGAACAAGGCTGAGGTTTCCCTGAGGAAGAAGAAATTTTGCCCGTGGGCTGCAGCTTCAGCTTCTGCCCAAGTTTCCAGCCTGCTTTACAGATTTCGAACTTGCCAACCTCCACAATCATGTAAGCCAATTCCTTGAAATAGATCTTTATATACATAACATATACAGTTTGCATATGTATGTGTATGTGTGTATGCATGCCCACATATATGTATACATACATACATCCTACAGTTTCTATTTCTCTGGTAGAACCCTGAGTAATAATGTACATTCGCAACTGAAAAACAAGGCTAGGAATTAGCAAACCATCCTCCTCCTCCCTACCAACAAAGTCCCTTTGAAGAGTTTATACTTTCAAAAATTTGCTCCCCAAATCTGAGAAGGTTATGTTTACTATGTTACTTTACATTTCTCCTTCTCTACTTCCATAATTCCTTCCATTAATTAATATTCCCAAACCTTTATGATGTACATTATATACACACCAGCCTCGTGTTAGTGTTGTTAAGCAAACTTAAAGGATGGAGTAGTATCAAATGTGAGGCTGCATTAATCAGGATTCATAATTGCAAGCAATGGAGATTGAGCACTGCTGGCTGAAGCACAAACAACAAAATAAAGAATGTATTAAAAGGATATTGTGGAGCTCAGAATAGCTGAGAAAATTGAACAGTGAGGCTGGGAAAATGGTGGCCAGGAGGATATTTCAGATGCAACCAGGAGCCCAGTCAAACATCCTGCCACGAAACCAGTCTGGTGAGGACATTATTACACCCAAGTGGCTCCTGGATACCATTTTGGAGGCTACCGTTGCCATGACTGCTCTTGGAAACTCAATGCCATTGTTGCTACTGCCATCCTCTGCCAGAATGTACTCTATACTGTCCCACGTTTTTGGACTGCTAGCTCCTGATTCAAGTCCAAGGTGCGTGCATTTGATTGGTCATGCCTGGGTCACACAACGATGCCCTAGGTGTAAGGGTACCTGGGAAAACATCTGGTACTTTTACTTTCCATAGGGGTTAGAGGACTCTGCTTGGTGGGAAATTCTCCAAATATAGGAAGGCGATTTGGATGGTGGTCAGCCAAAGAGGACAAATGTATACTACCATGCTTTTTGGTACTACTTGTCCACATAAGCCAGCATGGCAGTGGCAGCGTAGATGCCATGGAGCACCGTCACGGAGCATCTGGTTGTTAGCAGCCAAGTGCCAGGAAGGACCTCAGGATGGGGCCCAGGGGCCCCATGGACCACAATGACCAGCAGGAAAAAGGGCGCCTGCAAGGAGTGAGTTCTGTCCACAGTCAACCCCACAGATCCTTCGGGGAGCATCCGTGAACGAGAGGAGCTGTGCCTGCCGCCTCTCTCAGCGCCATCAGGCAAAAGCATCCCAGGAAGACCTACTGCTGGGCATTTGCTCATCTCCCACAGCACTGACACCTGCCTATGCCTGGAGCCTTTGCCCAGCTCATCTTACTGATACAGGGTAGACATCCTGCTTCAACATCCAGGGCCACCTGTAATCCCTCTTATCCCTTACCTCCAAAACAGACAGTGGGATTCCGGACACCCAGGGAGCTGGGGGCAGCCATGGAGGGGAAGAGATGCCACCCATTCAGCATCTGTACTTGGGTGGACCTGAGCAAAACCCATTTGAGATTTTATTCACTGATTGTTTAACATGCACCAACCCTCCTCCCCTGAGGTTGGGACTGTGGTGAAACTTAATGCTAGTTATACAACTTATAACTCTTACATTTGTAAAATAAAATCGATCCACAGAAATATCTAAGAATGATTGTCAGTTGCTGTATCACTTAGGAATGCTTTCAGTTTTGAGTAACAGGAAACATAATTGACAATGCTTTAAACAAGCAGAGGTTTAATTTCTCCATATAACAAGGAGAGGCACTTGGCTATTGTTGGTTCAGAGACACAAAGATATTAAAGTTATCATTTCAGTAATTTAAATGGCTTTGCCCTCATGGTTATAATGTGGCTGACTGCAACAGTTCCACACACCGTGGCCACATTCCAGCTGGAAAAAGGGACAGCTGGGTCTGTCTCTTTCATCAGAAAAGCAAAAGTATTCCCAGGGGCCCTAGCAGACTGCCATTTATGGTTCATTAGCCAGAACTAAGGCACAAGGCCACTCATAGCTGCAAGGGAGGCTGGGAAATATTTAGAATTTCCTGTCTCTGTGGCAGAGGCAGAGGAGAATGAGATTGAAATGCAGGTATGTTAGCTAACCAACAGTGAATTCTACCATTGTCACGTTTTATAATATGAATTTTGATTCGTGAGCCAATAATTCCTTCATTTTATGTTGGTGCTTGCTAGCTCACAGTTTATGACAGGCAATAAAAATTTCCCCTCCGAATTATGGAAGTTAAACAGTTAATAAAATTCTATCCAGTAATCCTTCTCTCTCTCTCCATTTTCTGGGAAAATGGGAAGAAGTTACTATTATTTGATGGTGGTGAGGGTCAAAAATGATGAATCATGGAATACCACGGAGGTGACAGAGCACTGTAAAGCTTTGTGATCCTGAAAATCAGACCTAGGGAAGAACAGTATGCACAGCACAAAAAGGCACCTTGGTTTCCAGTCCTGCTTCAGTCAATAAATAGCTATGTTGCCCCCAGTGAGTCTGTCTTTGTTTTCCCTTCCATAAATTAATCATTGTTTCTATGAAATGAAATCATAACCTAAATTAGTTATTCTCAGATCTGAAATTTTACAACTGTCTGTCATTTGTCTTGATGCCTTATGATACTATGTGGATGGACAAGAATAAATCACCATGTGTTCATTCACTTAGTCTTAGATTCAAGAGCTGGTTCTTGAGCACCTACTGTGTGCTGGGCAATGGAGGGACCAAGGGTAAATCTCTTGTTAATAGACCAGTTTGGCTGGGGGTTTTAGACTGAGGTTTACTTTAAAATTTTTAGGAAAAGAAAGAAATTGAATTATTTCCGGAAGCAGGTTAGTCAATTCCATCAATGGTGACATCACTTCTGGCCATGGTCAGAGCAGACAAGATCTAAGGAAATTACAAGCTCCTCCAGGTCAAGTGTCTTCCCCACCAGCCCGTCATCTCACTCAAGGGTCCTATCACAGAGCTCACTGCATCCTCAGAAGGTTAAGTTTAGGAGTATGGCCGTGTGAAGGATGTGAGAGCTGGCTGAGCCAGCTATCTTGTTCTGCCCAACAATTTCTCACTGCAGAAATTAATCCATAATATTAATAGGGAAGCCAAAAAGAGGTCTTTTGTGAGTAGTCCCAGGGCACGGGTGATGTTAGGTATTAAACTAACAAGAACAGATACTACACTTGATCTTAGCCAAAAGGCAAAGAAGCCATGAGACATTAAGTATTGATGGTAGACCAGGGTGGCTGGGAAGCTCTGACCCAGGCCAGACCCAAGGAAGTCTGCTTTAGCTTTGGGAGCCTGAACAACATACACCCCTCTGGGAACAAAGGATTTTTAGCAGGAAGGGAACATCAAAGAAAAAATGTCTAGGTCACAATTTTGCCTAAGATGGCACAGATCCGGGAACTACAAAAGACTATATTAGCCCAGGCGTAGCCCTGGTCTCTGAAATCAGCCAGATCTGTGTCGTTTGCCATCATCCCTGAAAGTGCCTCTCCCTAGAACCACCTCCTCCTCTCAGAACCTTCTATCATCTCAACAGAGCCTAGAGGCCAGGCACCAGGTGCAGCCACATTGCCAGGGCTCACAAGCTCGTTCTACTCTTCTGCTTACGTAGTCTTGGGTAAGCCATTTCATCTCTCTCTGTGTCTCCTCCTCTGCAGTAGGAACAATAATGATAATGGCCAAGTTTAGAGGGTGTTTTAAGACAAAATCACCTAGAAAAGTGTAGGCTTTCATCTCCCTTTCTCAGACCCACCCTGTATGGCAATCTTTCCTTCGGGAGCTGCTTTCCGTGACCAAGCTGAATTTTTGCCTCTCTCTACTAAAACAATAACTTTTTTTTTGAGGGCCTGGTTCTAAAATCTTCTAAGGTGATTATTAGGGTATACCAGTAACTCTGATGATATTCTAAAGAGGGAGGCAGGATGATGACACTGCTCGGTCCCCGACACAGCAGGGATGTATGGAACCCAGCTACCTTGAGTCCCAGGACAGGATTCTCTTTGGGTTGACATGGGAGGTATCATGTGGCAAAAATACCCTTTGTAGGCAAAGTTACACAAATTACCTACAAAGGCTGACAGTTAAAATAACATTTCTAATTTTCTTAGTTTCTGAAGAGTGTTTTTGCTACTTAAGGATTTTTAACTCCCTCTGGTAAGAATTGGAATAATTGTTCGTGAGTTATAGCAGGCCTTAAGGGCAGATGAAACCTCTCCTCCTTATGGAGATTTGGGGCTGGTCTCCCAGGGTGTATAGTCTAGTAGACCTGCTCTATCCCATAGGGTAGCCAACAGTCACATTGCCTACTGAGCTCTTGAAAGGTGGCTAGTCCAAATTGAGATGTGCTGTAAGTGTAAAATACACATCCAGATTTCCAGGACTGAGTATGATCAAAGAATGTAAAATATCTGCTGAATAATTTTTTATATTGGTAGCATATTGAAATAATACTTTGGATGAAACTTGTTAATGAATTTATTCATTAACAAATTCATAAGTCGAAACATTATTAAAATTACTGTTTCTTTTACTTTTTAAAACATGTCTCCTAGAAAATATAAACTTTCACATGTGCGGCACGTTCTAGTTCTACTGGACAGTGCTGGCCCAGATGAGAGGAGATCTTGCAGATCTGAAATATTTCTATTCAAACTTCTTTGGAAAGTCCTGTAAGGCACAGTTCCTTGGAATTCACACATGCTAATGCAGGTATTATTCTGATGGGCATACAATATTTAGGAAATTACCTCTATCACCTTTAGGTTAAAACTCAAGGCTAAAAATTTCCATTGAGGTTTAAGAAACAGCTGTGAAGGTAACTGACATGGAAGCAGTGATAAGAATCTAAGATTTATAATCTGAGACTAATAATTCAAGACTGTGGGGAAGATGTGCGAATTGAAGTTGAAACCTTCTCAATTTCATTTTGAATTATTTTTTTTCTCCTAAAGCTCGAAACCGTCAAAATTCCGCATTCAAGCAAATTCCAAATAGGTGGACTTGGCTACAGGGGATGCTGCAAATAACTAACATTCAGCTGAGACCTAACAGAAACTTGATGACAAACAGTCAGGAAATGGCGCCTGGGGCTCGGAGGCGGGCTGAGAGCTCAGGACGTCCCCCGTCCCGGGGCCTGCCGGAGCGCGCTGCCCGCAGGTGGCCGGAGCGCGGAGCCCGGAGCGCCCCGCAGCGCGAGGGGCGGGAGCCGGGTCCGGGCGGAGCGTCGCCCGTCGTCATGGCAACCACAGGAGCCGCAAACAACCCGACCGGCCGGACAGCTGGCGCGGCCGGATCCGACTCCCGGGAGCAGCCGCGGTCAGGGGGCGGCACAGGCGTCGGCAGTGAGGTCCCTGCACCGGCCCCGCCGCGGCCACCGTGCGGCGAGTCCCCGCGGAACGCCATGGACAAGCTGGTACCGTGTGCTCCGCCCGCGCGGCCCCCGGCCCAGCCCGGCCCTCCGCGGCGCATGCGCGGCCGAGCCCCCGGGGCACTGGGTTCCTGGGTTCCGCGGGGTGTGGGCCGCGGCCAGGGAGGCGCTGACTTGTGTTCTGGGGTACAGCTTCAGAGCTGGGGCCTGAAAGCGCTTTCTTGACCTTTTGGGGCTAGGATTGCTGTTTCTTGGGCTTTGCTGGTTTTTTCTCAGGTGGTCCATCACGCCCACGAGGGCACCTATAAAAATGCAAAAAGCAGTAAGTCCGGGGACTGCTGCTCCCCGTCTTCCTCTTGCTGCCAAAGGACCATTGGTCGTCGGCAACGTGGACCCAAGCAACCCGCGGTCCCACATGGGGCCCAAAGATGTGCAGGAGTGGCAACAATTTTTGTTTCAACTTTGTCGGCTGTTGTTAGCTCTCCTTGGCGCTTGGGTTCGGACAAAAGCAAATGTTTAGTTCCCTTGGAGAGAGGGAGAAGGACGGTGTGCAGAGAAGGCCCCACTGGGTGGTTTCTGTCTGTCTTTTACATTTCCCTCGGCCTGCAGCGGGTGAGATGCAGCCGGACACGGACTTGGTGCATTTAAGTCAGCTTTCATTTTATTCAGTCTTGCTTTTTTTTAAATGAATATTGTGGAATGAAAAATAGTCCAAGTACAGTACTTGTTTTTGCACTTTATCTTCCAGGGAGATTGTATTTATATACATTTCCATTTAGCTACACTATAGCCATGTAACTATTAGGCTTTATTATGCTAATCGACAAAGTATGCACTTTGTCATGCTTTAATAAACATAAATTCATACTTACTGAATTAAGAGCAATGTATATGTCTATAGATTATGCAAATAATACTTCAACATTTTCCTCCTCTCTATAAATATTTATGCTCAAAATTGGCTTTTATTCTTGTGAGCATTCTTTTATAGTAGACACATTAATATTCTTATTTTCATATGATTTATGTCATAAATACTTGGAATTTCCAATATATCTTTTTTCTTCACTGAAGAAAAATGCTCATTAATTCTTTTTAGTCTTTTAAGTAACTTTTTTTCTCATATTCTGTCAAAGAAAATAGTGACCCTGAAATGACAGATGGCAGTGCTACTTCTGATACCAGTAAACCAACAGCTTTTTTGTATGTCCTAATTTAACATCCATATATTATATAATCTTACATGGAGTTTATCAGTTTTTATCCTGTAAGGATATAGAGCATGGCTGTTTGCTTTATGCCATGTTTTTAGGTTTTATTAATTATGTTTGCTTTAAGATTTCAGGGCTATAGTCTTTGCCTCTAATTTTTTCTTGGTCTGTTCAAGTTGAAATTAAAGAATTTGAAAATTACCAAAATCTCTTATTTAACTTAAGTAGTAATCTAGGAAATTAAATTGATATACCTCTTTGTATCTATTAAATTTGCAAAGATTCCCCCAGAATGTTTAATAACATGGGAAAATGTTTACAATGAATGAGTGAAAAAAGCATGTTACTAAAGCAATAGGTTCCAATTTTATGAAAATAAAAAGGTATGTAAATATGTATAGAAAACAGAATAAAAGGATATACACCAAAATATTGATACTGACTATCTTTGGCTAGTGGTAATTAAAGAGGATTTTAATTTTATTTGTTTTTTTCTTCATTTTAAAATTTTCTACAATGAATATACATATTATATATATATTCGTTGTTAGAAAAAATTATAAAGAATAATGACCCCAAAAATGTTTGCACAACTTTTTCTCCCAAGATGAATTTAGCATCCTTTGATAAATATTTTCTGTTTTCTGTGCACATGGGTTACATCTTTATGAACACTATTTTGTAACTGGTGCTCTCCCCAGTGAAGTCAACAGCCCCTATTTTGCATAAATTGGAAGTACTGTAGAAGGTGGTCAGTGAGCACGCATAGCTTGATGTGAAGAACAGCAACAATGAAACAAAGGGATGGCTAAGTTCTCCTGTTTCCTAAACGGCATCATTTTCTTAACCCTCATCAATGGCAGGTTATTGCCCCTTATCCGAGATTGATTTGGAAAGGATTTTGGCAGCCCTAATAATTTATTATCCACGCTGCAAAAATGGATTTCTGTGGTTATCTTATTTAGAAAAAATAGAAACAAATAGACACTCAAGCAAAGTATAAGGTGTACAAATTGTTGCATCCCTGAAATATGCCCTCCATAGAAGTTTAAATTCCCCTGGGAAGGTGTGGGGGGGTGTCTCCTGTGTTTCCCGCAGGTGCAGGTAATGGTATAGCTGAGGCTATCATCAGTGTTTGAAAAAGGATGCTGTGAGTATGGATATTTCGAGGAATTGATTCCCACTGCATAAGAAATGCTAGGAGGAAGTTTACCTGTTACATTTTCTCCTTTAGTCACGCTAAGCTCTTTCCTGGCACTCAGCACAGTGGCTGTTTATTTTTACCTAGTACTGTTTGCATTCGGCTTTGCTTCTTGTGGCCTTACTTTTAACAAACAGACAAAAAAAGAATTGAACAACTGCTAGCTCATTACTTTGTTTATGAATAAAAAGCAGTAGCTTCAACTCAAGAGTAAATCGCCTACCAGCGATATTTGTATTTCCCAGACTGTTAAGTTACAATCCTTCGAGGAAACCAGCTTCAAGACAGTGCGTGGATCAGTCTGTCCTGTCATCTCAGGGCACACCTGGCCCACTGCCAGGCCCCATGTGTGGTGTGAAAGGCGTGGAATTGGTGGAACGAATGCTTTCTCTTTGTATTTACCTCTCTAGAGGAAATGCTTAGAAAGTGAGGCTGGAGTAGGAAAAATGGTATTAAAGATACTTGAGCAGTTCGGTTTAATTCAATAAATACTTATTAAGTACCTCCTATGTTTCAAGTACTGTGCAAAAATCCGGAGAGTTTTTCCTTTCTTCTTCTCTTCCTATATTTTTCCTTCCTTCCCCCGTCTCTCTTTCTTCCTTCATTCATCTCTTTTCTTTCCCTCCCTTCCTTCCTCTTCCTTCCTCTTCCTTCTTCTCTTCTTTCATCCCCACTTCCTTTCTCATTTCTTCTTCTTTCCCTCTTCCTCCCTCATCCCTCTTTCCTTCTTTTCTTCCTTCCTGCTAAAATATGTATTGCATGGTTTCTGCCAGACCCTTTTCTCAAATTCCCCTTTACAGCTCTGAAGCTCCCCTAACGCTCATTATACAATTCATAATGTTTTTCACCTTTTCTTGTGGGGACCAAACAAGATGAACAAATTGTGACTACAGCCCACTGTTTCTTGAGTAACTTACATTAAGATCCATGGAAGGCAGAGGATGCAGTCTAAATATTGAGAAAGGAAAGTGCACGTGTGATAATTTTCAAATTCTTGTGAGACTCATTCTCTGCCTTTCCCATGCTAGAAAATTCTCTGTGAGCTTCAATTCACAGGTCTTGCCTTTTAAGACACAGATCTGATTCTGGATGTGAATTTAAAATGCAAACTCCAGAATACAGGGAAGAAAAGGAAAATATAGGATTTTCAGTCTCCTAAAAGGTCTTTTACCAAAACCAATTGGTTGTGCAGTGATGATTCAAAAGGAACACAGTCATATACTACATTTTGAAGATTTTTCTCACCAGTTGGTGCAAGCTTAGAGGATCCAAAGCCCAGTAAACCCAAAAGAGCTCAAGTGGTGTGAATTTATGATCAGAGGTACAGTGATATTCATGTTTGTCATTTGGTCATCATTCTGTGTCCAACAAACATCTAATGAGCTCCTGTGATATTGGGGATAATGAGATGAAAAATGGACAAGTCTTTGCTCTTGGGGAGTTTAAAATTGAGCTGGAAGAAAGAGAGAGGCCATTTCAATGAGTATGGTAAGTTCTAGGTTAGGGATATTCACTAGACTGTTTTTGGCATGGAAAGCTGGAGAACAAACTCCTGCCTAGGAGAGTCAAAAAGGGCTTTCCAGAAAGATGATACTTGAGTTGAGGCAGCAGTATGGTGAAAGAGAAGGCTGGCCAAGACATGGAGGGCTTGCCACTGGGGGACAATGAGTGATTTGGTGCAGCTGGGGTTGAGGATCATAGAGGGATGTTGAGGCTGAGGCTGCAGAGGGAGTCCCAAGTCACGAAAAGGCTCATGAGCCGAGTTTTGGATTTATCTTTGAAAACAGGGGTGGGAGAGGGCAGGAATGCACAGCTGCATTGCCTAGTGCAAAGGTGGCCCTGGAAGCATGTGCAGGATGGTTTGGGACAGGATGGGATCAGAGAGGGAGAGGCAAGTTAGGAGGTGATTGAAGAAATCTAGGAAGAAAATGATGAAGGAGATTGAGTGACCATTTAGAACAGTCCACTATTTCACAGATTAAACCAAAGCTCAGCAAGGTTAAGTCAGTTTCCTAAAGTCACACAGCTAACGAGCAGCAGAACCAATATTAGAAAAGAAAGTTGGAAAGACAGTCATTATTTCTGAAGGCCTGCTCTGTGCTAGCCATGCTATACACATATGCAATCTACTTTCATCCACACAGCTCTACCAAATGGAACAAATGTGGTCGTTCCATTTCATCAATGAAAATGCAGACTTGAAGTTATGTGACTTACCCAAGGTCAAACAGATTGCAGGTGCAGTGATGGAACCCAGACCTCTCCACTTTAACATGCTGCTGCCAATGGGCATTGATAACTTTTGCAATAAAAGCTATCTTTTAAAGAGGAAAATGGGAGTAAAAACAACTTGTTGATAGACTCAGCTGGAGGTCAAATGTTGCTATTCAGGGTTAAAGAACCCCTGGGCCATGTTGACTCCACGTTGCTTGGATTTCAGAACAACTTAGTGGTTTGGTACTCATGCCTTTAACCTTCTCCCCTGCCCTCTCTGGCTTAGGTGACAAAGGCCTTTAATTAAGGAGCCCACAGCTCATTGGAGAAAGGTAGCTGTGACTAATTTCTCCTTTGCTCTCCATGTGGCCTGGCATTTCACAGGATTCTCCTTCCTCCCTTTTTTCTTTCGGATAAGGAACAGCTGGGCCAGGGGACTCTTGACCTAGATTTGATGTCCCTATTTCACAATAAAAGATATTTAAACAGACACGAAGCAGCAATATTAGAAGCATTAAAAGAGGATTCTTCAGAAAGTTGGAGATTGTTCTGGTTGTCACTGCTGCACATCAGATTGCCTCCAAACTTAGTGGCTTGAAACAGCAACAATCATTGTATTATCTCTTCCTATTTTTGTGAGTCAGAAACCAGGGAAGGGTTGAGTTGGGTGGGCCTGTCTTAGGGGTCTTTCACACTGCTCTTGGGAGCTGGAATAGCTAGGGCTGGCCCAGCATCTCTCTCTCTTCTGTCTTCTCAGACAGCTCCAGGTGGTGTCTTCACCTGGGTTACTTTGGGCTCCCTCCCAGCAAGGCAGCCGCAGGGCAGGAGGCTGCTTTCCTGGTGGCTGAAAGCTTCAAAGAAAGAGTATTTCAGAGAGCAAGGCGGTGGCTCCATCACTTTTATGATCTAACATTGAAAGTCACTTCTGCTATAATCTCTTGGTCAAAGCAGTGACAGCCTCCCCTTCCCCCATTTTAAGGGAGGAGACCCCACTGCTCAATGGGAAGACTGTCAAGCTCACACTGAATGAAGAACACGTGGGATGGCATACTTTTGTGGCCATCTTTGGAAACTACTACCTGCCCCCAAAGTCATGAATGAAGTTTTAGAGACAGATGAGAAGGGTGGAAGGACTAGTATATTTTCTTTGTGACCAGGGCTAACGGTGATCTCTTAAGTGGCTTTTTACTTGCTAGTGAGTCTTACCAACCAAAGAAATCAAAGTATTGCTCACGGTATAGGTGAATCTCTATCATTCAAATCAATATAGGATGAAAAGCATAAATGCATTTTGCTCCAGAATCAAACAAGAAATGAAATTCTCCCAGACCTTACCTTTTTTGGTGAGGGAATATTTATGATCAAGTGAAAACATTTTTTTAGAATGTTCTATGTAACTCTGATATTTTCTTCTCCAGATTTATAATTAATAATAAAAATGCAACTTATATAAATATAAAGATCAGTCAGATTAATTTATTGCTATTAAGACAAAATAAAAAATAACAATGATAATAATACATTCCTATTATTAGATTACTATTAGAAATGTAAAAATGCTAGTCATTAAAAACAAAAAAAAATTTTTCATTTGAAAGCACTCAGATATTCTACTAACTGCAACTTTAATTTTTAAATTCTGTTATTTATCAAAAAAGACATCTATTGCTCAGTTTTCAATTACTATGATGGCTGTGTTTTGTTCTTTAATTTTATTCTTATAAGCAAAACTTACGGCTGTTCTTTGAAGAGAAAGTGGCCTGTTGTCAACAAATACAAAAATATATTTTTTCATTTCTAAAATATAAGTACATTTTGAAAGATTACATTAAGAAAGAGATCCTAAAATTAATTAAGCAAATAAGGAAAAGCTTGTTTTAAAAAAGTAAATTCTAATCTCCTATTAGATGTTGTAATTTCTAGCTATAGTGACACATTTTGATCTGCTAAACAAAAATATCTGCAGTTTTTTAAGCTACCCTTTGTGTATGTGTATATATTTGTTAAATGTAGATATATATTTATAATGATAATATCTTGACAATAAAACATTATTCACAAAATACTAGTTAAGCACATAAGCGTTTTGTCAGCTAAACCAAATAAATAAACTTGATTTTTTCCTCTTTGAGGTAACTAAATTTAGTCAAGTTGATCTAGTTTTAAAATTGCATAAAACCAGCCTCAAAATTTTTCCAACTTTTTATATTGTCAACCTTAAAACTACACTCATATATTTTATTTTTAACTTTAGAAAAACATACAAAAAATCACGTGGCCAAAAAAATCCCCCCAATCCATAGTGATCTTTTAAAATGTGTACCTGTGAAAAGATACATGTATGCACTCTATTAGAAATACGCATCTGAATTTTCTTTCTAAAGTAATTATTTTTCTAATTGATTTTTTTAGTACTACACTAATGGACAAAGAAATTAAAATTGACACCAGTAAAGGGTTGGTAAGCAGCTGGGCTCATGGCTTGCTGTTGGCGTTGCGGGTGCGTGAACTCTCGAACGGGCCAAGTGGTAGGCAGCCTCGGCTTCACACAGCACACTCGGTGGTCTGTGTAGGGTGCGATCGGGGCCCCAACTTCTCTTTTGCGTCAAATTTTACTATGCTGTAAGTCATCCCTTTGAGTTATAAAGTTCCGTTAAAAATTAAATATCTCAAGGGAAGGTAATTGTATTGGTTTTCTAGGACTGCAATAATAAAGTGGCACAGACTGGGTGGCTTAGAAGAATAGAATCTTACTCTCACAGTTCTGGAGTCCAGAAGTACAAGATCAAGGTGTCGGCAAGGGCCATGCGTGCTCTGAAGGCTTATTCCAGGCCTTTCTCGTGGCTTCTGGTAGCCCCAGCTGTTCCTTGGCTTGTAGCTGCATCTCCAGTCACAGGGCTGTTTTCTCCCTGTGTATCTTCGCATTGTCTTCCCTCTGTGCCTGTCACTTTTTTATAAGGACATCAGTCAGATTAGAATCTTCCCTAATGACCCCATCTTAACTTGGCTAAATCTGCAAAGACTCCATTTCCAAATAAGGTCACATCCTGAAGTACTGGGGTTGGGGGTTAGGGCTTCAACATATTTTTATGAGAGAACACAATTCCACCCGTAATAGCAATATAATTCATGAAGCTATTGTCAATACTTTCCCTTTAGTATGAATTCTTTTTATTTTCTTTAAAATATGTTATAAATTGTTTTTTAATTTTAAAATCAAAACCACAATGAGATATCGCCTCACCCTTGTCAGGATGGCTATAATTAAAAAAAAAATAAACAACAACAAAGGACAATAGATGTTGGCAGGGATGTAGAAAAATTGGAACCTTGGCACACCGTTAGTGGAAATGCAAAATGGTGTAGCTGCAGTGGGAAGAAGTATGGAGGTTACTTCAAAAATCAAAAACAGAGCTGCCACATGATGCATTTCTGGGGATTTATCCAAAAGAATTGAAATTCGGGATCCTAAAGGGATATTGGCCTTCCTGTAATTATTGCAGCACTATTCACCGTACCTAAGATGTGGAAAAACCTAAATGTCCATCAACAGATGAATGGATAAAGAAAACGTGTTATATACATACAACAGACTACTATTCAGTCTGAAAAAGAAAGAAACCCTGCAGAATGCCACAACATGGATGAATCTTGAGGACATTGGGTTAAGAGAAATAAGCCAGTCACAGAAAGATAAATGCTGCACGATTCCACTTATATGGGGTATCTAAAATAGTCAAATTCATAGATTCAAAGTGTGGACCAGTGGTGGCCAGGAGCTTGGGGGGATGGAGTGTCGGGAGTTGCTAATGAATGGATGTGAAGTTTCAGCGAGGAAAGATGAGTAAGCCACAGAGATCTGCTGTGCGAGGTTGTACCTACCTACAGTCAGCAATAACGTGCTACACACTTGAAAATTTATTGAGAGGGTAGATCTCATGTTATGTGTTCTTACCACAGTAAATTAAAATTATTTTATTTTATTCTTAATTTTTTTAATTTCAGCATATTACAGGGGTACAAATGTTGGAAAAAAGAAAAGAAACTCTAAAGTAATATGGAAGTGTGTGCAATTCAAAGCACACCTTTACCCCAGCCCTGTCCACTAGCTCCCTCAACTAGAAATAAGCATTTCAACAGTTTTTGGACTATTCTCTCAGAAACTTGCTAGGAACCCACATTTTTTGTTTATGAAATGGAACTGCTACCTTCCTCATAAGATAATGTTTAGAGTGAAATGAGTTAGTGAATGTCAGAGATAAGGTGCTTAATAAATGTTACTTGCTTTCCCAACTCAGAATAGGTAGCCTAGAGTTGACTTTACCATCAAGCTACTGAGGCTTGGGTGTCAGGGCCCCTCACTTGTACGCGAAGGGCCAACCAGTGTGTTCAATGGGCATATGTGTTTGTAAAATTTGCAGACATTTCTATGGATTGAATGTGTCCCTCCAAAATTCATGCTGAAACTTAATCCCCAATGCAATAGTATTAAGAGGTGGGGCCTTTAGGAGGTGATTAGATGATGAGGGTTCAGTGCTTATAAATGGGATTAGTGTCCTTATAAAAGGACTTGAGGGAGTCTGTTAGTTCCTTCTGCCCTTCCACCGTGTGAGGACACAGCAACAGGGTGGCACGTGGAGAGCAGAGGGTGAGCCTCACTAGACACCGAATTTGCCAGCGCCTTGATCTTTGACTTCCCGGCCTCTAGACCTGTGAGAAATACTTTCTATTATTTATAAATTACCCAGTCTAAGGTATTTTGTTGCAGCAGCTCAAATGTCCTAAGACATAAGCTCTCTTCACTGCAACTGGTTCAGACCACTGTCTCTTTCCACCCTGGCTTCTCCTTCACCCAGTGTCCCTTCTTGTTAGGTGGAGATATAGTGGCAACAGGCATTTTTTATTCGGCTGCAGGTTCTGTGGGCCGTGTTTGGGTGGTTTTGCTGTATATGTTTCTGCCAGCACTCCCTGCTGCTGTGCCCCCTTGCCCTGAGCCATGACCTGAAGGTCCAGGGCCAAGGTCATGATCATGAAAATGTGTCTTGTGGTGCCCAGTATGGTTGTATGTGTTCCATGGTGGAGACATTAGTTTTGAAATGAATGAGCCTGAAGCCAGTCTATGGAAACACTCTGAATCATTAGATGTGCCCAGAGTAGAGGACTGGGTTGTTATCTCTCAAGAATGGAAATTTTTTCTGTCAAGACTGTTTTTGATAATGCAGTGATATAGTTGTAAACACACCATACATTTCCTCCTTTATGATAGGAATTGTGTAACAGATTTTATCAGAATCCCTGTGCTGGTAGGGAACAAACCGGTAAACGGTACTAGAAGAGACAGTATCTCTCTGTTTGTGAAGTTGTGTTTTGTGCATTCCATCTCTCCATTATAAAAGACAAATTTCAATCAACTCTGCTGGAGGAAAGACTAAATTATCTTTGTATTCACTCTGGAAGATATCACCAAGTTGTTGAATGAGGAGGGAAATCAAAAAGTTTGCAGCTTAAAATGTATCTACATATATTTCTAATATAGAAGTTTTTCAGAAAGTTAATAAGAAATACTGTTACTTTTTTAGCCTGGATTTTGTGTTGTCAGTTTTTAAAAATTTTTGTAATTTGTTATGTTTTATTTTTTCTTTCTAAATAAATATTCACTTTAATACCTAGCTTTGTGTGTATCATTTTGTGTTCTCTTTCTTAATGTGGGCCCCTCGTTTGCATAAGCTTCAGGCCCCACTAAATCTAAATGTACCCTGCATAGCCTTAGTAAACTGCTACAGGGGTGATGTGGGAGCTCTTGGCAGTGGAAGGATGGGAGGGGAGAAGGGGAAAGGGAATCGGAGGGTGGAAGAAAGGAGCCAAGGATTAATTTTGCCTTTGTCACAATTTTCCCCAGGGCTGGCTTTGGTGGTTGGAGTATCAGGCATCATTTGTAAATGCCCATTGCTGTATGTGTGCTGCATTGTGCGAGGCAACATGGGAGACGGAAAAAGAAACCGGAGATAGGGGTCTTAGCTCTCAGAAAGGTTTAACCATCGCATTGGGAAGATAAGCTAGCCAAGCACTGCTCAAAATCCTAAGCAAGTTCAACCGAAAACCGACTCAGCACAAAATGTTTGTGATTATCGTAGCTTGAAAAACAAAAGAGAGGTCAGTGTGGGGTGAAGCCTCAAATTGGCGTCTGTCAGCAGCCCCGGGTCCTGCCTGATAACAAGCTTGCCGCCCCTGGGCTCCTCCTGTCGTCTGTCCTGCCGGCCTGGCTCCCGTTCGCTGCAGCTCCCGTGTGATGGACGGATGCTGCTAAAGATGGAGCGAGGCGATGAACTCCAGCAGCTGTTCCCAGTGAACCTGAGCAAGCGAACAGCTAGCCACACAGGCAGAAGAAATTTTATAGGCAAATGCGGTAATGGCAGCAGACAAATTAGGACAGCAGCAATCTGGGCACAGACCTAGAGCCTGAGGAAGAGGCGGGCCAAGAGCTCTCACACTGAGGTCATTTCATCTCCAACCAGGTTGCGGGGTCCTCTTCCATTTAAGCTCATAGGCAGGAACGATTATCCAACCTACGGTGTTTCTCCTTTGTAGTGTTAGTGCTGAAGAATAGGGTATCCTTATTTTCCGTGTCACATGAGGCTGCGATTATACATAGTTGCTGTGTCAGGGTTTAAGTATCTTTTCATGTCTGAAATGTGTAATGAGTTATTTTACAATAGAATTGTATTATTTTATCTTTGTTCTTCATGGCACCACTATTTCACTGAAGTTCCTTGTAATAATTTTAAAGGTCTATATTCCTTGAGTGAGTCCTGCTTTTTGGCCATGGCAAAATGATGATAGTACTCTTCTAGGTCAGTGTAAATTATTAATGATCTCAATGACAAAATTCCTTTTGGGGGAGGAAATTGTCTTTGTTGTGGGAGGGAATCTCTGGTCAGGTCACCGGAGACAGGAGATGAGACCTGGGCGCAAGGTCAGAGCAGACAGGGAAAAGGACTTAGAGCAATGTCACCGTCTCGGGGCCGGGTGGTGGGCGCGGAGAGGTGGAGGAGAGGACACATGGGCGGAGGGGCAGGTGGAGGCTGCAGAGGGAGGCTGGGGTGTGTGCAGGGCCAGAGTATGGGAGGACCCCCCAGGTCAGAGGTGAGCAGAGGACATCCTGAGAGTGGGCACACCTGAGGGTCATTTGGAAAGTGTCTTTCCCCTTCCGACCTCTGAAGAGACCTGCTGTCTTCACTCTGCACTTTGTCATTCCCTGGAATATGAGCAATGGGCTTGCACACCTGGAGCCCCAGAGGACGAAGGTCACAGCTAGAGGTGATCTTGGACTCTTTATCCCCCTGGGGATTTACTGAAGTCTTGGGGAGGGCATGAAACGGGTGTTCTGGCCAGATTCATCCGGATCTAAAGAGGCCAGCATGTCACAGCTGACTTCTGGGTTTGTCACTGGTAGGGAACGACTGCGAGTTAGACAACCTGATTCCGGAACCAGCCATGAAGCAAATCTCTCTTTATAGCTGTGCTCATGCTTTTAAAACTTTTTTGGAAGATGAGTTATAGGACACACTTTATTTATGCCCTTGTGCTATTTGGGGAAACACCTGTGTTTCTGTCTAGCCCAGTCCTGTGCGTATTGGGCAATTAGAAGTGCTTGTTAACTGAGTGATATTTTCATGCCTCTAAATTCTATGTAATCTATATTGTCTTGTATTTATAGTTGGTAGTATAGTAGGCAGAATATTTTATTTTTTTTAGCTGAGAAAATTAATCTCAGAACGTTTGGATAGTCAGTCCACTTTCCCAGGCTTGTGTGGATCTAAAAAAACTTTAAAAATGGGAAACCCCTTCCCAGTCACTTCATTTGTCTTTAAAATATGTTCTACCTGCTTACAGAGAAGATTTAGAGAGAGTAATAAAAACAGAGTATTTAACTTCTTTCTTAATGTGTTGAGCATCTGCCTCATGATTACATTTGTTCATTAACTTCATAATGACTTTGGAAGCTAATTTAATCTTTGTTAGAATTCTGCATTCTCCATTTGAAAGCTAAGCATGCGGAGATGGGCATCACTAAGGCAAAAAGTGGGTGCCCATTGCCTCTTCATTGAGGATGTGAATCAGGCCCTGTGTTTGTGACTTCTTGTTGCTCTCTCATTGGCTTCTATCTAATAGCTGCAGCATATGCTTTAAGGGTGTTAATGAATAACAGAAATAGGTTTCCACTTCTCAAAAAAGAGCTTTGGTGTTTCTGGGACTAATTAAGGCATCTGAAGAAGTAACTGGGTCACTGCCTAGCAGTCTCGGTGGTGATGATTGGTTTAAGAGGGGAGAGGCTGATTAAGCTTCACCTTGGGACTTTTAATTATGTCTTGGTAACTGGATGCAAATGTATGTCCAGTGAACTAATATTTTAAATCTTACTGTAAAGATTTAAAAGTGGCTAATAATGTATTTTTACCTTCTTGATCTCCTTTTAGTATTGGGAAATAATAACATCAGATGAGGGTGGAATACCAATAACTTGGCAGTTGTTCATTAAATATGCTACGTAGGCACAGCTCCATTATAAGGGAATCCCCTGGGTACAAAAATGACTTTTAAAGTCAAGTTTTTAGGCCACTGGCACCAAAATGAAATAAAACAGGGCCCATTACATCACTAGTAAATAGTGCAAAGAAATCAGGTTAAAATTTTTATCCATTTTGGTCAAAGCAACAATTAGGTGCAAATGACCTTTTTAAAAAAGTGATACAAAAATTCTGAAAAGAGAGATCATGGGCTTTTTCTTCATTCTCATTTTAATCTTTATCCTTTTCTGAATTTCTTAAATGTGATACGTGCAATTTTGTGAGTAATCTGGGACTAAGGTGGGATTTTTTGTTGGGGTCTGGGGGCCATGGCCGGATTAGCTGCTCACGGTGGAGGTGATGAGGATAATCAGCCCATTTAGGCAGAACAGTGGGGTTTTAAAGAACAAGACTTGGCTTTGCAGTGATATGAATGTATTATTTTAAAACAATCTAATCCTTGCCTATTAAAAAATACCTGTTTAATGGAAACTGTGAAGTAGGGTAAGCTAAACGGGCAAAATGACATTCTCCGTGAATCTATGAAGCTACTTTGCAGCTCTCCGGGCTACGTCTTCATCTCCTGCAAGGCACCGGCTTTATTTATACGAAGATTACATTTTATAAAGTCTGTTCATTCCTGCTTTGCATACTGGAGGGTACTGCAGTGATGTTAGAGGGTTTTGCTTAATGCTTGTGACAGATGATGCTCAAACGTCTTTACAAAATTTAATCCTGACACTGTTTTTAAGAGGTCAAGACACATTTACCTCTTCTGCAGATGGAGATTTTTGCCTAAAGTCTGTGCTGAGGGACAGAGAAAAAGAAAGAAATAGTCCTTTTGTTTTTCATGAGTTTTCAAGGTGTATCTGCATCCCCTTCCTCAACACGTAAACCCAAGTCTTAGGAACATGAAGCGTCCCCATCACACCCTGCTCTCTTCTCTCATTGCTCTTCCTTCCTCTGGCCTTCTTCCTCCGTCTCCCCTTCCTCCTCCTCCTCTCCTTCTCCCTCCTTCCCTCTCTTCCAACCCCCTCCCCTGGCCCTTGGCCTGGGCCTCCCTGGCAAGCGTGCCTCCATCAGAAGGGAATAATTCCTCCCTCCCTCCCTCCCTCTGTAGTGCTAAGCAGAGCAGCCGTCAGCCTGAGCTGGCTGGTTTCTTTTTTGCTGAGACATAGACATAGTTTATTCACTTTGAGCCCTCTGGTCTTGAAGGAGAGAAAGTTTTAAATAATGCAGAGTAATATTTAAGGTTTGCTATGCTCTCAGCGTGGGCATTTCCCCCTTTCCCTTTTTCTCAATGCGATTTTCTTTTACTTAGTCTAAAAAGAAAACCCACAGAACAATTAGGGCTTTCCTGCCAGTCAGGCTGAGGCATGCTCTGGGAGGCAGAGTCAGGACTTGTAACAACGTGTGGAGATGGAAATCCAGCCCCTCCACACCTATTGTGCTCTGGGAGGGGAAGCAGGTGGTTTGAGGTATTTGGGGAAAGAAAAGTAACTGCATCCTATTTAAGAGATTTTATTTGCATGGTTTCTGCCCCTTTGCGGTTAGTTTATTTGGGGTTAAATATTTCAATGTTTGTTATCTATTTTTCAGTTTCCATTTTCCCCTTTCCCTTTTAAAAAACCAGATTCCCTTTAATAATAAAATTGTAGAGGCATTAAATGATCTTTTTTTTTTTTTTGAGACAAGGTCTCACTCTGTTGCCCAGGCTGGAGTGCAGTGGGATCTTCATAGCTCACTGCAGCCTCCAAATCCTGGGCTCACGTGATCCTCCTGCCTCAGCCTCCTGAGTAGCTGGGACTACAGGCATGCTCCACAATACTCAGCTAATTTTTCTTATTTTTTGTAGAGATAGGGTCTTGCTAAATTGCCCAGGCTGGTGGTCTATGAACTCCTGGCCTCAAATGATCCTCCTGCCTTGGCCTCCCAAAGTGCTAGCATTACAGGTGTGAGCCACCGTGCCCTGGCTTAAATAATTTTTAAAAAAGTTTTTAAAGCAAATGTGTATTATTTTCTTGTGGTACACAGTATCTTCCCTCCTCCCTGCCTTACTTTCTTCCTTTTTCTTTATGCTTTTTATTTACTTTTCCTCTTGTTTTACTAGTTAAGAGCATATCTGGAGCCAGACTTCCTGGGTCTGAATCCTGGCTCTACCACTCATTAGCTCTGTGACTTTGAGTAGGTAACTTAACCTCTCTGTGCTTCAATATTTTCATCTATAAAAATGCAAATAATATTAATAATAGTACCTACTCCATAGGCATGTTGTGAGAATTAAGTGAGGCAATATTTATGAAGTACTTAGAACAAGGCTTGATATAGAGTAATGCTGGTATATAGCTAAGCAAAAAGAACATTACAAAAACCTGTAAACCTACCTCTCAATCTCAGGGATCATCACTATTAGTAGCCCTTCTTCATATATATGCACATGCAATTTCTTAAAAAATTTCTTTTTTACAAAAATGGAATCATACCCTTTTGGGGCTGGATTTTTTTTTTTTTTTCATTTTACAACATACCATAAACATGCTTCAATTTCATTCAAATGCTTCTTCAACACAATATTTACTGGCTACATAGAATTTTCATTGGATAGCTCTACAATTATTTTATGAATTTCTTATTGTGAAGCTGCAGAGGTTTTCTTGTAAAGTATTTCCTCCCATGAACCATTACAAAGAATTCGTTTTTTCCCCTCCTGTTGTCCCAGTGTCCCTACACCTCTATTTCCGTCCTGCAAGCAACACACCCCCGTTCCCCCCCATCTTCTACTTCCCCTGGGCCTCCAATGACCTGATACACACCCTCCTTTTCTACCCTGGCTTCACGTGAACAATGCTGCTCTAAAAGATTTTTTGATCGTCCTCAAAACACCTTGTTTAAACAGCGAACACACACACCCCTTCAAGTGAAAGCACAACGGGACCACAGTCCCCCCGAAACACCCCGTGGTGCCCAGGCCTCCCTCTCAGGACGGGGGACCGAAGGAAGCGTGGTGACAAAAGTCACGTGGAGCGGACAAGTAAAACATGCTCTACAATTTAAATTTATCTTACTTTTATTTTATTTAAGACAAATCATTTTTCAACTTCTTGACTTTCGAGATTTCTTAAATTCTCAGACTCTAGCATAGTACGTTTCAGTTTGTCAAAAATAGCAAATTGTCACCAACCGCCCTGAGAGCAGAGGCCACCCGGGAGCGGAGCCGTAGACCGGCCAGGAGTCCGACGGATGGAGAAAGCGCGCCCCCTAGCGGCTTCCCACGGGGTGGCTTCTTTGCATTTGGCCATTTTTTTTGCTTTGGGTTTCCATGTGACAGGTTTGTATAGTTTATGACTCTATGTTCATTTTTTGTCTCCAGGCAAAAGTAAGCATTATTTGGGGGTCCTATTGAACCATCTTAAATTAAATTCTCTTGTATTTGGAGATGGTGAGGTCTTAAACTTAGTTTATTTGCTAACATCCTATTTTCATTCTCTGCTATACTTGGAGGGGTATCAGTTGTTCTGTGGCTTGTTCAGCTACTTTAGGATTTATTGCATTTTCAGTTACCACAGAGAAAACTAGCAAGGATGTTTTCATCTCTATCATATTCGGCTTTTGAGTTTGCCACAGACCTCATTTTAATCAAGAACACCTTGGAGTGAGTTTCCTAAAAAGCAGAGCCTGAGGCGAGGATTTGTGCTATTAGTTTATTAGGAGTCCAGCCCTAGGGAAGCAAGAGCGGGAAGGGTGGGGAGAGGCAGGGAAGGAGGGAGAGTGGACACCATGCCCTGCACTTCTGTTTGGGCATCATGTGTGACAAGTAGATCCCAAGTGTCTTGGGGAACAGGGGAGCCCTGGGCAGGAGGAAGAGGCAGAAGCCTCAGTGAAAGCCCTGGAGGTCAGCCCTTGGTCGGGAGCACATGCCATTGTGGACGGGGCCAGTGAGGTGGCTGGGGCCGGGGCCTCCCATGGGCATCCTGTTGTTGGCAGGGCAGTGGTGTGAGTTCCTTGTTGGTCTATTTGTTTACGCCAAGTTCTGCCCAAAGGAAGGAGTTCCTTCCTTCAGGGCTCTTCTGGACAGCTCCCTGTTGGGACAGGGTTCAGGTGCTGTACAGTTTTTCCAGGAGTATTAATTTTCTTTGGCTGCTATAACAAATTACCAAAGATTGGTGGCTTGAAACAGCACAAGTTTATCTAATGCAAAATCATCTAACAGTTTTGTAGGTTAGAAATCAGGCATGGGTGCCACCTGGCTAAAATCAAGGCACTGGCCGGGCCGCGTTCCCTCTAGAGGCTCCAGGGACAACTCGTCCCTGTGCTTTGGCTTCTAGAGGCCACTGCATCCCCTGGCCGAGACCCCTTCGAAGTCCGCGACATCGCACCTCCCGGATCACGCTTCTTGTCCCATGTCTTTCTCTGGCCCCTCTCCTGCCTCTCGCTCCACTTGAAGGCTGCAGTGATTACATAGAGCCTTCCTGGATAATCCAGGGTAATCTCTCCATTTTAAGATCAGCTGATTAGCAGATTTAATTCCACCTGCAACCTTAATTTCCCTTTGTCATGTGACCTAACATCTCACAGGTTCTGGGGATTAAGGCGTGGACCTCCTTGGGGGCTGTTACTCTGCCTGCTACAACAGGTGTTTTCTGTTGGTGCCAGCACTGGAGTCTGGAAACTGTCCGAGGGCTTGAGCAAGAGGCAGGCTTGGAGTGGTTCTGTGTTACGGCTTCTGCAGAACCTTAGCTGACTGCCTTGTACATGCCGTATTTGAGGACTCTCTTTGCTTTCAGTTAAACAGGAAAGGATGTCAGTCAGAGTTTGGTCATCAGTTTCCTGCAGGAAGCCTGGGGACTTTGCTCATTTCTGTAGCTCAGAGGTTCTCCAAGTCCAGTCCAGGACCCCGGGGGGCCTTAAGGCCTTCCAGGGGGTCTTTGAGGTCAAAACTATGTTCACACTTATTCTACTTTGCCTGTGGAGATGTTTGTCTAGTCTTGTGTTTTAAAGATTTCTTAGTTTTAATTTCTGTACGGTAAAGAGGAATAGATATGACCCACATACACAAAGGTTTGGAATCCTTGATAATTTTTAAGAATGTAAGGGGTTCCTGAGACCTAAAGTTTGAGAACCACTGCCCCAGTCATTTACCGACTCCAGCCTCCAGATTTGGGTGGGAGCCAGCAGGTGGGGGTGTCGCACGGAGGGTCTCACCTGCCCACAAGCTCAAGTGAAGCGGAATAAAGTCCATCTTGGAAGGCACCCGCAGCCCTCACCTTTGTCCAGAAAGGCACTGGTGCTGGGGTTTGTGCCAGCAGCAGCTAGAAGTCAGAAAAAATCCAGATTCCTGGGCCTTTTGTACATTGATTCTGATTCAACGGGTTTGCAGTAGGCTTGAGAATCAGTATTTTTACCAAGCATCCCAGGTGGTTCGAATGCCTGCCAGGTTGAAGAATGGCTGCCTACTGTACTAGGTATACCCTTTTTGGAAAATCAGGAGATGAAGGTGGTGGAGGGATTCTGAGTTCACTGAGAAATGTAAGAGGCTCCAAAGGCGAGAGACCTGTTAATTTATCTCTACCCCTTGCAAGAAGACATATACAATTATTACTCCTCTCACTCGTGCAAAAGTGTTCACGTCTTGGTTTACACAGATACAGAAAGTCTGAGAAGGATGGGCTGGGAGAGGTGGGTAGAGAAAGAAGATACAGGCAACTAATTTGGCCATGATGGGCTAACAGATAATTTCCCCTGGAGACTGCAAACCAGGTGATAAGAAGCTCAGCGTGCAGCAGGTGAGAGCACAACGAAGAAAGTATTTTGACCTTTCCTTGTGATTGGCTGTTATACATGGACATTACTTCTAGGGCAAGTAGAACTGTTTAAGCTGATTTGTCTATAGCTGATCGGTTTAATTTCACCAAATCACGCTGACAAGGATGTAAAAGTTACGTCTTGTGTTTCATTTATGATTAGAGCTAGCATTTCTAGCTCTTGAGAGACTTAAGTTTTGGCTCCATGGCTGTGGGCGGTTGGCCTTGGGGTATATTTAAACCATGACCTCCAGTTTTGCTTTTTTTTTTTTTAAACATCCCTTTTCCCTCCTTGCCTCAGAAGGATTGAGAGATCAAGATGGTGTCAGACTGACAGAAATCAAAATATTTATCTATTATCACTGATAAAGCTGATTAGAATCCTGCAGCCATTCAGACTTCCCCACTGGCTGGGTGAGGGGAACCTGCCTCTCAGGGCCTGTCCCCGAGAGCAGGGACAAGAGCAGACAGACAGCGACCGCTCAGAAGGTGGGGCAGAGCCAGCATGTTCCACTTCTCTCCTCCAAACCAGAAAACCCACCTAATTCACCCCTCCCCCAGACAAGCATGAGCGAGGGCTGTGGGGGAGGCCAGGAGTGCGAATCTACCTGAGTTTCCTCCACAAGGAAGTGTGAGGCACGTGGAATAAACCACATTCAGCCCCGCCTGCTCATTAATCTCATTAATAACCATCGACTCTGAGCCAGGCACGGCGCTGGTGCCAGGGCACAAGTGTGAACAAGACAAAACTCTGGTCCTAAAAAGCTCACAGTCACGTGCAGTTATTCTTCAGAAATGTGTCTGCTAAACTGCTGACATCCAAATCATCTGGATTTTTAACTCAAAACATATTTATTAAGCATGCTGTGACCCAGGTGCTGTTCTAAGTACTGGAAATGCAGCGGTGAACACAACAGACCACGGCCCTCCTTAGCTTCTGTTCTGGCGGGGACAGGGTGTGGCAGGTCCGTGCTGGTGAGTGAAGCAAGGAGAACATTGCAGGGCGTGTGTGGGTGGTGCGGCTTGCTATTTTATCCAGGGGGGGCACTGGTGAGGGGGCATTTCAGCAGGGACCTGAAGGACTTGAGAGACTTGTGTGGCTGTCTGGCAAACAGGGGTCCAGGGTGCGAGAATATCACGCGCAAAGGTCCTGTGGCCTGAGTGTTTGTGGCATGTCAATGGAACAGCTGAGGGAGGTCGTGTGCCCAGAGCGGAGTGAGCAAAGAGCAAGAGTGGTAGGGGATGGAGTAAGAGAGGTGTGGGGAAGATCATGGTGGGCCTAGCCAGGGGAATTGATTTGACCTCCATTTTGCAAGGGCAGTTCTGGTCTCTTTGTGGGAAAGTGGAGGGGGAGAGGTGGAAGCACTTGGGTGCTATTAGTTTGGGTGAGCTGAGAAGCGGTCAGGTTCCAGGTGTGTTAATACTTTGCAGCTGGGCTGATAGGGTCTGATGATGGGTCAGAGGTAAAAGGGAGACAGCTGAGTCAAGGATGACGCCAAGGTTTCTGCCTTCGTGCTGGGAGGACAGGGAAGATCGTGAGAGGAGCAGGTTTGGGATGGAAATGGGACGTGATCAGGGAAATGCTGAGTTGGACACCGGAGTTTGAGACATTTACATGGAGAACCGGGAGTTGGACGTCCACGTCTGGAGTTCAGAGGTATGGTCAGGTTGGAGGTGGGAATTTGGGGGCTCAGTGAGGTCATCTGGGGGTGACAGTGAATGGGGAAGGGGGCTGAAGCCTGGGCTCTGAGCCAGTGTGACCTTAGGGGTCTGGGGGTGAGAGACTGAGGAGAGGCCAGTGGGTCAGAGCAGGGTCAGGAGAGGGAATGCCTTGGTCAAGTGAGGAAGGTGTTTCAAGAAGAAGGAGCAGGCCGGGCGCGGTGGCTCACACCTGTAATCCTAGCACTCTGGGAGGCCGAGGCGGGTGGATCGTTTGAGCTCAGGAGTTTGAGACCAGCCTGAGCAAGAGCGAGACCCTGTCTCTACTAAAAATAGAAAGAAATTATCTGGGCAACTAAAATATATATAGAAAAAATTAGCCGGGCATGGTGGCTCATGCCTGTAGTCCCAGCTACTCGGGAGGCTGAGGCAGTAGCATTGCTTAAGCCCAGGAGTCTGAGGTTGCTGTGAGCTGTGCTGACGCCACGGCACTCACTCTAGCCCGGGCAACAAAGCAAGACTCTGTCTTAAAAAAAAAAAAAAAAAAGAAGAAGGAGCAGCTGAGAGGTGAGACGGAGACAGATCTTCCCACAGGACGTAGCCACATGCAGTTTCTGGTGCCCTAATGGGCTACGTCAGTGCAGCCAAGGGGACCAAGGCCAGACTGGGGTGAGTTCAAGAGAGAGTGAGGAATGCAATGGGAGACAGTGGGTAGAATAACCATTCTTTAGTATTGTTTTGATGAGAGGGGACTATCTGGGGGCATTGGTGGTGTGGGACCAAGACGGGGCTCATTCACGCCACACGTATTTGTTGAGCACCTACTGTGTCTCAGGCACCGCATTAGGAGTTTGGAGGTTACAGCCGTGAATGAAACCAGAAATCTCTATCCTGGTGAAGCTTACGTTCCAGGTGTGGGAGATGATAAACCATAACGTTAAACAAACACATTTTATTTGCATGTTGGAAGATGATTCATGCTGTAGAATAAAAGGAGGAAGAAGGGTAAGGGTCTTCAGGTGTGTGTGGTGAGGGGATTGAAAGCTTGAATGTGGTGGTGGAGTGGGCCTGGTGATGCAGGTGGAAGGTGACGTTTGAGGAGGGACCTGTGGGAGGTGTAGGTGTCGGGTGTGGCAGACATCGGGGAGGACCATTGCAGCAAAGGGAACAGTGGGTGCAAATGCCCCAAGTGGGGTGTGGCTGGAGGGAGGGATTCCAGGGGAGAGACCGGGAGATGCATCCAGGAGGTAACGGGGGCTGGGGGGGGGGGGCTGTGTCAATGGGATGGGGTCCTGGAAACCTCGGTGGACATGTTGGCTTTTCCTCGGAGTGGAGCCGGAGCCAGTGGAGGGCAGAGCAGTCTGGCTGGGAGAGAGTATGGTGCTGGGACCAGGTGGCAGTAATTGTACTAGCCAGCGTGCTCCAGAGAAACAGAGCCGATAGAGTGTGTATATGGAAGTGTGTGTGTGTGTGTGTGTGTAGTCGACACCTGAACAACACGGGGGTTAGGAGCATTGGGCCCCACGCAGTCAAAAATCCACATATAACTTTTGACTCCCCCTAAATCCATAATTTAACTACCAATAATAGCCCACTGTTGACTGGAAGCCTCACCAATAACATAAACAGCTGAATAACATAGTAATATTTTGTATGTTACATGTATCATATACTACTGTCATTTTATAGTAAAGTAAGCTAGAGAAAAGAAAATGTTACTAAGAAAATCATGAGAGAAATATATTTACTATTCATTGAGTGGAGGTGGATCGTCATAAAGGTCTTCATCCTCGTCTTCATGTTGAGCGGGCTGAGGAGGAGGAGACAGAGCAGGGTCGGTCTTGCTGTCTCAGGGGTGGCAGGGGCAGCAGAAAATCTGCAGATAAGTGGACCTGTCCTGTGTTGTTCGAGGATCAACTGAACACAGTCATGTGTCACTCTGTGACAGGGACACGTTCTGAGAAATGCATCACTGGGCAATTTCGTCACAGTGTGAACGTCTCAGGGAGCACTTACACAAGTTCACGGTGAACTTACAGTATTCTACTGAATACACTCGGCAATTGTAACGCAAGGGTACTTGTGTATCTAAACACATCTAAAAGTAGAAAAGGTACAGTAAAAATATGATATTATAGTCTTATGAGACCACTGTTGGATGTGTAGTTCATCATTGACTGAAATGGTGCTGTGGGACAGGTGACTGTATGTACGTACACATACGTGCACACACATATATGCATATATACACACACCTGCACACACATAGAGCCTGGAGACCCAGGGAAGAGTGGATGTTGTAGCTCAAGTCCAAAGACAGTCTCAGGGCAGAATTTTCTCGTCTGTGTGGGCCTCAGTCTTTGTACTATCAAGGCCTTCAACTGATTGGGTGAGGCCCACCCACATGCTGGAGGGTCATGTGCTGTACTCAGAGTCTACTGGTTTAAATGTAAATCTCATCTAAAACATGCCTTCCCAGCAACATCTAGACTAGTGTTGGGCCAAGTATCTGGGTGCCATGTCTAGCCTAGTCGACACCTGACGTGAACCAGCACAGCGGTGGTGAAGGGCGCTGGGCTCTGGCGTGAGGCCTCTCTCTCTCCTGGTTCTTAAGACCCTGCTGCAGGACCGGAGTGAGGTGCTGTTGGCAGCTGGAAGCCACAGCGTGCCTGTGCACGAATGTGCTCGGTATCCCCCTCTCAGTGGGGATGACGCTTGGCCCGGGAGCATCAAAGCTGCCCCAGCTGTTCCCCTCAGTCCTCGCAGAGTCCCCGGGAGACCTGATGTGTGCGGCCCCTTCCCGCAGGAGCCGGGCCAGAGCCACGGTTTAGCCTGAGATGTTTTCTGGGGGAGTCACTTCTCCACCTTCCCTCCCCTGGGCTCGTGTGTGAGACTCTTCTCCAGTGGCCAAAACAAGATCAAGGGAAGAAACCCCCTCGGAATCCCTACGTAGCACAGCTCTTAGGACCCACTCTCCGCTGTGGGCTCCCGGCTCATCTCACAGAGCAGATGTGTCCAGACGGGTCAATCCCATCTGGCCTGGCCGGGGCCCCGGGTACCGATGTGAGAGATCTGGAACAATCCCCCCACCCTCAAAAGGGAATTCGGAGCTGCCAATCTGGCAATGAGCTAGAGGGGCAGGAGAGGGGGCGGATTCGGCCAGAGCCAGGAAAGAGGAAGGAGGAGGAGAGTATCGAGGGAGAGAGGAAAGTTGGGAAGGTCTGTTTGTGAGAAAGCCGGAAACTCCTTGGGGCCTGAGAGTGAGGGACCTGGGATTTTGGACTTCTCAGGCTCCAGAACTGAGAGAAATAAATTTCTGTTGTTTATAAGCCACCCCGGCTGTGGAAGTGTGTTACAGTGGGCTGAACGGACTGAGGGGCTAAAGGTGCCCATCCCTGGAAACAGATGGGAAAGTGACATGTGTCCATGTCCCTCCCACTGGCTTTTCCAGTTTACCGTGAATTGGGAGCTGTCGGAGGCAAGCAGAGGCTGAGAAGCTACCGTTCCCACAATGGTGCTAGAGCTGTTGATCTTTTCCCCTTACCTAGCGGTTCCTAGAGTGTCAGTTAAGGAGCTATCCTCTCGAGGCTGCTACATGCGTGACACTGTATAAGGAAACATTTCCAAGGTACCTGTGTATCCCGCCTTAGCTACAGAATTGCTGGGAGAATAGCCCCACCTTGTGGAGAAGTCCAAAAATATTTTCGTGACATACTCTTGAAGGTTAAGGAATCGAGGCAAAATAAATTGGGATGTTGATATTTTTACTCTTTGGAAAATACCTCGACGTTTTATATAATCAGACCAGAACATTTCATGTGAAATTTATAAATGTTATTTTTCCTAGGTGATGAAGTCACTTCATCAGGTGACCCGGACCGTGTGATTGCACTAGTACAGTAGCCCCCCTTGTCCTCAGGAAACACGTTCCAGCATCCCTGGTGGGTGCCTGAAACTGCAGCACTAGGACCAAACCCTACATGTACTGTTTTTTTCTATACATACGTACCTATAATAAGGCTTAATTTATAAATGAGGCACAGTAAGACATTAACAATAACTAATAATACAATGAAACAATTATAATAATACACTTTAATGAAAGTTATGTGAATGTGGTCTCTGTCTCTCTCTCAAGCTATCTTATTGTCCTGTACTCACACTTCTTATGATGACGATGTGAGATGCTAACCCAGAGGGCTACTGAATGACTAACGGGCAGGTGGTGTAGACAGCGTGGATATGCAGGACAAAGGGATAATTCATCTCCCAGGTGCGACAGAGTAGGACTGCACGAGATTTCATCACACTACTCAGAATGGCATGCAACTTAAAACTTATTAATTGTTCATTTCTAGAATTTCCCATTTAATATTTTTGGATCATGGTTGACTGCAGGTAACTGAGGCCATGAAAAACAAAACTTTAGATAAGGGGGACCTACTGTACCTTAAAAGAAAAAGCCCATATATCTTAGCCTTAATATCTTGCACAAAGAATTATTTTCATAATTCCCATGTACTCCCTTATAATAGTTTTAAGCAAATCTAGATCAGAGTGTGCTTGTGATTATCTTGGATTTCAATAAGGATTCCTGTAAGCGTGAAGAGGCTAATAAACCATCCAGGGATAGAGCATGCAACAGACCCGACTGAGGAGAGGGTTTTGTGTGGCATAATCAAAGTTTCTTCTCTTTTTCTAGCAGTTTAACAATGTTGCGAAATGCAACAGATGGATAAATTTTCTTTCTCCAGGTATGACAAATGTTAAGGAAGGGGCTAAAGTGGTATGTAGCATCACTTCCCAGAGGATCTTAAGCCATCTCTCTGCCTCCAAATATGCAAAAAGACCCTGAACAAGAGGCCCTGAGTTCTTGTCCTGCCTCCAACATTTGGGGGAAGTGATCAAACCTCTTACCAGTTTCCTAATCTGTCCTGAGAGGAAGTTGGAAAAAACGATCCTGTAAGAATCCGCTTTTCAGGTTCTAAGAGTGCAAGCAAGCTAGAGGCACTGCATGATGTAGGAGGAGAGGCGAGGGTGTTCTCTGCCCCCAGGATGCCACAGGTGTGTGTTGAGAGAGGTGGTGATGCATTGCGTGTAGGTGCTTCCTGCTCATGGACCTTAGCTGGGCCTTGCAGGACCTGATGGATGGTGTCTTGTTAATGAAGTAAACCTTAGTGGGCAGGTGCTGGGCACCTTAGTGGGCAAATGCCTGAAGCCTATCTGGGCCTGGGGAGCTGTGCTTGTCCACTATGGTGGACACTGTGGTTTCCTTAGGTTTCCTATAAGAAAGCCAGGAAAAGAGGGTTAGTAGCAGTGGGGCCACCTGGGTACCAATTCAGAGTTTCAGTCTCCCTGGGCACAAAGAGTGCTTTTGAGGCAGGAGGGAGGTCATAGAGGAGGATGGACAGACTTGCCAGGTGGTTTTGGGCCAGGGAAATCTCCCTGTCACCATCCCTGTTGAAGTTTACCTCCATTTAATGGAACAGGGACCTTAAAACCCATCAAATGCTATTCTATAATAGGTATTAATGAATACATGTTGTCAGCTTAACTAACAGACAGAGAAGGAGACTTTCTAAAAGGAATAGGTATTGCAATGGGAATACATGTGCCTTAGCAAACTATGTGTGTATTCAGGGAGGTAAAGGAAGACAAAGGTTTTTAAAGGAAAAGTGAAGAGGATTACGTAATTGTTTGGACATAATTATTCTTGGCTACAAAAATCAATAACAACAGTGGCGTCAGTTCAAAGTTGGACAGGTAGTTTCTGGGCAAATGTCTTTGCAGAAGTATTTTTTTGTATAACATTGAAATGGCTTTTGTGCAAAGATGTTTGATTTTGCAGTCTTTTTTTGACAGTTCTTGTTATCAGGCATTTGTGCATGAGATCCCTCCCTTCATGGTCTTCCCTGGCTTTATGCGTCAGGGTTTTTAAGACACATGACTCCCTTTTGATTCTGACAGCTTTCACATTTATCCCCTTTGCTTAAGATTTTCCTCTTCAAAGCATCACTGATCAATCATTCTGTAGTTAGGTTTTGATTGTCCGTTGGTGCCAGAATGAACTGGTTTTCTTATATTGTATATGGATCTTAACTTTTCCAGAGGAATTTATGCAGGTATGACATGTAGTATTGTAACAGTGAAAGGCAAGCTTCACATAACTAGTTCCATTTTGCTTCTGAACCCCTGCGGGTTCAAGTGACAATGACCTTCATCCTTCAAAGTTAAGTGACCGGGAACAAAGAAGTTTTACAACCTCCTTGGACCCTCCCTGATGCACAGATGTCTGCAGTCCTTGGTATCTCTTGCACCCCCACCTCTGTCTTCCCCCTTCCTGTGACATAAAAAGGAGCCTAAAGTTCATGCTAACTTAAGGTGGTTCTTTAGTCATCGTCTTTAGTCATCGTCTCTGTTTGCTGGCTTTCTAATTAAGAGTCACTTTCCTTACCCCAACACTTTGTCTCTAGACTTACTGTCTGTCCTTCTTGGATTTAGTTATAGCATATACCACAGACATATATAGAGCAATACAGCAGACATTTCCTTATTTTAACAATTGATCATATAGAGCAATTTTGTCACCTAGTATCTCATGACTGGGTGGAATTAAGGCAGAGAATGACCAAGTTATAACAGAGATGTTGCCAAAGTCACCCGCTAGGTGGACTAAAGGATCTCTTAGGCCAGGTTCTGTCAAGTTACCAGCAGAAGGTACTGATTGTGAGATTTCAATCACACCGTTATCCTGCCTACTGAAAAAGGTAGCATTAAGGGGGGTCAAAGTCTCATCATGGTATGGAGTCTTATTCTGACATCTCGAGAAAAGCTGTCCGCAGCATGAAGTCATCAGCTTGTCCTGGTTTGCAGTCTGAATGTCTCTGGTTACAGCATTGGGCGGTTCGGTAAACTCTGGATGTGGCCCATATATCAGGCATGAAACTTGTTCCTTAAGATTCATTTAGTTTCAGCTTATAGGGCTTCAGGAACAGAACAGGTCCCATTTTTAATAATTCCATGGAAGAAAGTTGGATTGAAGGAATCTAGAAGAATTCAGGATCTAGTCCAGTCTATAGGTAGATAACAAAGGCTCAAAAACAATACACAGGGCTGCAGTCTAATAACAGGTGTATTATAGCTTTTCTTTGAAAGATAACTTTTTCTCAACATTCCTATGTTGATCACATAGGAATCTCAGATTCTAAAATCTCTTGAGTAGGAAGCAAAACCAAAGTGGACTTTAGATTTTACCTACAGTTGTAAGACTCCTGTGCCTGCCAGGAAGTGACAGCTTTTACTCACTTACTGTAAGTCTGGGAACCCCTGACGTCAGGCATTGTACGTACATCTCATATATAATATTACAGTTAAAACCTTGGTAATATAACCAATGTTTCCAATTGTATCCTGTTATTAGGAGAGAGCAAATTTCTTTTGAACTTATGCAAATAACCATGTTGCCGTATGAATACTGACGGATTCTGAATTTTGGAGAGAACAAATAGGGAGAAAAAGCAAATGCTTCCACCTTTGTTCACAAAAGTATACTTTACCAAACTGCTGTAAGCTACAGATAGTTTAAGAGAGAAAACTTTCTTAAATCTGGAAAACAAAACATTTGCATAGAGAACCAACATTGTTTCAAATCATAAAATGTTACCTTCATCAGTTGCTTAATCTCATGTAATTAATTTCTGTTCTGCTTGATCTTGTTTACCAGTTTCATGAATTTATCAGTTTCTTCATTAGAGTTCTAAAAAGTTTTATTTAGTCCATTGATCTTAAAGTTACTAAAAACCTGTATTTAAGAGTACATGTTAGAGTCTTTCCATGAATCTGCTTGCAAATGCTTTTAGAGGAGAATCAAAACTATGGATAAAAGAGACTTAGAATAGTTATGGTTTGCTGGGCACGGTGGCTCTAATCCTGGCACTTTGGAAGGCTGAGGCAGGAGGATCACTTGAGGCCAAGAGTTTGAAAATAGCCATGGTTAAAAATGTGATGGAAATTTGTTATAATCAGCAGTTAATGGAAAGTTGGTTATTTCTGTGGCATACAACATCTTAACATAACTGAAATTATGACTGATAATATATTAGATTTCTATGAATTTATATAATTTTGGGGCATTTATATGAATAACATGCCCATAAATGTAAGAAGATCTAGCATCACTTGTATTTGACAATGTTCCCCATAAAATTTACCATATAAACCTAATCATTTAAAATGAGACACACATCCTTTGAGGCTCTCCAGGGACCTGACTGGAAAATTCCAAAGTTAATTCTAGGTCAAAAAGACTTAATTTAGAATTTTGATAGTGAGGAAGCTCATCAAGATGCGAAAAGGTTTAAAATACCTCATCAAAACAGGATCACCGGTCACTGTGAAATAATAGTCATTCATTTAACCAGGGTGATAATCAAAGACTTCAAAAGCAATGTTGAAAGTTACATAGATGTAAAAAGAAATCATTACCAAACCTAATAAAGACAACATAGGAAATTATCTTGATAAAATGGAAAATTTTTATTTCTTAGGCTAGTTACCAAAAAGGTAAGGGAAAACCTCCTTCAGTGTGATTGCTGCTTCTTATGGAAGCCTGTTTACAAAAACGAAGACAAAAGTTTCTAAAGGAAAGCAAGGAAGATTACATAATTGTTTTGAGATAATTATCCTGGGCTACAAAAATCAATAACAAAGGTGGCACCAGTCAGAAGGTGGACAGGCAGTTGCTGGGCAGATGTTCTTGCAGAAATATTTTTTTTGTGTGTGTAAGTTTGCAATGGCCTTTGTGTAAGGTTGTGTTTTTTTGCAGTCTTTTGTGATAGTTCTTATCAGGCATTCATGCATGAGAACCTTGGTTTATGGCATTCCTTGGCTCTGTTTGGCAGGGTTTTTAACATAAGTGACTCCATTTTCATTCTAACAACTTTTATAATGTATATCTATATATATCCGTATCTCACTGCTCTGTGCCAAGCATGCTCTAAAAGAAGATTAACTCTTTTGGGTATTATAATTAGCATCTTCCTCCTCTCCATTTTACAAATGAGGAAAGTGAAGCACAGAGAAGGTCCTTTGAGCCAAAGCAGGAGTGGAGGCAGCTCAGCCCCAGAGCCGTCGCTCTGAACCATACCATCTCCCGTGGGACCTGAATGTCTGGGTTTGACTTTATTAAATACGATATGGCAACCAACACCCTTGAAGAGTTGGTTGTTATATTAGTTTCCTATTGCTACTGTAACAGATTCCCAAATTTTGCTGACCTAGAACAACCCAAATCTATTCTCATGCAGTTTTGGAAGTCAGAAGTCCAAAATCAGTTTCACTGGGCTGAAATCAGGTGTTGGCAGGCATTCCTTCTGGAGCCTCCAGGGGAGAATGCATTTCCATTCCTTCTTCAGCTTCTAGAGTACATCTGAATTCCGTGGCTCCTGGCCTCTCCCTGGAATTGCTCCAACACTCCTGCTTTTATCACATTGACTTCCTCTGACTTGACTCTCCTGTTTCCCACTTACAGGGACCCTTGTGGTTACATTGGGCCCACCTGGGTGGTCCAGGATCATCTCCCCTCCCCGAATCTTTGACCTATACGTATTTGCTAAGTCCCTTTTGCCATGTAAGGGAATATATTCACAGTCTTCCAAGATTAGAACATGGACATTTTTGGGGGCTGAATAATAATTTTCAGGCCACCACAGTTGTTAGTGGAGATTTTGAATACATAAAATCTCAGTATTAGGAGGACTAGGAATTTTGGGGGTATATTTGTTTTTTATTCAGTAGGAACTGGGTGAACATCCAGCCCCATAAACAATGGGGCGGAGGACATACACAAATGAAAAAATATATTATGCTCATAGATCAGCAGAATCAACATTGTTAAAATGTCCATACTACCCAAAGTGATTTACAGATTCAATGCAATCCCCATTAAAATACCAGCATCATTTTTTTTGCAGATCTAGAAAAAATAATTCTACACTTCATATGGAACCAGAAAAGAGCTTGAGCTAAGGCATTTCTCATAGATTGGAAGAATATATGTTAATAGTGCTCAGATTATGGTGATATTTATTTTTCTAATGTTTCCCACAGTAAATGTGTGCTATTTTTAATAATAAAAACCATCAAAAACTGTTTTTAAAAATACTAGTATTAGCATTGTTTAAAAGAGGTTAAGGATCTTAAAGAAGAGAATGATATTATATTTTAAGTAAAAGAAAATGATCAAAACCAACTTGAAGTGAATGTACCTTGTAACTATCAATATTGGGATTACTATATGGGGGCATATTTGCATGTTCTTCTTTAGAGATTGATATCAAAATGTTTACCTCTTCAATGTGCCATCTTACGTGAAGTAAGATGTATTTTATTATTTATAACTTTTATTTATTTAGCTTGGTTCATATGATATAGATAGACAGTCTCTGAATTGGAAATTTTGAAAGGGAAACCATTGGAACATAAAGACAAGTTTCTTATGACTTAGAATTGTAAAAGAGAAAACTTTGCCTTCTCTTTCATTAAAGCACGCACTCATTCCCCCACTATTCTGTGTTCTTTGTAAATACGAGACAGTTAATATAAATTACTAATAGCCTTTGATGTACTCATGAGGCGCAGGTCTGTTTTCTATTTCCTTTGCCCTTCGGGCAATGGTTATGGGTGAGTTACACTTTCCGCCACTGGATGGCAGCTGACCTCCACTAGCAGTCAGCGGTTTCCAGACTCCCTAGAACAGACTGTGCGTCATTTCACTTACGGTGCTTGAACGGAGAAAAAGAAAAGAACTCAACATGTAGTATCTCTGGATTAATCTCGTTTTATTAACCTGCAAACATAAGATTTTATAGGGCATGAGATTGAAATGCTGTAAGTATCGTAAATGGAATTCTGAAGATTTCCTCTTAAAAAGAAAAGGAAAAAGCCGGATAAACCTAAGTCTGTTGATGGCAGTGCGGTGCTCTTTTCGTGTGTCTGTAGCTCTTTTATTAATGGTAGAACTCTAACAATTTGACATTCCCACACTACAAATAATAGTGAGACAACAATTCCCTGTAAGGAAAATATTTGCAAACCTTAGCTGATGGCTTCGAGCCATGGTAAGTTGATGCTCAAATATAGTGAAATTCACGCTTATGAATAATTCAGCTCACAAAATTCCAGTTTGCAATTCTATCTCATTTGATAATCACTCAATAAAATGATAATAAAAAAGAGCACCTGCTTGTATATTTCAATGCAAGAAAAAAATGTGGGAGTTGATCATGCTGTAAACCTCAGGCTTCAGTCCAGGCTGATAGCGGAAACTCGAAATGCAGAATAAGCCTTTTACATGCTTTATTTAACGAGGAGCACAAACAGGAAAAGTGACATTCATAGGAGGGGCTGCAATTTACCTTTACACTTATCAATGATTTCTTCTACCACACGCCCCCAAACAGCAGTCACTATCTATAGCAACAAATTAAAAAGGAAAAATGACAATAAAAAGAATGAAACAACAATGACATGAAAAAGGATACCCTCGGGGATAAAAAAATAGAGGTATTACTTAACGAAAAGAAATAGTTTTGGCTTATTACTAGACACACTGCAGGTGATTTAGTAAAATTACTATTCAATATATTTTTAACGAGCACCTATTATATGTCAGATGCTGTGCTAATCACAGTATTCAAAACCTGGTTTTAAAAAATATCCTAGCATAAATTATATTTCTAAAATGGAATTATTCAGTTTGAAAACTATTCGAATCAAGGAATGAACAATAGAATTTCATAGAAGAGAGCCTGAGATTCAGGAAGAACTCCACAGAGGAAGGGACATGGGAACAGATTCTTGACACATGAAAGGGACAGTGACCTGCACAGAAGGAGGGAAGTTTGTCTTAGACATTATGAAAGTGCATTTAGGAAGCAGCGTGTACCCACCACTGGCCAGAGTGGGTGACCGTGCGGTAGATCAGGATGAGGTTTGCAGGAAAGCGCAGGAGATTCTTAAAGTTTTTTCTTTCTTCATTTTTGCACACTCTTGGCAAGGATCAGGTCTTGCTTCTCTCTATATATTAGAATAAAATTTTAGTATTAAAAAAAGTTTTGAACTGATTTTAGAGTTGAATAGAACTAATTAGAGAAAAACTCTAAGTAGATTGCTTACCATTTTGAAAACTTTCTACAGGGTAAACTTCTGTGATTTAAAAGTGTTTTCCATTTCATTAATTTTTTTTTTTTAAAGAGAAATGTAATTCTCAAATGGGGATAGCAGTCTGGAGAAAAATTGCCTTCAGTGTAGTTCTTTTAGTCATAATTGCCTCACGTTTTCTCCTAGGAGACTGCTGTGTTCAGCTGTGTGTATTTTCTGGATTAGAAAAGCAATAGATTTTCTCCTATTGCTCTACATCACTCAATGAATTAACTCCTTCAATTTTTGTCTTTGCTTTGCTTTGTTTTTGTTATGTAATTACTCAGGCACATTCTGTTTTCTTCCTTTCGTTGTTTGGCAATGAAACCCACTCACAAAGCCGTGTTTTCTTGGTCTGCCTTCACCTTCATGTTGATTGTGTAAGCTCAATTTGTTTCAAAATGGTACTCAGAATGGCAAGAAAATTGGTGATAAGAGAGATAAGATTAGGTTGAGAGATGATGTCTTTTAGGCTTTAAGGTCAGAAAGGAGAGAGCCAGAAAGCAGATGGGGAGGCTAAGAGAGAATGAGGCAGAAAAGACCCACATATAGAAGGTGGAAGGGGGTACCAAGGAGACACTGTCTTCCTTCTAGAATTTTCTTTTGGAACAGATTGAAATGTTAACTCTCTATTTAGGGAAAGGTGGAGAAAGAAAGTGCAAAACCAGAGAGGAACTTCTTTCTCCTGGCCTAGGGGTGGGGAAACTTTTCATGTTGGAAGACCACATTAATTTAGCTGTAATCAAATAAGGCCACATTCAAGAAACTTTAATTAGATATATTTAAAAATGTACATTATTTTGTAAAAATCTAACTATTGTGTACTTAATAATTTCAAAAAACGAAAACTATTAATTTTAAAGTTAACTAACCTTTTAATTACTTTGTTGTGTCTGCATTTTGTTGGAAAGCATTTGAATATTTGGTTGCAGCATGGAGGTCTGCATTTGCAGTTGATCCTCTAGATGGGTGTCAGTCATTTCTGACCTTAAGGGTGTCTTGATTTGGGCTAGAGAGGAGAATGTAGATTAGCAGCGGTAAGTGGCTAAAAAGCAAGAAAACATTTTTTGGGCATGTAGCCGAAGGTGTGGATATTCTACTGCATTTTTCCATATTTTAACTGGATCTTTCTTAGCATCAAATAATGACTTTAAAATGTCATCTCCTCGGCCGGGCGCGGTGGCTCACGCCTGTAATCCTAGCACTCTGGGAGGCTGAGGCGGGTGGATCGCTTGAGGTCAGGAGTTCGAGACCAGCCTGAGCAAGAGTGAGACCCCGTCTCTACTAAAAATAGAAATAAATTATCTGGCCAACTAAAAATATATATAGAAAAAATTAGCCGGGTGGGAGGCTGAGGCAGTAGGATCGCTTAAGCCCAGGATGAGGTTGCTGTGAGCTAGGCTGATGCCACGGCACTCACTCTAGCCCGGGCAACAGAGCGAGACTCTGTCTCAAAAAAAAAAAAAAAAAAAAGTCATCTCCTGACAGCTCAATCAATTCCATCTGTAGTTCTTTAGGTGCCTTGGTAATATCAACTAGGTGAGGCTGAAATGCTAATTTGAGTGTGATGTCATGATTCCAAAGTCAGTGAACCTTTCATTGTATTCTCCGATTAATAGGTCTATAGCAGCTGTGTATTCTTCAAATGATTTGCATGTATCATCCTGCTCATCAATGACCTTTGCTAATTGGGGAAAATGTGCATCCAAAATTTCCTTTTGAGGAAGAAGTGTTTTGAAAAAAGGTAGCTTTTTTTTTTGAAATGCTTGGGTTATTTTTTTTTTTTGCTACATATCATATATAGACTTAGTTTTACCTTACAAAGAAATATTCAAGTGGTTTTGATTTGACATGATATCACACAGAAATGCTGCATTCCTATAGAAATCCTCTTTGAATAATTCACCTTGCTGATTCTGTTCTTCATAAAATTTAACTATCTGTTCTCACAGAGCTAAAATTTTGGCTAACACCTGTCCCTGCGATAGCCAACACACTTTAGAATGATATGGCAAATCCACACTGAATACCTCATTGTTCAACTTTAGCATGTTACGAAACTGACAATTCTGCCTTGCATGTGGACAAATATAGCTAACAACACTTAAAACTTGTTACAAAGTGTCACTTAAAATAGTAGCTTTAGTATAGAGATTTTGCTGATGCAAGATACAATGAAAAGAAATGAGAGCATCTGCATCTGTTAATACATTTTTTTGTCTGTAAAATAAACCCTTCATGTTTTCCTGTCATGGAAGGTGCGCTGTCTGTACATACACTCACTAAATTTACCAAATTCAGTCCAACTTCATGACATTTACCCTGAAAGTTGTTGAAGATATCGATTCCCTGTGGTCTGTTCTCAAGGGAGCCCGAAGTGAGCAACTCTTCATAGCAAAGAAAATCTTCTGTTATGACCCAAATGAAGTATGAAACCTTCACCAAGTCAGTAGTGTCAGTTGATTTATCCAAAGCAATTGAATAATATGTACTTTCCTTTTGGAGTATTGCATGAAATTGTTCTGTTAAGTTGAATGTTATTTCATGCTGCTGATCAGTTATGGTTCTCCTTGAAAAAGGCAGTTGTTTGTACTTTGAAATGTTTTCAGGGTCTACGCATCCCACAACTTTGACAATGCGTTCTTCCACAATTTCTACGTCACTGAATGGCTTCCTTTTTTTCCCTCAAGTATATAAGTTACTTTATAAGTTGCTTCAGTGGCATTATTTCCAGGTCTTATTGCTGCTTGAAAGAATTGTCTTTGCTTTTGCTTTTCATCTTTTAATTTCTGCAACGCAACCTTTCACACTCCTCCCTTTAAGTTAAAATATTTGTGATCTTTATGAGTGCAATAATGCTGATGAGCATCGAATTTCCTTAACGTTGATATTGCACTATCCAAAACAAGCAAACCATCTTATCTTTAGCAGAAACAAGATAATATTGCAATTCCCAGTCCTCCTTAAAAAAATCTGTTTTCTTCCTTCAGCGTTCTCTTGGTCTTCTTTGACATGATGGGCTGTTAAGCAGACAAGAATTAAAAAATACTGTCGAGCTGTGTAACAATTCAGAAATTCCACTTCAAACAGAAACACAGTGTATCATTGTCAAAAGCTGATAACAGACTGGCATAGCTGACCCCCATAAACTCTCGACAACCAGCCTCGTGCCATAGTGGTGACAGTCAGGTGGGGCCAGTTAGAACTAAATCATGAGCATAGCAGCCACCAATTTAGCCCTATGGCTTACTAATGTTCTAATTGTGCCAGTCAATCTGGGAGAATTATTTCATTGAAATTTATTTTATTCTATGGTATTTTAAATATGTTCATTTAAAAAATAAAAATATAAAAGGTGAACAAAAATATATTAATAAAAATAACAGTATTTGTTCTGTAAAATTTGGATTCAGTCAAAAGGCTGCACTTAAGGACTTAGAACGCCATGTGTGTCCTTAAGGTTGCAGGTTCCCTGCCCCTGTCCTAGCTCACTTTCAAAACACCTCAGAAACATATTTTCCTTTATTTTCTTCTGTTATGAAAGGAAGATCTTGCAGACTTTATTTAACTTTTAAATTTTTCCTTTTAATATTTAGATATGCTATTGGTCCTCCTTTATTTAAGTGATTTAGACTAATTTAAAAACTGAGGTTTATGAAAAGTTCTTTTCTTATCCTTTAAACCTTATTGTATATTAAGGTTATAGTTACATGTATCAACTCATGCGCTTAATACAGCAGCTTGGATTCCCACATCCCTTGATAGGTCTTACAATTCAGTACTTTATTATTTCACTTACTTAGTTTTATCTCCTTTGCTAGATTATAAGCTCTTTCAGGGAAGGAACTGTCTTGTACTTGAATAACATTGTGCTGGATGTGTCAGAGAAGTTCAGTGAATGTATGTTGATTACCTTTGGTAAGATTAATGGGCTACAATAAAGTGTTTTCTTAAAATATGTAACATTTCTTCTTAAACTACACCTAAAATATGGAATTAATTTTCTTACCATCTAGAAAACGAATTATACCACCAGGTTTGATCATTAGGGTCTTTCTTTGCTTTTTTGTTGATATAATATTTGAAAGTTAAAACAATCCAAAAGAAGGTAACTGTTCAGGTTTATTTCACGTCAAATACTGAATCATCAGGGTAAGGGCTACATTTTCAAAATTTTTGCCTTATTTTGGTCTTCATGTGTTTATACCTAGGTACATTTATGTCCCCAACATGGAATTTACTTCAATCAATGAAAATTGATTTATGAAGTTAATTGTGCCATTTGGTTTGAATGTTTGAACCTCCCTGTGGGCTATATTTTAATATACGACCCACTGTTAACTGTTTCCAGTGGAAAAATTAATAATAGATGGATAATCAGGAAGCTGGAAATTCTTTGAGAGGCAGGAACTAGATATTGCCTTATAAAGCAATTGCTAAATGTACTTATGATAGGAAATATATGTACGTATTCACTTTAATTGGGTGTCCTTTCACCTCTGCTTGGCCAGGAATTGTGATGCTGGTCTCAGTAAGAAACATTGAAACTCATCCTCAAAGAAGCTCTGAAGGAAGATTTGGTCTGTACAGAGTTTCTATAATTTAGTTTCATTAGCAATAAAGTGACTTTATTCTTTCTGTATGTGGAAAATGGAGTTTATGTTTGGTCTCCGAAATAATATTTTAGCATTTTTGCTGTTGAAAGAAACAGCAGTGTCTGAAGTTTGTCTTGTGACATCTGTAGGTAGTAATGACATTTATTACAAGTTATGTTACGGTGTTTAAGAAATGTGAAATCTAGAAAACACCGTGGGTAAATAAATTGGGTTATTTTTGTCTTCCTTGGCAATATACATTTTGTTTTCTTGACAGTGGAGTAACTCTAATGTAATTTGTAACTGTAAGTAGTTTGGGTTTTAAAGACCTAATTAGCTCCTGGGTGAGGTTATAAATGGGCTGCTCTACATTTTTTTAATGAGCAGTTTGAAGACCTACAAATACAGCTGTGACTAAGGCACATCGATCCCCTTCCTCTGAATTTGCAGTGATGCTGATGGAGCTTGGGGTTGTCAAAAGCACAGCCTCTGAGCCTCTCCCCTTGAACTCTGATCTGCCCCCACCTGCTCTATTCCTGAGGTGATCAAATCACTCTTCTTCTGGCTGGAAGCATTTCCTTTGATGTCTCCCTGAGCCTATTCTTAAGCTGTTCAAAGAAAGACAAAATCTTCTTTGCAGAAATTGCTGCTTGATTTCAGAAACATGGATTTGCATCTCTGATCACATTCTTGTAATCAAAAGTTTTTCTTCTTCTCAAATCAACACATCCCATTTTAGTTCCAAACCCCTTGGCGTGGCTGTGAGTGCTAACCGTTGGTGTTTATGAATATGTCTTGCTTATTTTCAGTGGTTTTTATTCGTGACAAAAACCTTAGTAAAAGGGGGTTTGCAAAGCCAGGCTATCACAGTTTGGGAAGTTGTTTTATGGTGGCAGGGAATTAATGTGCTTCTTGTAGGACGATGTTAGGGGCCTGGGGTTATTCTTTGTTGCTTTTAGATGTCTTTTGAGTGAATCAACTAATAATTTGTAATATCAGAATTTCATTTTACACTGAATGACATTTTATTCACTTTTCTCATTAAATCTTTCTATAGAAAAGGAACATGCTTTTGAGGTTACCATTTCCTGATATCTTAGCACAAGAGTAAAGCACAGGACCTCAGTGCAGGGTTAAATGAGAGTTTTTATGGTTGCTGGTGAACCTACTTCTCTACTTGTTTTCTTTTTCTGTTTAACAAAAACTAACACAACTGTGATAACAGCAAAGATAGTCCCTGAACTGATCCCTCAGTGAAACTGGAGTCCTTGGCCTTTGTGTCCACAGCTGTCATCGTGGGTTCCTGCAGGGTCGCATGTGTCTGTGGGTGGGACCCAGGGGAGCAGGTGCGTGCAGGCTGAGGAGCTTCTCGGCTTCCTTGGCTGCTCCTTGACGTCTTCAGAACCAGAGACCAGATCTTCGTAGGGGCAGTGACTTGTGTAATGAAGTACATTTTCCACCTAAGTAAATATCTGAAAAACTAAATCACAAGCAACAAAGAGAGACCATGAGTTGGAGTTTTTGATACTTTATATTTGGGAAAAGAATTTCATGTTGGTGCCTTAGAATATGCGTATGTGAATTGGGGCAATATCAACTAAAAAGTAGGGTAAAGGTGAAGACCATTAGCTCCTAGTGCTTCATAAAGCAAGACTTCTCATGTTAATAAGGGCTCTCTTCCTAGCTCTCGAATTAATTGTTATCATACATTGATTTGGACTTTGAATTTCTTAAAGCATAAGCAATGAAGGCATGGGGTCGTTTCCAAGTGTTGATTGTCCTTTAGATTAGAACTACAAACAAAGTTCTAATTAGAGAAGTGTTATTTTTCTGAGTTATATATGATATAATTCTGAAACTGGTTCTAAACAAGAAACAACTGGAATAACTAAGCAAGGCAGTGTGATCTGTCCTTTCAACATGAAACATTATAACCATGCTAAGCAGCAGAACTGAAAGCAGGATGCCAGAAAGACTTATTGTAACAAACTCTATGAGTTTATTTATTTTGCCCATGAATTAATTTCTATGTCTTCATTCAGAGTCCCTGAGCTTTGTATGGTTAGGTTTGGGAGAAGAATTTTATAAAGTGCTACAGCTTTATATACAAACAACATGGTGCACAAAAAGTACTACAGTCCAGGGAGCATCACTTGTTCAAGATAGAGGAATATGGAATGGAAAAAAAATTCCTATGGGGAAGACAATATTATCATAGGTATCAGTACTGTAGTGTTAAAGTGATCAACTTCATTTCAGATGATTCAAGTGATGCCGTTTTTTTCCAATGTTTTGTATGCCATGTTATAAGACTGTACATATAGAATTCATATTAAATAATGCAATGACGGTACGCGTGCAGTATGCTTGCGATCTAAGATCACTCACTTAGGTCATGCATTTTTTCTTGGATTTGGAATGTGCCTGCAAGGTCATGGAGCCTACCTCATGATCCTCATGGGGAAAATGGGACCAATGTGCTAGTGGTTAATCAGAGGCCGTACAACCACCCAGTATGTGCCAGAGTCAGGAACAGAGTGTAGCGTCCCAAAGCCAGGACAACATTATTTCTACACAGATATGTGGAAGTATCACCAGGGAAGACAGGAAAATGCTCCTGAGGTAGCCTTTCCATTAGCATATCCCTCTCTCAGTGCCAAATGTTCCTAATTCTTACACTTTCTCCGTGAAAGGCATTATACAAAGTAACATCTGGAATATGTATTTCCCACTGAGCATCTCTCTTCCTCCAAGCTATACCTTCAGAACTTCGGTGCTCTGTTTAGTGTTTGCTTCACTCTGAATGCATCAGTTTTGCACGTCCTCCTCTGGAATTTCTGCTCCCTTACCCCCTTTCTTTCTTTTGAAGTTTGACAGAGGAGGCTTCCAGAAAATGTATGCATCTTTTTTTAGCTTTTGCTGCACCATTTCAATTTAGGAAAACGGTAGCAAAACCAACAAACCATACCACCTAATTTGAAGCTTTTAGAATCATTATTTTTGGGGGGGACTGCAGCTCAAACGATTATGGCATCATTATAGTATTAATGGTTCCTTTATTTCCTTTTTATTATGAGTTTTTTCTTCTTTATTATGAGTTTTTTATTATAATAAAGGAAAAGACACTGGATGTTCTCGATCTTGCATATAATTCTGCTGGCCTTCCTGTTTTCAAGATGGAAAGACCAAAAGGAAAAGCAAAGAATCAGAGCTTTATTTACATTTCTTTAGTCACTGAGTCTCAAAAATGTACTCTTTCTCTAGATTCCTCCATTTCTGCTTGAATTATTATGATTCTCTACTTTACCCAAGCTGGGCAAAATGGAATCATCTTTGACAACTGTGTCTCCTTTCCTCTACTACCAGATGTCAAGTTCCATCAATTTGTTTGTGTGTTTTTTTCTTTCTTCCTTTTTCTTTTCTTTTTTTGGTGAGGTTTGTTCTATCTGTTCCTTCTCATTCAACCAGAGTTTCTATATAAGAGTAGCTTAATGGTTGCAAAATGTTGGATGGGGACAATGAGACCTGCCTTTTTTTATTTCACATGTTTGTTTATTTTTGTGTGGCTTGGATGACCACGACTTCTACCTTCTGTTGAATCCTTTATTTCTTCATGCCCAGTAGCCTGCCTTCAGTCTTTCTCTGCTTCAGTCCTTCCTGCATACAACCACCAGTGTAATCTTCCTGAACAAGACTTTGAATTGATTCTTCAGTGACTCCCTAATGCCTACAAGGGCCGCTACCTTAGGTTGACACCCACTGTTTAATGTCAACATACCTTTCAGAGATTACCCAATCATTTTTCCTCACCACTGCAGCACAGGGTAGGCTCTCTGGAATTCCAGTCTCCAAGATATTTTCCACATATGTTACACCCTACCTTTTCCTATCTACTTATTTAAATCTTACCCTTCTTCAAGGCTTGCCTTAAATTCTACCTTCTCCAAGAAGTTTTCATTGATTGGTAGAGCTCACAAAACTGTATTTCATCCGACCCAAGACATTATCACCACTGTGTCATTCATCACTAAGAAAGAAAGGGAAAAAAAAAACTATCCATTAAATTAGGATGCATAGCTTTCTTAGGATTTTAATTTTATTTTAATTTAAAAAGTTCTTTTAGATGTAAACACAGATTTAAAAAAATCATATATCACCCCTGTGCATCCGTACAAAGACAAATGCAATGAATTAGTTAAGAAACTTCTAAAACGTCTTCACATTTAGGGTCTGACCTTTTCTGGATTTTCTTCCAATCTACTAATACTCATTATGTAAGTTGCAATGCTGGTGTTTTCTTGATCTTCCCAGAAGGTGTCAGTGAAGATTTTTAGAAAACTACCAGGACACATATTCCTTTCTTAAAAGGACTGTCCATGGTTTGTGACTGTAACATCAAGGTACTGCAGTGGCCCTCTTGTGCCACGTGGGGTGACAGCTGGGTCTGCACAAGCATTGGCAAGGTCACTCATGTCATGATTGTTGTCTGACCAAGAGCAATTGTAGAAGGACATTGGATATAAGATGCACCCAATGCCAATATGGTTAAAAGTGAAAAGAAATGTACAACTCAGAATGGATGAAATATGGTTTATAAGGACATAAAACTGGTGAATGTGTTTGATTCTGTTGGGCCTCAGTAAGACATTCTTAGAGAAGGGAGAACCCATGAAAAAATGTATAGATGGCAATTGATAAAACTTGGATCCACTCTTTTCTTGGGACATACTCAGAAATCTAGAGCAAAATTTCCCAATAGCTCTAGTCTAACATTAGTGGCTTAGGTTAAGATCATTTCTTGGGAATTTGTCCTCTACATTAATATTGCCGCTAATTGTAGTCATTGCTCTTTTGTAAATAAAAAATGTGGTTATGTCTTTCATTTATTAGGTATCTATGAGAAGCCAGGAGTTTTAAATATATTTAAATCATTACCGGTCTCTTAGGTAGGTGGTTTTATTTCTAACATACAACATAGGAAACAAAAGCTCTGATGTCACTCAGCTAGAAGGGAACAGAGCTGGGATTTAAGTCCAGGTCTGTCTGGCCCCAGAGTCGCACTTTTCTATTATGCCACGTGGCATGGGTTGTACATACAGGGCTGCAAGGCACAAAGTAGGTGACATCATAATTTAGAGATGAGTTTAGGAAATTTTACACTTTGGGATGTAAGCATAAAGTGGTAATAATTCAGAACAATGTTCAAATAGAGCTTACACCTTATTTCTTTTTAAATGATACTTTCCATAATTTGCAATATTTTATTTATAATTATATATTTATGTTATTGGTTTAATATTTTCCCCCAGTGAAGATGGAAATGACTATTTTTCATTGATTATGAGATGTATGTTTTTCATATTTTAACTCTGTGAACTCAGAATTCACCTTAAAATTGATGATGTATTTAAGTTTAATCGGCAACATTTTATTTTTTCGAGTATTACATAGAATAATTATGCATCTTACAGTTAATACTTTGTAATGTTTGAGTAAATGTCTGTTTTTATTATCTGTCCTATTTGTAGTATATAGCACAGTGCCTGGCCCCATGAAAGGTGCTCACAAACTTTTGTTGAATGAATGAATGAATGAAAGTGGAAGTTCAAACTATTCCTGAAGGTAGCTGGATGAAGTCTCCTGCCTATATGAGGCCCATTGTCCACTTTTGTTTTCTTACTATGCCTGCAGGATTTTGTATGGCCAATATTGTTATCCTGGAAGGGTGCACTGTCCGTACAGTAGGGCTGGAGAACTCCCGGCACGAGTTCCTGTAGGTGGAGTCCCACCAGGCAACAGCTTTGTAGGAAAACCTTCCTGACCTTCCTACTGAGCAATGTCTGATAACTCTCCTCTAACTACCAGAAAATCGACTGACATTCTGGCAGGGACTGGGGGTAGGTGGTCAGCTGTGGATTAAGGCTGGCATTTTGCTATGTTTGTGCTACTTAATGACAACTCTCAGCGAACCTCCTTCAGGGGCCTAGGACTCTCAAGAAGATCTCTTAGGACATCTCTGCTGTCTCTACCTTGCCCACAGGGTGTTGAAACTCAGCCACAGAAGCTTGAAGTCTTTGCTGTGAAGCCTCCAGAGAGTCATAGTTATGCCTGCCAAACACGAAAGGCATCAGCCATCTGTGGAAATCTTCCCAGAAAGGAACTCTCCCCAAGAGACATGTTGTCAATGGGCTGCTGCTGAAATGAGGATGGTGCCTAAAATTCCATTAGGGAAGCACCGATTTGAGTGTAACTAATGAAAAATAATCGGCGATGTAATGAATTGTAACATGTCTGTCCTGAGGTCATGTGTTGACAGAGGATTCTTGGGACCAATAGGACATGCCAAGCGAGGAGGATCGGGTCATGCTGCCATTCTCTGGTGCCGTTTCAGCACCACACAGAGGAGAGGGACGCTGAGTCTAGACACTCGTCTTCACCACTCTTAATTAGAACAGATGACAGCAACTTACCAACACCCAGAGATGTAAAAAAATCCTATAAACAAACTTGAACTTCCTGTGCTCTAGTTATTTGCTTACCAAATAATATTCAGGTCCAAATGCTGTTTCTTTATTAGCCCCACATTGGAGGCCACACACTAGCATTGGCTGTTCACCAGTTGAATCTCCCATACTCTGATATAAAATTACCTGGCTTTTAAGTCAGTCTCCAATAGGTTGAATAGCAGGATATTACCAGGATGAGTTCCCAATTTCCTGATTATCCTTAGATGACCTAATAGGATTTGTGTTGCTTGACCTTGAATTCCAAGGACTAAATCATGGATTCAATAAGCCCAACCTTAAATGTCCTGCCCTGCTCATTTTGATGAGAGAAACCTACGTAAGAGATCTCTTAAAGTGCTTGGCAGTGTTTCCTGTCATATCTTCACAGTAAGGATGATCAAGATGTTCAGCCACGTAGAATGAACTACCCTGGCTTATGTGTATGTGCAACTGTGTGAGCACAAGTAATTTATGAACATCATTTGCTATTTGCATATGAAATAGGCTTCTAGTTCTTTATGGGGGAGAAAATGGCTCCTTTGGGTCACAATTAGCCAATCTGGCAATTAGTCACAATTAGTCACAATGCTGGCAGTGAATTGTGCTCGAAAAGTTGTTTAGACAAAGCACGACTGAATTTCTCGACTTGAGCAATATATTCAGAGCCGTGGCTCCTCTACTTTTGATTTTGATATGGTTTAAAGTTTCTCATTGTTCAAAGAAACTACTTAAAAATCTCTATGAACTCAAGCTTATTGTTGGCAGTATATAGAATTAAAAGAACATCAGAAGTTGTGTTGCAACTGAGCAGTTAAAATGCTTTGTTGGGTTGATAAACATGATTAGGAGGCATAGTTAAACTGTATTGTGTACAAACAGTATTACCCTAACAACACAAGCCTTTGGAAAAGAGGAGAGGCATAGGGCAGAGACTCTAGAAGGAAAACTTGAGTAGTATAGGTGGACTTTTAATTTTTATTCTGTGAACATAAAAAATAGTATGTGCAAATTAGAGATGGAGAAGTGAAATTCCAGTCCTTCAGGGACTTTCCATTTGAAAGCCTGCTGGGTGATGAGTATGTCTCCCAGGAGTTAGAAGACCATTCTGGAAAAGCTGACTCTGGCAGGTCCATATGCTGTACAGACTGCTGTGATGTTTAGGATCGGTAGGAGACAGCTCTGGAAGCAGAGTATCACCCGAGTTTTAACGGTAAGGAGCTGTTTGTTGACTGTTAAGTTTGCACGTGTTGTGGATTATCATCTCTCACACCTGGGTGGAAAAATACCTAACAAAAGCTCAAAGTTATACACTGATGAGTTTGTGAGAAAGATGTTTGTTTACTAATTTTTGCAGGGTGCATACTGCTACACATTGATATTTCAAATAAAAAAAAACATCTGCATCCGTAGGCTTTTCTGCACATTGCTAACTAAACTATAGCTGTGTGTAGAAATTGATGCTGCATCTTTTGGGAAGATTCTTGCCTGGGGCAAGAAACACATTCAGGGTGGTCTGGGAACTTTGTATTTGTTGGTGATTCGAGACAGTTCAGGCAGATTCTAGGCTGCAAGTCTTCTAGGCTCTTTGAAATCACTGTCCTGTTCTTTGAGCCTGGAAATGAGGTCACAGACAGTGAGATGCAAAGATGTGCCTTTGGAAGTCACATTGACGAATGTTTCCCTAGCACAAGGCTCCACTCAGTAGCTCTTTATTATGCAAATGCACAGAGAGGGATTTGGAACTCCTTCTACTGCCAATTAATGTTGGAAGAAACTGGAGGTTTCTCTAGGATTCTGTTTTCAACACTAACCCGTGCTTCCTACCAGGCTTGATCACTGTATCTTTTTCTGTATCCCTGGCAGCCTACATGATTCCAGCTAGCCTGTTGTTTTACCACAAGAGCAGGAACGCTGTCTCTGCATTTGCTACGTCCTCCACCACCTGCCACCCCTCACTTGCCCAAGCCCCATGATTCGGATGCTTCCTTCCCAAGGTTCTTCCAGCCAAGCACCTAAACTTGCTTGCTGGCAAACACTTATCTTTAAGACCAGTGCAGGTGTTGCCTCCTCTGGAAAGCCTCTCCTGACACTTTGAGGAGGAGGTGAGAGCTTCCTTCCATGTACCCCCTCAGCACTTCACTCCTATGTCTTAGAAAGTCCTTGTCACATCACCGTAGTGAAACGACATTTGTCTACATGTGTATTTCCCTTGCTAGACTGTGGGTCCTAGAGGGCAGGGTGGCATCCTCTTCATTTTTAAACAACCATCCCTTAACACAGAGCTTGGTGTATAATATACCTTCATAGATGCTTGTGGAATAAATGGAATGAATTAAACATTTCACAAGTCTGAACATTTTTCCTGTACTTCAGTATCAAGTCTGAAACATTACAATTGATTATAAAATCTCAGGTATAACTAATGAATTAGATTCTTCTTTGACATGAACTGTATTTTGAGAGGAAGTTAAGTATTTTGGAGGTTTCATTTATGTAGTTAGGATGCTGGTTTGGTTCATTCCACTGAAGTAGGATATTAACAGAATTATCTTAATAGATATTTGTTAAAACATGGTAAGACTTTATTTGGGACCATCAAGATAGGTATAAGGACTTATAAAGGAGGGGAGAGAGATTAGGCTTAACTCTGAATACAGCCTGTGCAATTGGGAATTTGCAGCCATGGAGCAGGGTGGGAGTCAGTGGATGGAAAATTGCCAAGAGGAAAGATCAGGAGTGAGGGGGGATTTTGGCCAACCTGACTTAACAGGATTCTTGCCAAAGACAGCCCAGGGTGATCAGACACCCCCTGGGGCCTGGTGGAGGATGAGAAACTCCATCAGATATTGGGGGACAGGTTTCTTGCCAAACTGACTCAGTAGGGTTTTTTGCTAAAACTGGATTTTTACAAACAAGTGCACAGATAGGCCTAAGAGAAGGTTCAGGAGCCTGACTAAAGTTGGCCAAGTAAAGAATCTTTGTCAACTGATATGACAGTTTATTAAATTATAACTTTGTGACCTGAAATGAAAAATGGGAAAGATTCCAAAGTTACATAAAAGCTATCAAGTCTGTATTTGTTTAACCTTGGGTTGAAACTATTATTGTAATGATGCTATATTATAATTAGTTTACCGTAATATGATAATTGACTTTATCCATAAATATCCATGCCACTAACAACTAAATATACCATAAGCTCCATGGGTTTAGAAAAGTCAAGCCATATCTTTTCTTTGTATAATAAACACACTTATTTTCAATGAAAAAACTTGGAGTAATTCTGTATATGTTAACTCACTTATTTGCAAAAATATGGTCCAGATCTGATGTCTGTCTTTTTTCTGCTTTTCTCACAGATAAAGAATGCTTAGTACTAAGTTACGTGTGTACAACAGACATGAATTCCAGACTTGTGGTTTCTGCTTTTCTTTACTTCCCTAAAATGAAACTGAAATATGTCATTCTGTTGGTTAACTTTGTTAACTTTTAGAAAAAAGAACAACTTGCAAGATATGATAGTCCTCTTGGCTGTTAAATTCACCTAATTGCAAAGCTGGTTTAAAAATGGAGAAAAGTTTTTTTCCCCACTGCAGGAATACATAGTGTTTGTGTTTTATACTGTATATATTTATGCTAGGGAATACTGTTGCTCATGGACTTTCAGATTGCTAGGATTTTCTATAAACAGTGCTTCCCTTGTGAGTAGAAGCTGCGGGGGAAGGGAGGGAGGGACGCCTTCCCCTGCTGGAAAACTCTGCAGGAGGGCAGCCATCGTTCCTGGGGGTGCACAGTAGAAGCCAAGACAAAAAGAATCTTTGCTCTCAGATATCCTTTGAAATCTGAAAGACTGTCAGTTTTGTTATTTTCTTACAAAATAGACAAACAATTTTCAGCTTCATCTGTTAATAGTCCCAGACCTGCTTGGTCTGGTCAACAAATTTCACATATATCAGGTCAAACCAATTTCCTTGGAGCACTGGCAGGTGAATGGCTCTAGGATTTAGCTGGGAAGTGGGGAGGGAAAAGGGGCTGCGTGTTAAGGCGCAGTGAGCATGCTGTAGCCTTAACAGGGTGAGGCCCGAAGCCGCCCACATCGTAATTAAGCCACAGCTAGACCCTGGGAGAATGTGACTCTATGTGATGTGCAAAATCCCTCCATTCCACAAATATCTCTTGAATCCCTACATTGTACCAAGTGCTGTGCTCTGTGGTGTGGCAGGCAAGAGCCCTTCTAGATTCCGTGGAGTTTAGAGCTGAATTTCTTCTTCCTATTATTCAATTTTTGCACAATTCCATTAAGGAGAAAAAAGAGGTCTAGAGTTAGAAGGACCCACAATTTATGCCCTTGGACTTTCTCTGAGTTCCTACCTCAAGTGAAAACCTAGTCATACTAATCAATCGTGATCAAGCCATAAAAGGACTCCCTTTAGAGCTGTGAGCTCAGGCTGGGCTGCACATTGGCATCACCAGGGGAGCTTTTCAGAAACACTGATGACTGGGTCCCCCTCCTGACCAGGTATATCAGAGCTTCTTACAGGTGGGGGCCCAGGCATCAGTATTTTAGAGCTCCCAGGTGATTCTAACAAGGAGCCAGTTTTAAGCACAATGGTCTGTTGTATGAGCAAGGGAAGTTTGGGAATTTCACTCCTGTGCCATATATTCTGTGAATGATGACATATAATTTTGAGCGTGTGGGTGAAAGCCAGCCTGTACTGCCAGAGGGAACTCCTGGACTTCTACAGCAAGGGTATTTCTGATTTTAAAGTGAAACCACCGTGGGGCTAGGGGAAGACAGAATATATGGCCATGTGAAGGTCCACAGAGCATAATTTCAGGTCCAGAAATGTGGTGTGCAGGAAAAAACTCCAAGTTAGAATTTGGATGCTGGGATGACAGGAGCTTGTGGTGATGGGGATATTTGTATAGTAGATTTTGGGTTGGCCTGGGTGGAAAATTCACACACAGTAAATGACAAAGAGAGAATCTTCCATTTGCCTGGAAAGAATGAGAAGTAAGAGAGTTAGTCCACGGGGAGGTTTAGGGACCCTGAAAATTTCAGTGAAAATAGACAAGATTCCAGAGCTTATTCCTGGACACAAGAAAATTGATGGGTACCGTACTTTTAAGTGCCGGCTCTTTGCAGTAGAAGGGGAGCGTGGCTCTTGTTAAATAAACGAGGGCTTCACTAAAGCACCTGCTGTGAGTGGGATTAGCTAGCGTGGAGTCTCCTTCCCTTCCGGAAACCACTTTGCTGAAGGGTTCTTAATTCGGGAAGGAGGTGCGGTGCTTCCTCTGCAGCTGTGGCCCTTCACCTGGAAAAATGAAATGAAAGGGGAGTAAGAAAAGAAAGGCAAGATGTGAAAGTACAGTCAGGAGTCGAGAGTTTCTAAATTGTGGTTCTCCCAGCCAATTAAAGAGCAGGTTAGGATGGGCTGGGAAGCATCACAGAACAGCCTCTCCTCTCTTGGAAAGGCTGGGAGAGGAAATAGGGCCCTGTGGGCTGACACAGAAAAGCTGGAAGACAGAGAGGGAGGCTTTTCTCTGCTGGAAGGCATGGGAATGGGGTTAACTTTGCAGAGAGGGCTCTGAATGGCATAGCTAGCAATGCAACCAGGGCAAACGATGCAAAATGCACCCTTCAGGAGGGTTTGGGTAAAGGGTATCGCTGCTCAGACAAAAAGGGGCTCTGAGGCCCAGTAGCCCCATCCTCCATCCATTTCTCCTGGCTGCCAACCAGCTCAGTGGAGTGTGTTTGGTCAGAGACAAACCTGCCAACAAGGCGGCACTTTCTAAGGGTGGAGGGAGCCTAAGCATTTGTATAATTAAAAAAATCATTATTAAAATGTTTTGTTTCACCTAAATTTTGATGTCCACGGTCAAATTCTCAGTCATGCCATTTTAATTCAAGTGCTATCAATAGTTGATTTAGTATCATCTCAGACCACATGCAGTTTCATCCTCACAAACATCTTTCAAGTTGGGACTTTTATCTCCATTTTACTTTTATCTTCATTTCTTTAAGGGCTCCCATGTAGTTGAGGATTATCAACCCAGAGCCAAAATGAAACACTGACCATGTGTGTAGTTTATACACAGTATGTGTATATAAACATGTAGGCTTTGGTTCTGCAGAGTTAAAGGCAAAGGTTAGTATTTAAAACAAAATTGGATGAATGGATTAGTTTTGAGAGAAAATCGCCGAGCTTTCTGAAAGCACATAGCATTGGGGTCTTCATTAGGATTTGTATTTTAAACTCTCAGGTCTGCAGTTTGTATTAATTTTTAAACCAATGAGGAGTAGCCCACATGTTAGAGAAAAAATGGACCTTGGTTGTCACCTAGTCCAACGCTTTGATTTTGGAGTTGAGGGGATTGCAGCCTGGAGAGGTTTAGTGATAGATGTGAGGTCTTGCAATGAGTGGCAGAGCTGGAACTAGAACCTACTAGCGCACTCTGACACCAGTGCTCCTTTATCTATGGAGATGGCCCTGCCTGGGAGGCAGTGCTCCTTTCTTGTCAGGTAGTACATTAGCCACTCTCCTCTCTCCCATTCGCAGGTGGTAATGACACACCTTGTCACAAATTGCAGGCAACGTTTTAATCTTAATCCCATTATGCCTTCACTCTCCAAGTATCCTACCCGTTTCCAAGGCCAGCGGGACAAGCCAGCTCCAGACAGCTAGTCACCTGACTGCTTGTTGCTGCAGTTCCATAGCAACCAGAAAGCTGCAGGGCTAAGTTTATGGATTGATAATGCACTAATCTGATCACCAAATATTTGTTTGACATTATTGACTTTATTATGGTGGTGAAAAATAAATCTCATATTATCAGGGTACTTTGGTGTAATGCAATGAAAGCTGAGACTGATAAACACTGTGGTCTTTCATCTACATGGCACTGGGGTTGACTTCATGTTACTTGTCTTTAGGTGACAGAACAATGAGCTTAAGTAAGGACATATTCAAGTCTTAACATGCTCATTAATACAGCTTCTGAAAACATTTACTTTAAAAACATGTTGATAATTTGCTTTGTATATATAAAACTGCTTTGCAAGTTTCTTTCTTCTGGGACTTTAAGTAAAAATAGAATAATTTGGTTCTGTTTTAGGGACTGATGTCTGTTTTCCTTCATTAGAATATTTTTTCCCCTCCGGAATCTTATACAATTGGGCCATAGAGTAATGTGTTACCATGGCAGAATCTTATTTAAATCTCTGTATTATTTGGAAGCCTTCGGTTGCTTTGCTTCTTGAATCTTCTGGATCTCTACTACTTTTCTTTTCCTTTTTCTTTTGTGTTTTTGGCTACTGAGCGTTTGCTATTTCTTTGTTTTGTTGCTGGCTTCCTGGTTCCCTGGTTGACCTCCGTGTTCTCAAGCTGTTAAAGACATTTAGTACAAATTCAGAGAGATCACTTACAGAAAAGTCTTTTATTTCTCCCTGCCAGGAAGGTAGAAAACAGTTCAAAACAGCAGGACATCTTCCTGGTTTTAGTGACATTTGAAAAGAGGTTTAAATTGACTTCTATTTGACATTTGTGGAATGCATACTTTATGTTAGGACTTGTGTTATAATAGTTCCTTTTTAGAAAAATGGCAATAAAATAGTTAGACTGCTTATTTTTTTTAAACTTTAATTCTTCCTCCCATCGCCCAGACAAAATCGTGTCACAGGTAGTCCTCCAAGTTCAGAGAAATGAATGTAAATTGCATAGGTCTAGCAATGACTCTTTAATTGCTTTAGAGTCAACTTTCTGGAAAGAGTAGCTTATATTCAGTATCTGTGTATTTTTTTTTCTTAATCATCTTTTTCTCAAGTCTACATCCATTTGCTTTCTGTTCAACCAATGAAATTATTCTAACTAGATTATTATATATTGTTGCTTAACAATCACACGGAAACTCAGGGGCCTAAAGCAGCAGCAATCATCTCTCAATCCTGTGAGTGAGTGGGCTCAGCCGAGCAGTTCTTCTGCTGCAGGTGGCATTGGCTGAGTTGCAGTCCTCTCTAGGGCCAACCAGGTTGGAACATCCAAGCTAGCTTCCAAGTGCATTCCAAGGGAGCATTCCAAGTGCAAAGGCAAAAGCTGAAGATCTCTTAAGGATAGCCTAGGAAGTTCCCTTGTCTCACTTCCCCCCAGATTCTTTTGATCAAAACTGGTCATAGGGCTTGCAAATTCAAGGGGAGAGGCAATACAGTCTATTTCTTGACAGGTTAGTGGCATAATCACATCACAAAAGAGCTGTGGGATGCTGCAGTCATCTTGTAAACACAATCCCTAAAGCTATCCTAACGAACACAGCCCATCCTCTCTAGCCTTAATACTATTGCCACTCTCTGTGGTTTACTGATGCTGCTGCTTCCCGGTTCTCTTTCTATCTCTCTGCACATTCATCCGTAGCCTTCTCCATTTGCACTTCTTTCTCTCCTTGCTCCCGGCATATTGGCATTTCCCAGTTTTCTTCACCTCATTGTCTTTTCATCTCCATATCTTGGTTAGAAAATCGTATCTGCATTCATGGTTTAAACTTTGATTTATTTAATCATTTGACCAATATTTATTGAATAATTAGCATGCATGTATCATCTGCTGGCTGAAAGGGCTGCTGACATAGTTTTGCAGTTTCTGTACTGCACAACTTCAGAAGATACCATTCACATCGTAGCTTTTATATTGACAGTCTTATTTATCCATGTCTCCTATGTCTATGTCTATGTCATATCAGTGGTTCTCAACAGAGGGGTGATTTTGTCCCAGAGGGGACATTTGGCCATGTCTGGAGATATTTTTCATCCTCACAACTTGGTGGAGGGGATCTTCTGCCATCTAGAAGTTAGACACCAAGGATGCTGCTAACAGTCCCACAGCACACACAGACTGCCCCTCACACCGAGAATAATCTGGCCCATAGACTCGTTGTGCTGGATTGGGAACCTGCATGCACATCTGTATCTGCAATGCAATTTCCCCTGGACTCCAGATCCACATTTGTCATGGTCTGTCCGCCACATCTCCCTGTGTATCTACTCACCTCTAAATGCAACACGTCCAAAAGCTCCTCTCATGGTTGTGTTGCTTCAGCCTGGGCTGAATCTCAGTCTCTGGGAATGCCACCGCGCAACCCACCTGACTGCCTCCAGGTTCGCGTTGCTCCAATCCATCTTCCACACTGCTGTCAGAATGATGGATTTTTCGATGCTGCACAGACAGCTAAACATCTCTCTCTCCTGATTTAAAACTCACCAGTGATTCTCCATGGACTTCAGATAACATTTAAACTTTCTAACGTGGTTTGCAAAATATTTTATGATCTGACTTTTTTTCACATTTCCTATTATGTTTTCTAGTCCTTTTCTGTTCAGGCAGCCTGGCTGCCTTGTGGTTTCCAGAATGTACTATGTTTTTTTATGCCTCTCAGTCTTTGCATGTGCAGAAAGGCCTCTGTCCTAGAAGGATGGCCAACCTTGCTTTAGCCCTAGGCTTGAGCCACCTCCTCCTGAAAGCTCTCCTGCCATCCCTACCTCTACCCCTCCTCAACCCCAGGCTAGAGCGGGAGATCCTCTTTTTCGTGCCTTCTCTGAAGACCCATAAATACTTCCGCATTTGGAGACCCATAAATTTGACGCCCTTGAAGCAACTGTCATATTGTCATATTTACATTTTCATCTCACATCTTGCCAGCCAGGCCACGAGCTTTTTTGAGGTTACTGGGTAGTGTTAGCCTCTACAGTGCTGGTGCATATTTGGGGTTTAATAAATGTTGTTGATTAAAAGGGACCCAGAGGGGCTACCTTTCCTCTTCCTAGTGGGAGCTACTGATTGGCATTAAAGATAATGTATTTATTCTAGGAAATGGATTGGAAGATGACTGTCCACCAATGACAAAATAGTTGAATAAATTATGTTATATCCATATTGAATATTTTGCAGCTATTACACAGGTTGGAATAATCTGTATTAAATTAGAAAGAAGTCTGTGATGTACTGTTAAGGGAGAAATGCATAAAAAATTTTATGGTAGGATATAAATATAAATATAGATGTGTGTATATGTTTGCATATGTTTATATGGACATAGAACATAAAAAAATATGCTTCAAACTGCCAACATCAGTTTCGTTAAGCACGCTTTATTATTATAATTAACAATTAATAGTCAAAAAGTAAGTACTGGTGTTCAGAAATTAATTTCAAGACCACACATGAATGTATGGACAGACAATAAAGGTAGGAGCTAGTGTAGAAAAATATTACTTTAACGGCTTAGGAAAATGTTTACAAAAATGGGAATCTCTTTTTTTGTTTATCTGTTGAATGCTTATATATGCATAGAAGTCTGTAAAGATTTAGAACAAAATGTTAACAGTAATAATTTCTGGATGGCAGATGATTTTTATCTCTTCTTTTGCTTCTCTGTATTATGTAATTTCAATACAATGAGCATACCTTATTTTCATAAGAGAAATAACATTATTTCTAAAAATAGAAGATAGTACATAAAAACTGGTACCATTAAGCTGTCTGTTATCTGAATACCTAAGACTCGAAAAAACAACAATAGCATGAAATTATTACCAAATGAATCCATTTGAGAACAGCAGTTACCATGTAACATTTTTATTCTTTTCTTTTAGCAAAGACTGAAGGAAGAGAAAGAGGCCAAGCGGGCTCTTTTGGATGCCAGGCATGACTACTTATTCGCGATCCTGGCCTCCTGTTTGGACCTGAACAAAGCTGAAGTGGAGGATGCCATCCTCGAGGGGAATCAGGTGTGATGCGTTTGGGTTCTCACTGACGTGATTGTGGCGGGCACAGACTGCCAGTGACACTGTCCTTTCGCAGGACCCTGTGCTGCGCCTCAGAGGGTGTCTCTTTCAACATGGACAGGGCTATATTCTGCCTCCGTACTGGTAGTGACACGATGAGCTTAGGACTCTTCCGCTCTCCACGTTGAATAGGGGAACTCATAATTGTCATTTGAGTTCTACGATTCTGGTGGCAATGTCTGCATCTCTCTGCATGCAGTGAAGCTGGGCTCTTGTGCCATTTTGGGATCTGAGGTTGGGGAACACAGTCTCTTCTCAAGCTCCTGATTAATCTTGTTTTGCATTTATCCTGTCTTAGGATTGGAAACTAAAGTGTGCCATGATTTTCTGACTTTGACTTTGGTTTGGCAGTTGAATCTGGTTTCCTTTGTTCCTAGCCTAGACTTCCATTTTCTGTTATGATTTCTCTCCAAAACCCATGGTGTGAACTAATTTTGGCTGGGGAAGGCCGAAATATGGGAAGATATAATTTCCTGGGTTGTGAGAAAGGCATATCAGGAGCCCTATGATATGATGTTTTTTTTTTTTAAACTAATTTGGCATGAGAAAAGCAAGCAAGCCCTTTTTGTTGCCAGGGTGGCACACTGTATTGATAATCCTTTTTGGTGGTAGGCTTGTAAATGTTTAACAACTGGCTTTGGGCAGGGTTGTCGGGGAGGAGGCCTAGTTTTTGAGCATTTGCTGATTTCTGTGGTGTAAATACTCCTGCTCCGGCTGTTTTAAGCCCAGCGTCATGATGTTACTGAGTGCTGAGTTGGAAAGAGTTGTGATCGATTGGATCTCCCCGGCCAGTACAAGCGGCTCCAGCTCACCACTGGCTCCGTTCCTTCTTGCTGGGCTCCTCTGGGGGATTAATAGGTGTCCGGGGACAATAAAGGGTGGATAACACTAAAATGTGTAAACTCCGGGGTGAATCAAGCAGGAGCTGAGGAAATGTCCTTCTCTTCCTCTTTCTCCTTCTCCTCATAGCTAACATTTCAACGTTGACCATGTGTCAGGCCCTGTTGTTGGTGATTTTCATCTATGATCTCATTTTAATCACCAGGAGGGCGGTAACGTTATTCCCCAAACATGGAGGCATAGGAGGAGACAGGGCCATTTGGGGAGATTGCGCCAGAGAAGAAATGCTTGACTCCTCCCTGCTTCCCAATCTAGATAATTGGATTTGGGGTAATGCAGATGGAATACGTGGGCAAAAGTTCGGATCTGTATGAATCCCAGGTCAGACTGCTATGTCAAGTTCAGGATACAGGAACGTCAGAACCTGGAGGTTTAAGAAAGCATCCGGCTGAGGCTCCCGAGCAGGGCTGGAGAGAGGGGAGTGTCACCACTGGCTGTGATGGAGGCATCTCCATCACGACATTCTTGGACTGGAAGATAATCTCAGTGAGTCCTTCCTACTCATCCCTGTGGCATCCTCAATCAAGGAAACGTAACAAAGAAAACAGTTTAACATGTTATCTATAGCATGGTGGACATGGAAGGGGGCTTATTTTCACACTTAAATTTTCGGTCTAGATTTTATCCTTTAAAAAATTATTTTATGTTGTGGTAAAGTACACACAACATAAAATTTACTATCTTAACCATTTTAAATGTGCAGTTTGATAGTGGTAAATACATTCACATTGCTGTGCAACGAATCTTCAGAATCTCCACTTTTTTTTTTAACCTTCCAAACAGAAACTCTGTACCTGTTTAACAACAACTCCCCAATCCCCCTTCTGTCCAGCCCCTGTCAACCACCACTGGCTGTCTGTCTCCAGGAACTTGGGTACTCTAGGTATCTCATGGAAGTGGAGTCATACAGTATTTGTCTTTTTGTGATTGGTTTATTTCACCTAGCATGATAGTTTCAAGGTTCCTCCCTGTTGTAGCATATGTCAGAATTTTCCTGCTTGTTAAGGCTGAATGATATTTCTTTGTATATGTAATACATATACCTCATTTTGTTATCCATTCATCCGTGGCTTCCAGCTTTTGTGGAAGCTATTGTGAGTAATGCTGCCATGAACACAGGTGTACCAATATCTCTTTGAGACCCTGCTTTCAATTCTTTGGGATATATACACAGAAGTGGAATTGCTGGATCTTATGGAAATTCCATTTTTTATGTTTTGAGGAACCTCCCATACTGTTTTCCATAGCACTGCACCAGTTTTCATTTTCACCAACGGTGCACAAAAGTTCCAGTTTCTCCACATCGTCACCAACACTTGCTATTTTCTGTTTTTTTTTTTTGTTTGTTTTTGATGGCATCCATCCTAATGAGTGTGTAGATTTTACTCTTTTTCTTCGTATATGAATTCCAAACTATGCTACTGACTGTTTAAAACAAGCACTTCTGTTGGTAGCAGGCCAGAGGTCAGACCTCTGGACTTACAGGGAAGCTTGTGGGTGACACTAAGTGCTCAGTCGCCACTGGAAGGAGTGTTTGTAGTCAGATGGGTTCTCATGGCAGTTTTCGGTGATTATTGCAATTTCATATTAATTATCTCTAGTGTGTTAGACTGAGTTTTGAAAGGTTTATTCTCTTTTTCTGATCTGCTGTTGACTGAAAATGAAACACTAATCTATATTTATATCTGCCTTCAACAGCTCAACACTTTAGGAAATTAGCAAAAACGGAGGGACAGTCTCTTTTCAAATGTGCACATGCAGCAAATATTTCTATAATTAATTAAATTACTTTTTTGAATGAATGTTTGTTGTGGTGAGACATTTATTCTGTCATGGTTTTCATGTTGAAAAACAATGTTCCCTTCCATATAGGATGCATTAGATATAGTTATGTTTGAATAAGAAAGATGATAGTAATTTTACTTTTTAATACTAACAATGCTGACTTAAGTGCAATTTCTAATTTAGAACAAAAGTCGTTACTTTGCCTTTTTTTCCCCCCCAGATTGAAAGAATCGGTCAACTTTTTGCAGTTGGAGGTCTCCGTCACCTCATGTTTTACTATCAGGATGTGGAGGTAGCAGAAACAGGTATCCGCATTTGATGTGACATAACCCAGAAGTGTGTTGTTAGATTTATGTGAGGGTGGCTTGCAGAAGAAAGCCTCGGTGAGAACTGACCTCTTACACCTGGGGCCGGGGGTGATGTGGGGAACTATATGTGTGGCGGGGGTGGCCCCGTGGAAGAGGTTCTATCTTCACCTCAAGGATAGAGGACAGGTAATGGTGGGTATTTAGCCTGGTTCTTCTGACTTTATGGGGAATGTTTTGTTTTCCTTCTCAGGCTGTGCTGGCCATAAGGGAATAATAAAGTAGATTATGTTTGGTGACTTCCTTTTCTTATATTCTAGCTCATTCTATGTATTTATGTTCTAGAACTTCTAATGAGTGTCTATTTCTCATCTATACAGGCATTATTTCTTTTTAACATAGGAATTATTGCCAGTAAGTGTAACATGAATTTTTCAGTTAGATATCACGTTATGTTTATTTTCTACTGCCTGTTTGAAATGAGCAATATCAAGTGACAGTTTTCATCATTTTCACTGAAAAAAATTTACTGATCTTTCTATGTATTCAACTGGCATATCCCATTCTACTTTTAAGTGGATTAATATAACTTTTAAGGCCAAACTAGGAACATAGTGAATATGTTATTAAATATATTATTTTGTATATTAAAGTATCATATACATTCTTTTATACCCCATTTGAAAAAAAAGGAAAATAGGTTATTGCTCTTGGCATAGAGTATGAATATACTTTTTTGTGTAAGAACTGAAGAAATTATACATGCAAATTCTAACTGACTGGCATTTTCTCAAAGTTATCAATTTGATATTTTGTGTTCAGAAAGTTTATCATGTTTTGAGTGTAAAAAAAGAAAGTTGCTTTGATTTCTACCCCAGATTGCAAAATGTAAGCTCAAATGAAATATCAAGTTCTTCTATGAACTGTGCACTGGGTGAAGCTGGCCTTCCTGTGTAAATTTTACATGAAACAATAAGGGTTCATGGGATGTAAACATAAATGCAAGTTTATTTTTGCTTGTCACTCTCCCTTTAAACCTTTTCAGTGGCAGTAGTTCTTCTGACTTTGGATTAAAATCCTATGACATTCCTGGATATTGTTAGATTAAAAAAAATGCTATGGCCATTTCAAATTACAAATGCAATCTCAGTTCAGAAGTAAAAAAATGTCCAGTTGATCAAAAGTGAAATTCTCCCATCCTCACCTTCGAGGCTCCATTCCTTGCAGCCAGGGTCTCTGAAGGTTGAAGTTTGCAGTTGGGAGAGGAGTGGTCCTCCTCTGCTTCCGCAACTTCTTCCATGCCTTGCCCATGTTGGGAGGCAGGGCAGAGACCAGAGGTAAGGAGGGCAGGAAAGTCTTTTCATGACTGGCACAGTTGTGAGCTGGCTGACCTTGCACTCTCTGCCCCTGCTCTTGCAGGCCCTGTGGTGGGTTCTCCCAGGGTCACCACTGGGAGCACAGGCTGTGTGTCCCATCTTGATGGGCTGTCCTCATGAAGGCCACTGCCCCCTGCCCCTGTAATTTGGTAGTGCACGCTAGCTCGATTGCTCTGTCTGATTATCCCTCAGGTGCTGTTTTTGAGCAAGATTTAAGGTGGCTCTTTTCAGTGGAGCCCCCACCTGGCTCCTTGGAAACACTACACCTGTCGCCCCTGCCTTCTGTAGACTGTTGTCAGCTCCCAGCCCAGCCCAGCTTCTCTCTGTCTTACCACACATTGTGTTTAGATTTCCTGGGCCTGTGTCATAACCCCTTCCATTTTCTTCTTAAACTCCAGGAGACGTAAATCAGGCTCTTTAGGTGGTTGGGTTGAAGACCCTGTTTCTTGACTAGGGTGACCAACTGTCCTGGTTTTAGCACGGAATGTTCCACATCCCAGGAAACCCCTCAGTCGTGGGCAAACTGGGACAGTTGGCATCTCGTTCTTGACCTGAGGTAACAGTGGGAACACTTCACACCCCTACCCTTTACATAGCATAAGTGTCCTTGCAAAATCCTTCCTCAGTCTACACTTTCTTGAGTTTTTTGTATTCTAATGGGGGAAGGGGAATGTTTACTCAGTTCTACTTTGAAATTTCTGCAGGACATTTTTTTTAGCCTTAAAACTCTCTTTGTTGTCTGATATCTTTCATATGCTGGTACCTTCGTTGAAACTTCTTGTCTAACATTTTATTACTCATGAGACCCAGATAGTATTAGTCAGAAGTGGGACACAATTTTGAATGAGAAAGAGAGAGAGAAGGAGATCTTCTAGTAATTTTTACTGGGGGTTCACTAAGTCCCAGTCATATCTTTCTGTATCCCAGCACCATCAGGAAGAAGAGCCAGAGGGAGGATTACTCCAAGAATAATCCCAGGGCTTTAGGATTCAGTGTCCAGTCCACTGCCCTCCCCAGAGTCCTCATTGACACCATCCTCCCATCCCAATAATCTTGATTGAGCTACCAGTTCATTGGAAGATCTAAACATTTCTTGGGCAGATGAGAACACAATGGAATATGTCAGAGCATATTCTGTGCTTAAAGGATCTACTCAATGAGCTATATGCTTGGATAAGCAAAGATGAATTTTCCAATACTAGTAATGATCATAATTACCAAACTGGTATTTTTATATGCTTTTCTAAGGGCTTTACATATATTAACTCATTTAATCTTCACAACAATTCAAGATATTCAGTTCTAGTATTATTATTCTCATTTTTAAGATGAAAAAACTGAGGCATTGAAAGATGAAGCAACTTGCCCCAGATCATGTGGCTGGGAAGTGTAGCCTGAGATTGAAGTCCCAGGGGTCTGACTCTAGAGCACACATTAGTAATCAGGGTGTGGTCCCGTCTCTTCTTCATTCTGACTGCAGCGGTGACCAACCGTCTACGCTGACTGTGACAGAGCAGGGACAGCTGGGAGAGTAGGGGTTCTGCATGTTGTAGTCTCAGCTGGATTTTTGACTTTGGCTCTGCCACCTATTGGCTGTTTGACCTGGAACAGGCCATTGCTGCCTCAGAGCTGTGGGTGTTAGTAATGCACACAGGGTGCCCGGCAGAGGGCCAGGAACACAGCATGTGCCATAGATAGTTTCTCCTCCTTCATCCTTTCTTACTGCCCCTGGAGCAGCAATTTTGACACGAACCCATGATCTGGAATCAAACCTATTCCTTTAGATCTCTTTAGGGCTCACGCTAGAAGATTGTTCGAGGGGTGGTCCCATCTGGGGCACAGGGACAAGTCATCAACAGCAATATTTTAACAAGGACACTTCGTGCCAAGAGGATATACATGTAAATAGCATTTGTGAAACTAAAATTCTTTTGCATTTGTAGGACAACTTGGCTCTCCTGGAGGGGCAAATGTTGTTTCTGGAAAGATTAAAAACCCTAAGGTGTTCGTGACCGAGGGGAAAGATGTGGCTCTTACGGGAGTGTGTGTGTTCTTCATCAGGACGGACCCTTCCAAAGCCATCACCCCTGAGAACATCCACCAGGTAAGGGCAGGAGTCATCGTTTACCCTGAATTACCGAAATCTCATAAATTGCACAAAAATGTCCCTGCTGTGGAGACAACCATTGTGCTCACGACAATATCTAAAACTACTTTCAAAGAGGTATGTTTTTAAGCATTTAAAGCAAGCAATTAAGAGGACATTTTCTTTAAGTCTTTGGAGTAAGAGGACTTAGTGTTTGGTTTATTAACAAAAATTGGTAGAACATTATGCGTGTGTCTAACAGTGAGCTCTTTCTTTTTAAAAGGCATTCTCCATACATAATTTACTTAATGGCAAATTTCATACATTTAACATAAGATTTTAAAAGTAGATGCATAACTTTATTTTTTTGTGCAAAGTAAAGTGCATTGGTGTACGTTTTCTCTGCTCCCCAGTGAGTGCATTAGCTTCTTGGAGCAAATAAACTGGTAAACGTCTGCTGTTACTACTTATTTCATGCTTTTATTTTGGTGATTACAATTGAGAATGGTCTAAAGCTTATTTCTTAACCAGGTTGTTGAACTAATAATTTACTGGGTATGTGGTTCATTAGCAACCTTTAGAAATGACCTAGTAGCTCTGTTGTAGTTGCATATCGTTTTCACAATAACGGGTCTCCTAATTGTTTTCCAGGAGGTGAGCTTTAACATGTTGGATACTGCAGATGGAGGCCTGTTAAATAGCATGAGGCGTTTGCTGTCGGACATCTTCATTCCTGCGCTCAGGGCCACGAGCCATGGCTGGGGTGAGCTCGAGGGCCTTCAGGAAGCATCCAGCATTCGGCAGGAGTTCTTGAGCTCCTTAGAAGGCTTTGTGAGCGTCCTGTCGGGCGCACAGGAGAGTCTGAAGGAGAAGGTAAGAATGAGTAAGTTGCTCCTTTAAAAATGATCACAGGGTCAAAAAACACAATGCATAAGTGTGGGATACTTCTCTTAGATGGTCTTAATTCCGTATGTCACAAATCTTGAAAAAATTTTGTGGGCAATTTCATTGACCCTTCAAGACAGGATAGCGACTAGATTTAAACTGCTACAGTCTGCAATGATTAATGCATTCGGGGGTTCCATAAAAATGCTGGCAGTGATGTAGGGTTTTAGTCAGATGCGTGACTGCAGAGGCAAGAGTATGAAATGACTGTGCATCCTACAATGAAAGGAATTTGGGACTGGAGTGATGTGTGTGTGCCTGTGTGTGTGTGTGTGTGATCAGGTGGGAAGTAGAGGTGGGAAGAAATTCCGAAGAAGCTGGAGAAGGAAAGAGAGGGGTCAGGTCCCAGTTCTGCCAATGACTAAAAGGGCCTTTAAGAATAAGTTTGGCAAATGTGGGATTTAGCTTATGCATGATCTGTGCTATCTATGATGTCTGTGTTTGTGATTACTTGGGGTGGAGGGCAATGGATGCACACTCGTATGTGTCTGTGCATGTGTGTGTGTGTGTGAGAGAGAGAGAGAGGGAGAAAGAGAGGAAGAGAGAGAAGAGGAGATAAAGGAATGAATGGAAGATGACAGAGCCCAGACCAGGCATGGATGGGAGGCAGCACAATGGATCCTATGGTGACGATGACAATGTAACCCTCTCCCCTCTTCTTCAGGGAATACTGCTCCTACTGAGATACTGGGACATTGGGAGGGTCATTACACTTTCCAAAGTATGTGGAATGGGAGAATTGAGCACATTTTATCCAGATGGACACAGGATGACTTCAGCTAACATCTATCTGAGTTACATTTGTGATTAATTATGATACAGGCAAGACAAAAATGCAGGTTGGATCAAAGGAAATTGTTAGCATTCTCTCTAAAAAAAAAAAAGCAGTGTTTTTTCTTATGGTTCCACTTCATATTGTAATAGAGATATTTAAAAAGTGGGATGGATCTGCACACGGGAGGGGACATTCTCTCTGAGTGGGGGAGGTTGTTGGGCTCTTAGGATCGGGGAGGAGCGCTAGAAGGTCCGTCCAGGCTGGGGCGGTGTGAGCACAGGCACGCAGGAGTGCGGCGGAGGTAGGTGCTGCCCCAATGGCGTTCCAGAGCTCTGTCAGAAGGGAAAGATACAGAGCCCAGTGTGTGTGTGTATGTGTGTGTTTTTAAAATGCATCATCTTATTATTTAATTTTCATTTTAACTAGGTGAACCTTCAAAAGTGTGACATATTTGATCTGAAAACCCTAAAGGAACCTATGGATTACTTGACTCTAGCTAGTAACCCTGAGATACTGGAAAAAGTAGAGGGTTGTATGAAAGTATGGATCAAACAGACGGAACAGGTAATTTTCAGAAACCAAATATCAGTTTCAGGTGCCACGATACTGAACTAGCCAACAGAAGGACATGGTATTCCATTTGCCTAAGTATTTTACTGTAAGTCCTTGAAAAGGTGAGAGGTTCAGCGTGGCTTTCATAGACAGTCATTAGTTAAGAAGAGATAGCAAGAATTCTAAGAGCTGAAAGTAAATGACTTTATATATTTATATCACTAGAAGGCTGCACTGCACAATTTTTTTCTTAAGGTCTAATTTACTTTGGAGAGAACCGCTGTAGGAGTGTAAGTCTTCTAATTCAGTGTGTCCTCCAAAAGGGAGATGGAGACTTAACCTTTAAAAAAACATTTTTGGAAAAGCCCTAAATGAAGGAATGAAGGCGGACATTACGTGGAAAAGTAAATACAATTAAAAGCAATTAGCCTAAGGCATGGCATTTTCCAGGGTTGTATTGCTCCAGGATTATACAGTTGGCTAAATGGCTAGAAAACTTCCTGAGGTCAAGGCCTCCAAAAGCTCACTAAAGCTCATTAAATAAGCAGTTTTCAATAGTAGACTAGGGTGATTATAGTTAGCAACAATATTTTATATGTTAATATTTCAAAGTAGCTAGAAAAGAGAACTTGAAATGTTCCCAACACATAGAAGTGATAAATACTCAAGGTGACGGATACCCCAAATGTTCTGACTTGATCATTACACACTCTATGATGTATGTAACAAACACATGTACCCCATAAATATGTAAAATAAATACAATAAAATCAACTATCAATAAAATAAAAAAATCTGAAAAAATACTCCAAAGTATAAACTATTCTCAAATGGGAAAAAACAAAAAAAAAAAGTTTTCAGTTAGAACAAGTCAAATACATTTTTACTAAAGTTTTAAAAATGGATACATGCTAACTTAGTAAAAAGCTATCATTCAAAGCATGTAATTAGATACAAATATAGCATGATTCAGACAGCATGATTTATTTATTTGCTTATTTTTTGCTTGTGTATAACTTCCAAATCTCCAGCCCCTCTCAGTGGCTCATGTTTTCCCTGTGCATTTTCAGGTTCTTGCTGAAAACAATCAGCTGCGGAAGGAAGCAGATGACGTCGGGCCACGAGCAGAGCTGGAGCACTGGAAGAGAAGACTCTCCAAATTTAACTACCTTTTGGATCAGTTGAAAAGCCCGGACGTGAAGGCTGTGTGGGCCGTGCTTGCTGCGGCCAAGTCGAAACTGCTGAAGGTCGTCGGCCAGTTCTTCCTGCCTTATGAGATGAGAACGAGAGTTCTCTATGTGTATGCTCGTGTCACAGAGTAATTAGGAACAGAAAAATGTTACTGTATCTTTAGGAAAAACTTTTAAGATTGGATACTGTGCCCTCATATGATTTTAGATACTGTGGAAATAGCTTTTGGATTAAAGACATTTGTTGGCTGGTGTACATGTATGTATATGTTTTATTAGAGGGTATTGCCTGTAATTAACACATAGCAGGATAATATGATTTTATATATTTATATATGATGAATTCAGACCAGCTAGAAGCAGTAATAATGCAAACATACCTTATTCATGTTTATTTTTTAGTTCTGGTATATTAGTTTTATATTGCAAAGCAAAGTACCCCAAAACTTAGCAGCTTAAAACAACACAAATTTTTATCTCTCAGTCTGTGCATCAGGAATCTGGGGTGCAGTTCAGTGGGTGCTTCTGACTTGAGGTCTCTCAGGAGGTCTTAGCTGTGATGTGGGCCCCTCTGAAGCTCAACTGGGGGAACAGCTGCTTCCGGGTTCGCTCATGTGGTTGTTGCAGGAGTCAGTTCCTTGCTGGCTGCTGGCTGGAGGCTTCCTTCAGTTCCTTGCCACATGGGCCTGCCCACCGGGCAGCTTCTGACATGGTAGCTGGCTTCCCTTAAAGGGAGCAAGAGAGAGAGAGCAAGAGAACACCCTGTGCAGAAGCCACAGTCTTTATGTAAACTAATTCTGGAAGTGACATCCCATCACTTTTGTCATATTCTATTTACTGGAAGCAAGTCACTAGATTCAGCCAAGGATCAAGGAGAAGGGATGACACAAGAGCATGAACACGAGGAGCCAGTGATCATTGGGGACCATCATGAGGCCACTTAACTCTTCTGACATTGTGCCGTAAAGACTCTTTATGAGCTATTTGCATGGATGTTATTAGTTATTTTCATATTTTGGTCCATGCAAATAATTTAAATAATCAATAATAATTTCTTTCAATAAATGTGCTCTGGATTCACCTTACATCATTGCTCAAAAATACAGGAGAGGTGAGTCTTGCAATACAGTTCAGCAATATTATCAGTAGAACTTCCATGAAGTCAATTGAATGTATTGACTTGTGCTAAATAATCTCCTTTTGCTTCTTCTGCTTTAGATTATCTTTTTATTTTAAAGTTCCTAGCTCACAGCACAGTCCCAGCATGTGGTTGGCAGATAATAAATAATTACTACATTTAATGGATAAACAAAAGTATAGGGATATAGAAAAGGAAGTTCAGGTTACAACAGAGGAAATATAGAAAATATGGGAGTGAAGTGCAAGATGGGTCCAGTAGCCAGTGAGGGGCGGGGGGAAGGTATGGGCTTAAAGGGAGGCGCTGCCCTCTCGGTGCTCTGTGCTGGCCATGGGATGGATCTCTAAAGGGAAGGCCTGGAAAAGATGCTTTGAAAATTTAGTCAAAACTTTTAAACTCCTTTTCAGCCTAGCAATATCCCTCACCCCTCTGGATTCAGTTTTACACAAAATGTACAGAAAGACTGAAACTGGCTCAGTGGACTTGTGGTGAGTCCTGCCAGCTGTTATGTTGAAAGTTCCTCTCTTGGTAACTGCATTAAAGTTGTTTTTCTATATTGTGCTTAGGCTTGGCGGGAGACAGATACTCGAATCACTGACGCAGCTAATGAAGCCAAGGACAATGTTAAATATCTGTACACACTTGAAAAATGTTGTGACCCTTTGTACAGCAGTGATCCTGTGAGTTAAGCATTTCTACTCTTTTACTCTACTGATGATCCTTTTTTGCACTAACTTAATTATTAAATTTTGGTTCATAGATATTGCAGTTCATTGGAAAGGTCTTAGAAACTTTTTATTCTCAAGAAAATCATATCTATATATATACTCACACATACAATAGATCTCTATATCTCTATATCTATCTCTAATTTATCTACTGTCTATTGAAGATATATATGAGATGTTATACACAATAGATCTCTATATATCTCTAATTTATCTACTGTCTATTGAAGATGTATATGAGATGTATATTTTAAAAACATTTATTGCATATTATGTTTTCCATTAAATATTGCAATTGACATTCTGGACTATATACCCCAAAGAACTGTGGGAAAAGACATTGGTCTTTTTTTTTTTTTTTAATCTTTTAGCTTTAAGAAGTACCTGCTTTAATTTATTACAAAATTAACTGTTATTAACAATTGATCATTAATAACAGTTAATAGTTAACTTGTTATTGCTTGTCCTCAACAGCAGGTTAATATTTCTTGCATTGAAATAAAATTTTATTAACCATATATGACTAAAATACTAAATTATCATTAACTATATTTATATAAAGCATTTAATAAACCCTCAAAATTTATTATAATGCAAATGGAATGTTTAGACTATTAAAATTGGAATTTTGCTGAATTTGATATTTTTTTTCTGAAAACTTTTTGTGGTATCTTCCAGATATCCATGATTGACGCTATTCCTACACTTATAAATGCAATTAAAATGATCTATAATATCTCTCGTTACTATAACACCTCTGAGAAGATCACATCTCTGTTTGTAAAGGTAAGTGAATAGTGTAGAGTCCACGGTCACTTATCTTTCTTTGTCAATGGTCAATTTTTTGATAATTAAAAATTACCATATTGGCACAGTTCAATGTGTATATATCTTACAATTTTAAAAAGGCTTAGGCTATCAATAGAGATGGAATTAAATTTATGTGAGAGTCTGATTCTAGCAAATCATAAAGCATTATCTCCCAAAGTAATTTTATTGTAATAAATATCTTGTTATTTATATAATAAAAATTAAAAATGATTCTTTTTTGAGATTTCTTTTCCTATGTTATTTAGCATATCGTTTCTTTCTGCTGGGTAAATTTTAATTAAGAAAAACTATATTTAACTGGCTATCTCCTTTTTCATATTTTATATGCCACTGTTCCAAATTTATCTGATGCCACAGTTGTTTACTTGGTGTTATTAGAACAGTAATCATGGTAATAAAAGCCACTTGCAACATTCCAGTAATCTAGAAAGCAATTATAATGATTCTGCCAAAAAACATAATGACGCTTAAACCTTATGTCTCAACTCGTATGTGTTTATGGTAAGCACTGTTGCTAGTTCCATTGTGAAGAGTCTCTAAGAAGTAAATGATTTTTCATTATCAAGGCAAAAATCTTAAATGTCGTATTAAAATAGATGCATTTTTGACTCATCAAGACTTGTGTTCTGAATACCAATGTAGTAGGAGGCATAAATCTTCCTGGGAATAGAGACATCCAGTCTTAAGAGCTCCATGGGAAACTTTTTTCCTTCCTTCTGTCCTATAGGTAGTTCAAGTAGAAAGGAAGGATGTACGCAAGATTCTTTCCCAACTTCTTCATACTTTTAAACTATATAGTAGGGTTAGGGAGGATATTTCCTGAGTAAATGAGACTCAAAAGTCAATTTGTGCTATTAATCTAGATTTTATGCATGTTATTTGCAAGACTTGATTTAGAATAAAGAGGTGTATGAGTCCATTTTGCCCTGCTATAAAGGAATACTTGAGGCTGGGTAATTTATAAAGAAAAGGGGTTTATTTGGCTCACAGTTCTGCAGGCTGTACAAGAAGCATGGTACCAGATCTCCTTCTGGTTGAGGGCTTCAGGGAGCTTCCAGCCAAGGTGGAAGGTGAAGGGGGAGCAGACATGTCACACAGTGAGAGAAGGAGCAGGAGGGAGGGGGTGGTGCCAGCCTCCTTTAAACAACCAGCCCTCCTGTGAGCCAACACAGTAGAATTCACTCATTATCCCTAGATGAGGGATCTGCCCCCATGACCCAGACATCTCCCACCAGGCCCCACCTCCGACCTTGTGGATCGAATTTCAGCATGAGAGTTGGAAGGGCTAAACATCCAAACCACAACAAAAGGTGAAATAACCATTCATCTAGTTACCAAAACTCTTTCATTATGGAAATTATGAAGTAGGTACAAAGGAGAGACAATCGTATCCTGATCCCCCACGTATATACCACCCAGATTCAGCAACTTTCAACACATGGGCAATCTTGTTTCTCCTGTGCCCCCATCCCTTGGACTGCAAATCCCGGGCATTTATCATTCCATGAACACAGTACAGCCATTTAATTTTCCTTTTACTTTATTTAAAAAAAAAATCCAGAAATCTCTGAAGGATTTTTATAAAGTTTGGAGGGATGAATAAAATATTAGTGGTTTTGAACATTAGCTTTACTCTTTGTGGACTTCGCCTTTTGACATTTCCACTGCAGATCATTGTGACATGGAAAGATCATGGTGGACAGTACTTTACACGGGACTGCTAAACTGTGAGTTAGATGTTAGAACAGGCTGTGCAAGGAGATTGGGGAAACTCATTAGGTATGGAGGTGAATGCTTCCTTGGTTGGTTAAGACATTCATCCTGCACAAAAAAGGTGGCCTGAATTGTTGATTTTCCATGGTGCTACCAACACTGTGGTTCCACACGATTTTGACAATATCAAAGAGTCAGTGCTTGCTCATCATTGTGATGGAAAAAAATAAACCCCAAGCTCAAGTTTGCAGATTGTGAACTCTGAGAGGTAGAGGAGTTAAGGACCCTCTAGTCCAATTTATAGTCTAAGACTGTCTTATGTACTTAACATCATTTTATTGGAAAATCCCAGGTGACAAATCAGATGATATCTGCATGTAAAGCCTATATTACCAACAATGGAACCGCTTCCATCTGGAACCAGCCACAGGATGTTGTTGTGGAAAAAATATTATCTGCAATTAAACTGAAGCAGGTAATGGTGAGCTTACTAATATATTTAGACGTTCTATTATTTTTAAGTTATTTTTTGCTGAGACCATCTTAAGTTATTTAGCAATTATCATATTATTGGTTGCTAAAAAGAACAGTAATTCTTTACTGTTAAGAAAATTGAGTGTTAATAAACCTTCCCAGAAAATTTATTCACTTTTTCTACCCTATTGGGAACCTACTATGTCCTGATACCACACTAAGTTCTGGACATACAAAGATGACTAAGATGAGGTAGTTTTCCTTGAGCATCTCCTCATATGAATGAGGAGACAGACATAGAATGATGCTATTCCCAAAATATGGAACCAACGTAGGAAAGCCACACCTTTGGGTTATATCATGAATAACTGAGAGTTTGCTAGATTGGAGGATGGGAAAAGGTGATATTCTGATGGGTCAGTATATGCAAAGGCATGAAACTTTGAAAAGTCTGGCAATTCTATCCTAATTTTGCTGTAGCCTTCATGTAAGAAAATAAAGTCAATACCTTTACCCTGTTCCCTTTTTTATATGTATATTTTTTGATCTTAAGGAATACCAGAACTGCTTTCACAAGACAAAACAAAAACTTAAACAAGATCCAAATGCAAAACAATTTGAATTTAGTGAGATGTACATTTTTGGAAAATTCGAAACTTTTCATCGACGGCTTGCCAAGATAATAGACATCTTTACAACCTTCAAGACGTATTCAGTCCTGCAAGATTCTACAATTGAAGGGCTGGGAGACATGGTCACTAAATACCAGGTATTATACTTTAAAATGGTATTTGCTATCATTATCCACAATTAAACTTTAATATTTTATGCAAATAACTATATTTAGAGTGATTCAACTCATCAGTCTACAGTGTAAAATAATCTCATCACTCTTTAACAATGAGGAAATTAGGTTTATTTGAGAATTGTGAAATGGTGCTAATATGTTCTTTTCAGGTGTGTGCTTATAAGAATGACTACCCAATAGTCTAACATTAATCACCATTAGGAAAAAGCATTTTCATTAGCAGCACAAGAAAAATGTTTAATTATAACTTATTATTTCATTTACTTATGCAAGAAAAATTTAATGAAGAATATACTGTGTCAGGTACTACTTGACACCAAGTTCTGAGTGGCATCTGATTATCTCAGCATTTAGGCAATTTTATTTGGACACATGTTAAAAAAATATAAAGAATCAGATTTTATTCTGTCTCTAACATTCATAATTATTTTGATTTTTAACTACTTTATATTGTGAGGATATCTGTATGACTAATCTTAGTTTTGAAAATGGGCACAATGATTTAATAACATCTGGAAGATTAAAAAAACAATTTACAAACAAAATGTGTTTTAAATTCTTAATGTGGATATGGTCAATTTTTTCTTGTTTGGGGGCAGTGACACAAAAACTTAAATTATTTTTTGTACTTGAATTTGAAAAGGATCATATCATTAAATGCCACACATTAATTTTTGTACTCTAACACGTTAACCCCATATAAGGAATCTTTCTCATTTCTTTCTTTCTTTTTTTTTTTTTTTTTGAGACAGAGTCTCGCTTTGTTGCCCGGGCTAGAGTGAGTGCCGTGGCATCAGCCTAGCTCACAGCAACCTCAAACTCCTGGGCTTAAGCAATCCTCCTGCCTCAGCCTCCCGAGTAGCTGGGACTACAGGCATGCGCCACCATGCCCGGCTAATTTTTTCTATATAGTTTTTTAACTGTCCAAATCATTTCTTTCTATTTTTGGTAGAGACGGGGGTCTCACTCTTGCTCAGGCTGGTCTCGAACTCCTGACCTTGAGCGATCCACCTGCCTCGGCCTCCCAAGAGTGCTAGGATTACAGGCGTGAGCCACCGCGCCCGGACTCATTTCTTGAGTATACCAAGTTTTGGGAGAGAAGAAGAAAGACCTTCCTATAGCAGGAAACATTTAAGGTGTGTCGTGTGTCATCTGCAAAGTGGTTAATCTGTACTTTGAAAGTGGCAGTTTTTCAAGACAAAGAGGGAATACGTTCATTTATTTTTCGGTTTGGAATCTTATAAATCATTTTCTATTTTTAATGAAAAAATAACTTTGGAACATACATCAAAGTTTATTTTCAAATATGAAGTTGAACTGTACATCAACATGCAGGTAAGAAGTCTGTTCTAATTTGATAAAAATACTGGGAAATTGCTTAGAAAATATAAAGTGAAATATTGGTTAACATGGACACACTAGAGGGCAGTGAGATCAAATGCGGGTGTGCATGAAAGCATAAAATAAGGATTTCGTGTATTAGTGCCACTGTTAGGAGCTCAAAATTGCATCTGCAGAAACAAATATTGCATTTTTTGCATGGTTGTTGAGGCCCTACCCCCCCCCCCCCCCCAGCTTCCTCCTCTACTCATTTCTCATCTGATAATCTTCGGACACAGGGGAGTAGTTCAGTCCACTTAGGGCTTGCAGAGCCTTTTTTTTCTGGAAAGTTCTGCCTCTGGACCATCACATGATTACTTATTCTTTGGTCTCCAGATCTTGATTTAAATGACCCTCTCAATTCAGTTTTCTTCAACCTCTGTTTCAACTCAATCACTCTGTCACATTACTCGTTTTATCAACTGTCTGAAATGATCACCATTTATTTGTGACTAACATATATTCTCACCCCTGTTCTCCACCAAATATATAAATTACCTGAGTGCAGTAACATTTGTCTGTTATGTTCATTCTGTATCTTTAGAGCTTACTAGCACATAATAGATGTGCAATAAATATCTGTTAAGTCAATGATTAATTAGATAGTGCTTGATTAATTGGTTTAAAGGTCTCGGTTAATTATTTTACTTATTGAACGTAATACTCTTTAGTGACCATTAAATCCAATCATAGAGTAGGATTTCCTCAGGTCCCCAAATCTCTTAAATTGCTACATTGAAATGTAGTAATGTAGCTTTTCCATAATTCTCTAAATAGAACTAATTTTGTAGTTATACAACATGAAAGAGTAGATTGTTTCAACTAGTAAACTTGATTCAAGAAGTTGTGCAGTTTATACACTTTTGTCTATGGAGAGATTTGAATTGATGTTTAAATGGAAATGACTTTGAAGAGGAGACTGTAGAAGGAGGCCCAATATTCTTCATAAAAATTATATGCGTCTGTCAACAATGTGGGCACCTGAGTTTGAGAATGGCTTAGTACCTGGTTAAGAATGATCACAGAGCGTTATAGCTCATTATTTGGAGCAAACAAAGCTTCTGATAATAGTATTTTCAAGGAGATGAACTGCCTAATTTGTACTTTCATAGTCACAGACTGCAGCTTTGCAGGGCACTAGGAAGCAATTTATTCTAGAAAGGTTTTAAGTGGTAGATTGTGGTTTGACACTTTAAGGCATTTGAGGCTTGGACGGTAGCAATTCGTCTGTAGATATTATAGTGTAATTATTTTCTTCCTGTGTTGTTTGTGTTCTGTTTATTTTCTGAGAAGATTTAAACTTCTCAACAAAAATATTTTAGTAAACTCTATGCTGGCCCTCTCTTTTATTATTTCAGATATGATTAACAAGACATTTTTAGAGAGAATGCCTCTCTTAATTTTCAGATGTGGTTTTTATTTTATTTTTTCAAAAATACATAAAACCTCATGCAAATGCTTTCCAAATGATTTCTCTGAATGCAGTATGGCAACATTATACTGCCTATAAAATAGTAAGCACTAAGCAAATGTGAGTGATTAAAGAAATAAAGTTTCTGTTAAACTGATTTTTTTGGGAGTTAGGGTACAGGTTTTCCAGGTAAGGGTCACATTTAGTTAAGTAAAAAGAATATTGAAATATTATCTTATTTCTTTCATCATATTTCAGGGCATTGTTGCAACTATAAAGAAAAAGGAATATAATTTCTTAGACCAGCGGAAAATGGATTTTGACCAAGATTATGAAGAGTTTTGCAAGCAGACTAATGACCTTCACGTAGGTTGAATAATAAAATTCCTGTTGACAGTCGTGTGTGTGTTTTCCCTTTCTGTATAATGCTGCTAATCATTACTCATTCAGAAGGCACAGGTGTCTTCATCATAGAGGTGACCTGCAGAAACCTCAGCCTGTGTGTTGTGATTTCAGATTAATAATTGAGGGCTCTTTTCCATGGATTAAAGGGTCATAAATATAGCTTTGGATAATGATCCGTAATCAGACTTCTGCATGTCTTCCATTTAAGTTCTTTGAAAGTTAACTTTCATTTTTCCATTGAAACATTATAGCATTATTATAATATAGATATTTATTTCTGTTTGTCACTGAATAGCAATGATTGTGACCAGAAGTAACTCAAACAAATGGTCAGTAATGTCTGACATATCCAAAGGCAGGTCTGCAGCTGGCCTTAGAAACAGGGGGATTAGGATTGACTCAGCCTCTGGACCCACTTGGCCTGTTTGTGCATCCTCTGTGGCTGCTCTGGCACTACAGCACTATAGGTGAGCAGTTGTGAAAGAGACCCATGTCTCATAAAGCACATGGAGAAAGTACGGGAACCTTGCTGTAGGGTGACAGTTTTTTCCCCCTATTCATGGCTCAGGGCAGATGTCAAACAACTTTGCAGCTTTCCTAACTGGTAAACAGTCATTTAGTTCCCTTTGCATACATCAGGCAGCAGTTCAAAGACCCTGGCTTTGTGCAGGCTCTGTCCAGGGTGTGAGGACCCCACAGCTCCTCTCTCCATTGTGACAAAGCCCCGCTGCCTTCCCTGCCAAGGCCGCGTGTCTGGCCCAGGACCCGTGCAGCTCGCGGTGGTGCCAACTCCCACGACTGCTCTGGCTCTCGAGTCCCTCTTTGTTTCTGGCTTCTGGGCATTTATCTTTCTGTTAAGCTCATTAAATTTTCTGTTATATTTTGTTCTGTATTATATGTGTTTGAAGAGAATGGGGAGCTCTTTTATCTTGTTGCAAAATAGGAAATTCCCAATTCTAATCCATTGCTCATAAGCAGATTCTTTTTTCTGTTTTAGAATGAATTGCAGAAGTTCATGGATGTTACATTTGAAAAGATTCAAAACACAAATCAAGCTCTAAGTATGTTAAAGAAATTTGAAAGGTAAAAATCTGAAATAAAGTTCCAGTTCTAAAATTGGGGCAATGTGAACATAGTTCAGCTTTTATTATCATTACTATTATTATTATTTCATATTCTAATGGGAGAAAAACCTCTCTTGACAACATGGGTCACAAGGCCACAGGTTTTTAAATTCTTTGGAGGATTAAGAGGATTAATCCTTTTGAGGATTAAAGATTTATTTCTGCAAATAGAGAATACTCTTAGCTTTGAAGTACCTTGTAACTGTCTATAGCAAGTATTTCTTAATGTTTAAGTAATTTGAAAAAATTTATTCTTAAATTAACAGTGTTGTCTACATTTTAAGGATGGGTATTATTTTGCTGCTTTTAATATGCCACACCAATATCTCATTCTTTTCCATTAGCATGTGTTTTAAAATAAATATTAATGAGATTATTATACATCTTTCCATTAATTTAAGATTTTTGTCTTTCAAAAAATCAGGATGAATATACCTAATCTTGGTATTGATGACAAATACCGACTTATCCTTGAGAACTATGGGGCTGACATTGATATGATTTCAAAGATGTACACAAAGCAGAAATACGACCCTCCTTTGGCCCGAGACCAGCCCCCCATCGCGGGGAAAATCCTGTGGGCCCGCCAGCTCTTCCACAGGATTCAGCAGCCCATGCAGCTTTTCCAGCAGCACCCGACTGTTCTGGGCACGGCTGAAGCCAAGCCTGTAATTCGCAGCTACAACAGGATGGCCAGGGTCCTGCTGGAGTTTGAGGTCCTCTACCACAGGGCGTGGCTTCGGCAAGTGAGTCTTTACACCGAGACTCCTCTAGAGGTCTCCATTGTTGCAACTGGGGACCGCTTCTCTAGCTTTTGGTGGGCTTATGCCTGCAGAAAGCTGGAGCTGCAGGTATTTTATAACAGCTTGGTTGAATCTAAGTAGTCAGTCAAAGAGTGTAGAATGTCCATGAAAAAAAAATTATTGATTTTGAGAAAAAATCATAAGCCAGGTTACAAAAACCTATTTTTAATTTACAGACTTCTAAGTGGGGTCAACTTGTTTATTGATTCCTCTGTCTGATTGGTTAGGGTATCTTCCTTTTCAAAATGCAGTTGGATCCTGAATGTGTCAGTGAACACAAGTATGTCTGTTAAACAAAGTCTCAAAGTTTCTTCGGCTGTACTGGTGGTTAATCATATTATCCCTGCCAATACTTGCATTTCTCTGTCGATTGGCAGGATGTGATGTCTCTGTAGCTGTCATTGCTTTTCTAGATGAATAAAAACTGAATTTAGTAGATTTTATGAAACTTTTCTTAGGAAAAATAGTTGAGTAGACATACAGGTGGCAGGGACCTAAATGGCTCTTGTGAAGTCACCACCATTGCAGTGTCCAATTATCGGTCAGTGTGAGAATCACGACTGAAATGTTTTATTGAGTTGATTGTGCAACATCGCCACCAAGAACTGGAAGGCTATTTTCTGAGAGTGAATTTAAGGGAAGAATGAGCAATCTTATTGCCTTTAATTTAGGAAGCTCAGATCCATGGAAGAATACTTAGTGATCCTCATCCCTAGAGATGGCTGAGCTCGATACTCTATGTATGCATTCAAATTTCGAATGGTAATAATATTGATTTCCTCCCACAGATTGAAGAAATTCACATAGGTCTTCAGGCTTCTTTATTGGTGAAGGCTCCAGGCACAGGGGAATTGTTTGTAAACTTTGATCCTCAGATATTAACCTTATTTAGAGAAACAGAGTGCATGTCACAGATGGGTCTGGAGGTCTCACCCTTTGCAGCTGCCCTCTTCCGGAAACGAGATACATACAAAAAGAACTTCAGTAACATGAAGGTATGCATTTTTCCCTCTTCTTGTCTAGCTCTAGACTGTGGTATTTAAAAATATTTTGTGGTGTAGCTGAGTGCAGTGGTTCATGCCTGTAATCCTAGCATTCTGGGAGGCTGAGGAGGGAGGATTGCTTGAGCCCAGGAGTTTGAGGTTGCAGTGAGCTAGGCTGATGCCACTGCACTCTAGCCAGGGTGACAGAGCAAGACTCTGTCTCAAAAAAAAAAAAAAGAAAAAATTGATGGCTTGTCACTTTTGAGAAGCAGAAATGGAGTGGAGGGTGTGAGGGGCCAGGGACATTGACTAAGGCTGCAGGGTTGGCTGCGGCCAGGCCATTATGTATCTTCAGGTTGAGATTAGAAGTTTGGGTTTTATTTTGAACGTACCAGAAACCAATGGAGGATTTGTGCTGGAGAAAAAGGCATGATCTCTTCTATAATAAAAATCACTCTTGCAGCTGGTGGAAATTGTATGTTAAGAGGGATAAGCATGTCAGTGGGAAGTCAGTTTGCAGGCTGTTGCACTGGCCCAGGGTGGAGATAAGGGTGGTGTAAAACAGAATGGCAGCAGAGTCAATCAGAGAATTTACAGAATTATGTCAACAGGCAGTTACGAAGGAACTCAAGGATAATTCCTGTGTTTTTGGTGTCAACAACTCAATGAATTGAAGTAGGGCTACCATATAGTGCTGTGCAGGTTACATTCTGCATAACTTGCACAATAATATGCAGGGGTCCATTTATGGAGATGGCAGAGACTGCAACTAGTTTATTTCGAGGAGCAGGAGGGAATCAATAGTTCTAATCATTAAGTACAAGATAGTTTTTAGACATCCAAGTGGAGATGTTATCCATGCAGGTAGATATATAACTCTGGAGTTCAGTGGAAAAGTCAAACTTGGCAGCATACTTTTGAGTGTTATCAGAATATAGTGCTGTTTAATGTCATTGTCCTGAACGAGATCTCAGGGAGAGAATATAAACGGAGAAGAGTGGAGGGCCATTAGACTGAGCACTGGTCTAAGAGAAGATGGATGGACAAATAAAACTAAGGATTGGCCTTGAGGTGGGAGGAAACCAACTGTCAAGGACACCAAGGGTAAGAAAAGGCTGATGAAGAAAGCACTGGTCACCAGTGACAAATGCTGCTGCCCAGGAGACAAGAAAGATGGGATCAGAGAGGTGGCCATGATATTTGACAACATGGAAACTATTGCTAAAATTTTTTACTGGTTAACATCATACTATAATACTAAGTTCATGTGTTTGCAGTGCTTTTACATTTTAAGCCATTTTTCATAGTCATTATTTCACTTGATCTTTTCTACCACCATGTTAGGTAAGTAGAACAGAATACTATTATTTTATTTTATAAATGACAAAACTATGGCTCTGAGGATTTAAATGACTTAGCCAAGGTCTCATAGCCAGTAAGTGGCAGAATTAAGACCAGAGCCCAGACTTGGAGTCTCCTGTTTTCCCACCGCTCCATGTTATATTAAAAAGTTAATGTTGGCAGTGGACAGACGTTCCTCAAATGTAGACTCGTGAAATACTAGCCAGCATGTTGAGATTCCCTTTTAGACTCTTTCTGCACATTAGGAAATCATTTAGTCAATCTATATATTTACAAATGAAATAGTTTTTACCAGGAAACCATCATTATAACACTATAGAATTACTGATGATAGTTTTATCCATAGAGTTGTTTCAGTTACATATTGCAGGTAAAAAACATCCTTAAAATTTACTGGTTTACAACAACTGTATTATTATATGTCATGACTTTGCGGGCAAATAATTTGAACAGGGCTTGGCTAGGTGATTCTTCTGTTCTCGTGTCATTGGTGAAGGTTGTTTAGTGGTGTTTGGCTGGTGGATGTTCGAGTTGGAAGGTCCAGGATGGCCTCATGTTGTGTCTGGTTCTTTGGTGGGGATGACTGGAAGGTACACTCACCTGGGACTGCGGACAGCAGCATCTATGTGTGGCCTTCCAGTATGGAGGCCTCAGGCTAGCAGAGTTTCTCAGGGCTCCAAGAGCAACTGTTACAGTGAACTAGGAGGAAACTGTGTGGCCTTTATAGCAGCCTCAGGTGTCTCACAGTGTCACCTTTTTGTTCTCTGTTGGGCTCCATAAGCCCATCCAGATTTAAAAGGAGGGGACATAGTCACCACCCCATGAGGGTAGGAGGGTCAGAGGATGTTTTAAAACCACCAGAGTTGTAAATGACAATTCAAGGTAGTAACTATTATCAGCTTGACGTTTATTACCTTGGAGATTGAAAGAGTTAAAGTTTCTACTGAACGTGAGTAGCTGGTGAAAGCAGATCTATTGGCAGGTTTGGGGGACCTATCTAAAGTGTTGCAGAGTTATTGTGCTGAATATGTAACAGAGTTTTCAGGCTTCTCAAAGTAGCCAAGGGTTTGTTTTCTTCATCTATTCCTTGGAAGATAGTTGAAACTAGAAAGAGATGAGCTAGCACAGGCTAATAGTTAACGAGTATAGCTTCTGAAGCCAATTTGATCAGGATTCAAACCGTTTATCTTTGGGTAAATTGCCTTCTAAGCCTGGGTTTCTCTTTTGTAAAATAGATGAATAATACCTCCTGGGGTTAAGGGATTAAAGGTGGGAAGCAGAAAGCCCGCTGGAGGCAGATTCTGAGAACTGCTTCTAGGTAGAATAACTGACGGTGGTTGAAAAAAGAATGAGCAGTGGATACCAGCTTCAGGAAATACACAAGTAGCTGCTAATAGAACCATCAAATTTAGACTTTTTCTAAAGTGGCTTTTATGGGAATTGAAAGAATATTATAGAAATCGTAGAAAAGTATTATATGAAGAAAGAATGATGAGATCCATTTGGGAAATACTAGGTTTAATAAAATTCTCAAAGCCCCTCAGGGCTTCTTACTTCCTTAAGGCAGGTTTATCAGAATTGTTAATAATAATTGTGGCTGTCCAAGATGGGAGATATTTTATGGTACATTTTTCAAATTTATCTGTCAAAGGGCCATTTTCCTTACAGAATCTCTTAGACCTAGTATTCCAGGGAAAACACTTGCAGAAATATTGATCTAATATCGAGATAATACCAACATGCACATATGCAAGCTTAATAACAATTGTATTTAAGAGGTATATTAAAGTTAGTTTCTTATAATTAATGATTATTAATATTGACATCACCCTGAAAAGCAGGCTAGAAGTAACTTAGGCCTATTTAAAAATGATAACAAATGAACAAAATACCGACACAGTTCAACATACAACAGGTAGGTTTTCGATGGAGGATAATAATCTACAAGTTTCTGATCCCAAATGCTCCTTTTGATTCTAATTAAGTAATAAGAGAAATACTGGTTGATTATCTCCCATATGCCAGGCACTGCTTTAGGCATATTGAACAAAGCAGACAAAATTCCTGCTCTTGTAGAACATATATTCTGGTTGGATAAGAAGAAAATAAGCAAGGCACATTGTAACTAGGTAAATTGTGTAGTTTATTGGAATAAAGTGATAGTTGCTATGGACAAAAATAGGAGGATGAAGTGTGTGAGTGGTTTTGGTGGTGGTTTACAATCTTAAATAGGTAGTCGAGATAGGCCTAATTGAGAAGGTGGCATTTGAGTAATTATCTGAAGGAGATACGAAGGCCCTGAAGCTAAGGACTAGTAATGAAGACAGTAAGAGAGAGAAAGAGTGGTTGAAGATGAGATCAGAGAAGTAATGGAACAAAATTGGGTAGGTCTTTTTAGACTAAGGACTTACTGAAGTCCTTTGTACAAAGACTGTAGCCATGAATTAGATGGGAAGCCATGTGTAACCATGTAAGCAGAGGAATGAGATGATCTGACTTAACATTTTGAAAGGATCACGCTTGCTGCTAACTTGAGCCTAGACTTATCTAGGGGGATGGGTGGAGGCAGGGAGACAATGGCAGACCATCCTGATAATTTAGGTGAGAGTCAGTGATGGTGGTAACAGTGGATGTGGTAAGCAAGTTAGATATAGAACCTCTTTTGAGTATAGAGCACAGAGGGTATCCTGAAGGGTGGCATGTGTGTGCGAGAGAGAGAAAGGAGTCAAGGACGAGTCTGAGGTTTGGCCTATAGACTGGAAGGATGGAGTCACCACTGTGGGCAGAAAAAGTTTTGGGGGAAGAACAGACTTTCAGTTTCTGACATGTTAAGTTCGAAACATCTGTCAGAAATCCAAGTAGAGATGTTGAGTAGGCTGTTGCCATGTATGATTCTAGACTTAAGGAGTGAGATCTGGGCTGGAGATGTAAATTTATTTGTCTTTGGTATACGGATGATACTCAAAGCCATGACACTTGTTGAAATCAACAGTGGTTCCTGACTCTCTCCCTGTGTGCTTTGGGTCTTGCATCAGGACTTGGTCGAGAGTCGCAGCAAAGGCCTGAGGGAGACCTCTGGTGACCCAGATGCTTTGGGTGATGAGTGTGGTCCATGGGTGGTGCCATAGGAGCAGGATGCGCACTGTACCAGTGTGCACAGTTGGATGGATGAGCTGAGTGGGTAGGCACTGTTACCACGACTTCACATGGTTTAGAAAAGTTACTTGACTTCAGCTTTCCTCCCTTTTTAGGCTGTGCAGCAGAAGGTGACAAAAACTCTTAGTCTTAAAATGCATCTTCAATTGCATTTTATTGGATTAGAAATTTGTAATTATGGAGAAAGGCCTTGTCTTCTGTTCTGTTCTTTTCTTTGTTTTTTGTTTTTGGCTACTCTGCCTGCTAGGTTATTAGAGCCCTACAGTTTGACCTAAAAAAAAAAGGTAATCACTTTGTATAAAAGTGAGATATTATTAATAGATACTAAAAGTGAGATGTTAGTTGCTTATTTAACCGCCATTTCATTGCAGATGGTGCTAGCTGAATATCAGAGAGTGAAGTCAAAAATGCCTCCCGCCATTGAGCAGCTGATGGTCCCTCATTTGGCCAAAGTGGACGAAGCTCTCCAACCCGGCTTGGCTGTGCTGACCTGGACGTCACTGAATATTGAGACCTATTTAGAAAACACATTTGCAAAGATCAGTAAGTTTGTCTAAATAGTTACTGTTTCTCAATTTTAAAGGCTGAGTTTTTAGCATCTGTTGTATAATATCCTACCAATATGTTGATATAAATAATGAAATGAAGGGTGTTAAGCTGTTTCGTAAGGAATTGTCCCAAGTATATGACATCAGTAATTTCCTGGAAACTATAAATATTCACTATTTAATTTTATCCCTAGAGATTAACCACATATTTTTAATTATTTTTATTTTTAGACATTAGGACTTAAAAGATCTTTAGAGTTATTCAGCTTTTTACACAAATAAATTAGTGTATTTTGAGACCCTGATTTCAAAAGATGTGGAGATTTGGATAGAGTGCTGAACAACAGGATAAAGGAAAAAAAAGTTTAAATAAACACTATTTTTTGTTAATGAAGGACTCTTTAAAATATATTTAAGGTAGTATATTCCATAAAATACGACTTTCCAGAGTGTGTACAGGTGTGCTGCAAAGAAGGGACGCAGATACATCTGGGAGATTCAGGTTAAGCAGTCAGACAGGTTTCTTTTCTAGAGGACTTTTTGGAGCGTTTAATGTGCCAGTGTCCAGTGAGTCTCCAAACGTGGGCTCTTGCATGTGGCATTTCCCAGAATTCCGTGGCTGCTTTCCAGGAGAACATATTACAGATCTTCTGTGGTAGGCAGCAGAACTGTTTGGAGCATGGCAATGCAGGGCTTTTTCACCAAGACAGACATTGCCATTCTCCTCTCCTACCCAATGCCCTCCACCTTCTCTGCATGGCCCAGTCCTCCCCACTTTTTATAGCCCGGAGTGAGCCCTGCACCCAAGAAGCCTACACTGACTCCTCTACCTTATGTGGCCACTTCCTTCTGTGACTTGCTGTTGTGTTCACAGTTGGGACCAGAGACTCTATATTTTGGTTGTCTTCTAATGGTTTAGTACAGTTTCATCTTTCTCCCCAAACTGACTGCAAAGGACTTGAAAATCAGGCTGTTTGTTTCTTGTACTTCTTTTGTATTACTCTCAGTTGGATGTGGAGCAGACACCCATACACTTACAGATTCATAACTGCAATATTTTTAATGTAGTTAGTTTCTTTCCATTTCTTTATAATCCTAATCCCATTCCTCCCCCTTGATCCCATCACCTCATTTCTGCATTACCCTTTCCTGGCCCTCCCTTCTAGATACCTACCATGATGCCTCCTTTTATCCACTCTTTCTTCAGCAGGTTTTCCTCTTGCTCTGGTATTTATGGCTGTTCAAGTAGTACCTGGTCTATTTATAATCTACATTGTCAAGAGCTGGTCTTATCAGTAGATTTTCACTGTACCCTCCAAATATTAATAACTTAGGACTTAGAAGGGTCCAGCTATTTAATAACTAAGTGCTTTACATTCCAGAATACTTGAGAAGTACTAGTTTGAGGAGTACAGTGAGATATTATGGTTGAATCTCTTACCCTCACCCTCTTTGTCTTGCTTTATAGATTGGGAGCTGTATTCAAAGACAAATTATAAAGGAGCTTTTGAATGTGAATGGATATCAAGCCAGAGATGCTAAATGGCTTCTAATGTTACATAGATGTAAGCAATAAAGATAAGTTTAGAACCCAGTTTCCTAGCTCCAAATTAATATTCTTTCCAAAACACATCTCCGCAGGAAATAAAACAAGAGGAAATTGGCTAAAATTCTCTAAAGAGTCATTATAAAATGTATAAAAACTTCATAATAAGAATTATCACAACCAAATTAGAATCGGCTACCCAGGTAGAATTTAGTAATACTCTCCCTAGAGAATATTAGGGTTAGAGTGTTAACACTTTGGATGTTTTATTGGAGTGTTAGCTGGAGACAAGGAGATAGTTTCTTCTTAGTTCTTGTATTCTATTATGTTTCTCTTTTTGTAATTTGGATTAAGGAACTAAAGTAGAGCAAAGATTAAGGTTCTTTGGGAAACAAACTATGTTAAATCTCAAGAACAGTTGGATTCTTTATTGGATTAGTGAGCTGGCTCTTCTACTTATGGGTGGTCATTTGCATCATGCATTGAAGAGAGTATTGGTTACTCTTCAAAATAACAAACAGGACTTCTACAGACATGATTTTGTACATTCTATGCATAAATGTTGTATTAGTTTCTTATTGCTGCTCTAACAATTTGGCACAAACATAGTGGCTTAAAATAACACAGTGATGGAGGTCAGAAGTCCAAAATGAGTTTTATGGGGCTAAAATCAAGGTGTCCTCAGGGATGGTTGCTTCTGGAGGCTCCAGGGGAGAATCCTTTCTTTAGCCCTTTCCAGCTTCCAGAGCCTGCCTACGTTGGTTGCCTCATGGTTGCTCCATCTTTGAAGCCACCAGCATAGCATCTTCCTGTCTTTCTTTCTGCTCCTCTGCTTCTGTGGTCACAGTTCTTCTTTCTGACTCTGTCCCTTCTGCCTCCTTAGTATAAGGACTCTCATGACTACAGTGGCCCCACCTGGATGATCCAGGACAACCTTCACATCACAAGATCCTTGATCACATGTGCAAAATCTCTTTTGCCGTATAAGGTAACATTCACAGGTGATTAGGATATGGACATCCTGGGGACTATTTTTTCGGTTTACCACAGATGTCCTTGAAGGTACTTTGAAGAATCAGTCAGTTAGAAAGAATAAAGAATTTTACTGAGCACACAGGCTTAAAGAAATGTGTTGGCTCTCTTTTAGTCCTGAACGAGTTTGCCAGGCAGAACTATTTGTTATTTTGAGTAGCCTCTTTAATAATTAGCTTAGAAATGATTGAAAACTTTTAGGCTTGTATTCTTTAGGAAGTAAAGGTATGTATTTAAGGAAGTGTTTATGTCTCTGATACATCATGAGAGTATAGCATTGACTTTTCTGTATTCAGTTTCAACTTTATTTCCTAGGAGAAAGTAGTATTAGAAATAGAGAGATTTTACTATTAATATGTGGTATCTGTTGAAAAATGCATTACCCATTAGATGGCTCTCCATTAGCCATCACTCCTACTTTTGATGCAAAATTGTTTCTAGTGTCCTTCAGGGTTGGCCTTCTCATCCATGGAATTCAGTGTTCAATATTACTTCAGCACAACTGAAAAAAGGTACCCTGTGATATTAACAGTAAAAGAAAAGTAGGGGAATTTCACACCAGTAATATTTGTTGAATACCTCCTGTGGAATAGGCACAGGGCTAAATGTTGAAGATGTAAGGATGAAAAAGATGAATTCCGGAAGAAGATCTCTTTTATTCACTTTTATTTTTCCATAGAGGACCTGGAGTTGCTGCTTGACAGGGTCAATGACTTGATTGAGTTCCGCATCGATGCCGTGCTGGAAGAAATGAGCAGCACGCCTCTTTGTCAGCTTCCGCGGGAGGAGCCACTCACCTGTGAAGAGTTTCTTCAAATGACAAAGGTTATTACAATATGGGTATTTTAATTTTAATTTTTTTGCCATTCATTTTTCTATAAGCAGCATTTGTTTTGAAACATAAATTAGGATTTTTTTTCTCTACTTGTGATGCCCTGTGATAGATGTGATTCAAACATAGAATCCCCTAACAATAATTTGAAAACGAAGAGAAATGTATCTAAGCAGTCACTTAGATATGAGGAATAAATTGTTTCTTTTCAGGTCAGTGGGAGAGAAATTGTGGAACACATTTCTAATTTTTCCATATTTTATGAAGAAGAGAGCTATTTTGCAGAAGAGCTTGTAGTAAGCTAGGGTTAATTAATGAAAACATTGTTTTGAATAGCTTCGGTACAGGGTTTCTTTTTTAAATATTTCCCTGGAGCAGTGTTTCCCAAACTGGTGTTCCATGGCAGACAATTCTGGAGCCATCGCTAGGAATTCTGGAAAAGTCGGGGGATGTACACAAACTGCTTAGGATAAAGACTGTACTTACAGATTCATTACACATTAACACCTTCATTGACATATTAAATACCCTCAGAAGATCTCCATTTAACTCACTGTAACCCATTATTTCTCAAACTTATTTGCAAATGGGACATTTTCTCCCCTGCCAGGAGTGTTCCATGAAGTCCCCTTCAGTCATGTCACTTTGGTATCATTTACGATATTCCTGATGGGCATCCTGTTGATAAGGACTCTTCAGTCAAGATTTTAATATGAGGGGTCCCTAAGACCACTGCCACTAGGAGAGCTCACTAGGGACTCAGCATGGAGTTGTTCTTGAGGCTGAGACTTACTGCCGGGACATAGTAAGGAGACACAGGTGGATCATAAGGAAAAAGGACAGGCAGTCTGGGGAATCCCTGTGCAGGATCCCTCCCGTGAGGGTCACATGGCAGGCTCACTTTCCACCCCCAGCGATGAAATACAGCAACTCTTGTGAAATATTTCTGCCCAGGGAAGCCCCTTAGAGACTCAGTGCCCCAGGTTTGTCTTGGGTCTGGGCACACAGGCATACTCTGCCTAGCATGGACCAAAGTTCCAGACTCCCAGGAGAGCAGGTGTTCAGCACAAACCACATTGTTTACACACAGTCTGGGCATAGTCAACCATCTTTATCAACAGTGGGAACCCACCCAGAATCCAAGCTCCCCGATGCCAACCTCACAAGCAGTGCTTTCTAAAGAGGGCAGTTTCAGGCCTGCTGTGTTTACCCTTTTCTGCACATATGGTAATCCTCAGTTTATATTACATCACTATTATATAATTGAAATTTACTGTCTACATTTTAGAAATTTCCAGTTCCTCATCTTCATACTCACTAACTGTGGGGAGATCTAATCCCCTCCCCACCCCTCCTGGTCATTTTAAAATTATCTCTCCCTCTGAGAAATCACTTGGCTCCGTGGTTTTACTATTACCCATATTCTGAGCATTGTTGTATAAAAGTGCATTTATTTTACATTTTAAAAATGTAGAATATTTTAAAAATGGAAAAAATAGAATTTTTATCAATTATACTACCATTGTTGTATTGTATTTTATATCTTTTAATAAAGTTGTGATTCCTATATACACACAGCTGGTTTGGAATCAAGTTTTTTTTTTCCTTCCAGTTAACATTTCTTCACAAAATCTTTTTCTTGTTGCTGTACGGCTTTCATAGGCACCATCTGAGTGATGCCTTCAGAATATTCTGTTGAGTTTATGTGCCGTAACTTACTCACCAGTTTCTTATTTCTGAACATTTAGATGGCTTCCAAAATTTTGCTATTTTGCCAAGAGCTGCAATGAATATATGTATGTATCATGGTTTGTTTTCCCTTTAAGATTGTCTCCTCCCCCAAAATAGGATTATTGTGACAAAGAGTATGGCCTTATTTGATGGCTCTTGATATTTGTAGTCAAATTGCTTTGAAAGCAACGGTGTTATCACCTCACAGTGCCACCAGCAATGCAATAGTAACAATTTCACTGCCTTCCAACAAACACGGTTTTCTCATACTTTACTAATTTTAGTTTAAACAGCAAAATCATGGAACATAATTTTAATTTGCATTTTTGATTACCAATATAAATGAATGATTTCTCTTGAATTTGTTTACTTTTCATAATTCATTTATTCCGTTAACAACTTTTGTGGAGCTCCTATGCAAACCACTGCTGTGGATACAGAAATAAACAAAACGGATGAAATCCCAGCCATCATGGAGCCCACTTTCAAGTGGAGAACACAGAAAAACAAACAAATAGAAAAGTCAGTAAGCAAACAACATATCTGGTGATGATAAGTTCAATGGAGAAAATTGAATAAGATAATAGCGCAAAGGAGTATTTGACAGAAAGTTGTGATTTTATGTTCCTGGTCAGGGATGACTTCTGTGGTTATATGTGAACGAAGGAAGTGAGGGAGCAAGCCCTATGTATATCTCTGAGCATTCCAGGTAGAGGGAACAGCAAGTGCAAAGGCCCTGAGTTAGAGAAGCATGTTGTTGTAGCTGGAGAAAGGTGCTGAGTTGCAGTACATCAAGTATGTTCATATGCTGAGGTAGAAAATCAAGTAGAGAGGAAGAAAGGGGGTGGTTGGTAAGCACAGTCTCTGAGGAAGTGGGAGCAGCTGCTATTCAGAACTCAGGATGTGGGATTATTCTTCAATGAAAGGAGAGCTATTGCATTCATGGAAACAGGAGGAACCAGGGGTCCGTGATGGAGGCTGATTTGTTTTCTGGGTGAGGGCATGGGGCTGAGGCATCGGATGAGTCCTTGCTTCGTGGCTTCTGTGTGCCTTGCGCTGTAGAAGTCAAGGTCGCCAGCTGAGTGAGACAAGGAAGGATGATGGTGTGAAGGTTTGAGCACACGGCTATTTTGGGGTCTAGAAGGTGATTGTAGTCATGTAGAATGATTCCTGGGTAGCGTTAGGGGTCCAGGTAGAGTTCAGAGACCATGAATTCCTGGTGCCAAGTGTCTGCATTGCCCTGGCCTGTGTGTGCCAGTGGAGAGGGTAGATCACCTGGTTCGTTAGGGTTAGACTTCTAGGTAGCGCAGTGGAAGGCTGAGGAGTAAAGGATATTGGCAAGATAATGGTTGAAGTGAGAAATCATCTTGTTGGGAGCAGGCCTGAACCAGGGAGTCAGGGCGAATAGACCTGGAGAAAATGTAGGGTCTAGAAGGTTCCTGAGGCATCCAGGCAATGAGGAAATATTGGAGCTCCACACTGGTTGGTCAAGGAGGAGACAACTCAGGATTGGAAGACAGACCCTTTTGGTGGTTTTCAATGTCTGGTGCCATCATGGGCTAGAGTTGATGGAATGACACAGGACGAGTGGAGGCAGTGTCTTTGATTTATTTTGTTTAACATAGGGGATATTTAAATGACCTATTTATTACTACTTTACTACTTTGTCCTCATTCTGTTACTATTCTGCTTTATTTCTATGCTGCTTACATTTTTATGACTGTTTTTTCTTAGAAAGAATTAAGAGATTTAAACAATCCTGTTAGAACTATTAGGTTATTAGTCATGGAATGTCCGATTTCCTTAAGTACTAAGTTTGACAGTTGATATTTCTGACATTTCACTTTGACACTTCTTGCTTTATATTTATTGTGAAGGCACATCCTCAGGCTTTCAAATGCACATTTGGCTTGTGATTATCTTTCAACTTTTTTTAGAGCAATTTTTGTGAAACCATGGATAAGCCAAAAATTTGAGTTATTTTCAAATATAAGTTCCATCGTGGAACCAGTGCAGCACAGACAGCTTGAAATACCGATGAAGTGTTTGGGAAGGATGTGGCTAATGAATGCACAGTATGTCGATGGTTTGAGAAGTTCCTTCTGGTGATTTTAATCTTGAAAATGAGCCATGTGGGTGACCTGAGACCAAGGTGGCTAATGATGAGCTGAAAGCTGTAGTGGAAGCAAATCCATCTCAACCTATGTGTGAATTAGCAGCAAGGTTTGACATTACTATTCCAACAATACCGGACCATTTGAAACAAATCAGCAAGGTAAAGAAGCTGGATAGATGGGTTCCCCATGAATTAAATGAGTGTCAGAAGAGAAATCGTCTCGAAGCTTGCCTTTCTTTGCTGTCACAACATAAAGGTGAACCATTGCTACACCGTATTGTTACATGTGATGAAAAATGGATCCTTTTTGACAATCACAGTGTTTGGCACAATGGTTAGATAAAGATGAAGTGCTGAAACACAGTTCAAAATGGAATATTCCTCAAAAAAAGCTAATGATGTCTGTTTGGTGATCCAGCGCTGGTATTATCCACTACAGCTTCATGAAACCTGGTCAGTCGATTACAGCATATGTCTACTGCAACCAATTGGACAAAATGATGAGGAAGTTTGCAATTAAGCAGCTGAAGTTGGTCAATAGAGACAGGCTAATCCTCTTGCAAGACAACGCTGGACTGCATGTTGCACCAGCAACGGTGTTCAAACTACAGAGGCTGGACTTGGAAACTCTGTAACTTCATGGGAAGAGAGGCTGCTGATGGCGTTTGTCCATCCACAGTGCTCCACTTGATTTCCTTGTCCTTAATATATCCTTTACAGGACACTTGGCCTGGGCTGGTGTGGAGGGTGTGGCCAGTCATCACTGGGGCTGAAATCTCTCCTGGAGGCTGAACTATGGCATTGCTACCATTGCTGATGTGTTCTCAACAGCTCCGTAAACAAATCTGACACTCTGCTAATCTCTTTTTTGTTTTGTTTTGTTTAGGACCTTTGTGTAAGTGGTGCTCAGACTCTACATTTTAAAAGCTCATTAGTGGAGGAAGCAGTCAATGAGCTGATAAATATGTTGCTGGATGTGGAAGTTCCATCTAAAGAAGAAAGTGAAAAAGTATCCAATGAGAATAGTGTTGATTCAAAAAACAAAAGTTCAGGTAAGAGATGGGGTAATGAAAGGGTCTTGTTTTTCTAGGACATTTACTAAAAACTAAAATTTAGTTTTCTGTATAGCAATTAATTTCATACTTCTATAAACACCATCCCAATATTATAATGATAATTTATAAATCTGAAATTATGACTCTGAGCATATTGTAATGACTCTCTGTTGTTAATTCCATTACTTTTGGCTTAACTCTAAAAACATTGACTTTGCATTAGACCTTGTTAGCTCTCTTTGCATTTGTATATGAGTGGGTGTTTTATTTCACCTTATCAATAGAGTGGGATGGCTTATGGATTGGAATTCCCCTTGGAGAACATTTATATTAGAGCAAACATTTTGTGGGACAGAGAAGGACACTAATATGTGGAGAAGGGAAGTTATTACCCCATGGTTTTAGGGGTGCTGTGGGGGGAGAACGCCAGGACTCAGGACCCTGGGGGCCAGCGTAGCTTTCTCAGCCACAGCTCCTGCCTCTCTTGTTGGCTGTTTTCTCACATTGGGAGGAGAGGCCTCCATCAGTCCATTTGGTGTCCCGATTTCCTCCTCCTACTCTTTGATGGCCTCACTTTCTAAGAAGTGTGATGTTAGTGATACTAAACTTGCATGTAATGTATCTTAATTGTCTTTAATTGCAGTAGATGGTTCTATTGTTCTATCATCTCTCTCTCTCTTTTTCTCTCTCTCTGTTTATTCATCTAATCTCTCTCTATCTCTTTCATCTTATAACAGGAAAAAGAGAAGAAGGAAATTCTGACACCTTGACATCATCCCTTAATGCCAGGGCTGAGCCCTGGCTTTGGACAATCACGAGAAAAAAGAAAGAGACCGAGATGTTAGAGCAAGAAGCCTGCGAGTTGCTTTCTCACTTCAACCATCAAAACGTGGATGCTCTTCTCAAAGTTACAAGGAATACACTAGAGGCCATTCGCAAACGCATTCATTCCTGCCACATGGTTAACTTCCTGGGTAATAATCCCACATGGTTTGCCTACTGTCTGATCAGGCATAGTTGCTGGTGTGGCTATGCGTATGTGTGTGTTCATGTTCCTGTTAAATGTAAATGAGTCAAAAAATCCTCCATTTATTGAGTGCCTCCTTGTACTTTTATACATTATGAACTTTGATCATCAAAACAATTCTATGAAATGGGTTAAGTTCATTACTCTCATGTTAAAACAGAAGACTGGAGCACAGCACAGAGAGGTTAAGTAATTTGCTTAAGGTTGCTTAGCTTTTGTTAATAACATGAAAATTGGTACAACTTTTAATGATTTTGTGATAAGATGAAAACAGAAATGAATTATTTTAATTAAGGAAAGAAAAAATACATGGTTTTGAAAGAAGACATACGGAAATGATTATTTCATTATTAAATTATTTAGGTTTTTAATCAGCCTTTTAAAGTGGAAAAGATCTTACTATTTCACACTGTTCAAAGTAGATTTTTCTTTTTACTGTTTTTCATGTGAATTTAGTACCTTCCAGCTGATTTCCTAATTCTACATACCATCTTCTCTTTCTCAGCACAGTTCAGAAATAGGTGTTGCATTTCCTAGATGGGCCACAAAAATCCATGAAATTTGGATATTGTGAAATCAAATTTTAAATGAAAAATAGTAAAAAAATACTAATTTATTAAAGCAAAAATAACAGGATAATAAAATCTTTGTTTTTAATATTGGTAGTTAAGCAAAATATTTTTAATATTTAATTAAGAGTAGATAAATAAAAGTGGAAACTTTGGAAGTTTTTTTTGTCTGGCGGCATGGTTTATTATGTTCCATTTCACTTAAAATGGAGGATAATTCTTTTCTTTGACACAGGGTTAGGTTATTATTACACCTTATCAAATTGTTGGTTGATGTGTTAAATATTAAATCAGTTAGTTTCCAACTTTTATAGGTATTTCCTTTCCAACTATATGAAGTTATGTATGGTTAACATAACCATATACATACATATTTATATTTATCTACTTGTACCTATATCCAACATTAAAAGTGCCTTTGATATGAGTACAATTTATACATTTTATTCTCCATTTTTTAACTGCTGTGAATTTGGATTATACACACTGTGGTAGGAAAGGCATATATTTTACTTGAAATTCTAAACTGGTTGTTTGTTCTAACTGTAGCTTGTTCTGATAGTTATTCTTGTTCTTCCTTCCTTGCTTACTTATTAAACATTTAACCAATTTCATGGCATCCTGTTATTTGGACAGAATCTTCTTTAATATTTTATATAAGAGTTTACAATTAAACCTGCTCTCATACAGTGGGTTTCCTTTATGGAGGGTGTACCAACAAATTATAATTAGCAAAAAGTATCTTGGGTTCCACTGAACTGCTCTGTTATATTGAGCAAAACTAGATCCTCCATTAGTTTTCATTCATTCATTTGATGAGTATTTGTCTGATTATATACCTATTATATATTGTTTAATTTTTCGGGTTAAAAATGAAGTAAATCTCATTTTAAATTAAAATATTAATTCTTCCCTGTTTTGGGTTAACTCAGACAGTAACAGTGGTTCTAAGATGAAGCAGAACAGTCTGCCCATTTTCCGGGCAAACATCACTCTGGCCATTCCCAACATCGCCATGGCCCCTGCCCTGGAAGACATACAGCAGACCCTGAACAAAGCTGTGGAGTGCATCATCAGTGTCCCCAAGGGGGTTAGGCAGTGGAGCAGTGAACTCCTGTCCAAGGTGGGTGTGGGATGTAGAAATTGTTTCATCTGGAAGCTGCTTCTCTTACAGATGGGACAGAGCTGAAAAATATTCTTTTACATTGTAGAAAAAGATACATGAAAGAAAAATGGCTGCTTTGCAGAATAATGAAGACAGTGATTCTGATGTTGACATGGGAGAAAACGAACTGCAAGGTAAATGTTCTTTCAGTTTTCTTTTTAAAATAGTCATTGAAAATCAACATTTGTTGAGCTTCAATATATCCCTACCTTCATGCAATTCTCAAATCATTTTAGATCAGTATATTAATATATGAGCCAATTTTAAGTTTATGAAATATTAAGATCCACATATTTTAATATCACCATTATAAATAGTCTACTTCTAGTAGGCCTGTCATAGTTTTTGGTGTGTCATTGATTTCTGGTGCAATGTGATGATGAAAACTAGAGGTAACTACTGGGTATTTACCCAAAGGAAAAAACGACATTCTATAAAAAAGATGCCTGCACTCAAATGTTAAATAGTCCAAAAACAATAGATGCTGGCATGGATGCAGAGAGAAAGCAATGCTTATGCACTGTTGGTGGGACTGCAAATTAGGACAACCTCTGAGGAAAACAGTATGGCAATTCCTCAAAGACCTAAAAGTAAACCTACCATTCAATCCAGCAATCCCACTATGGGGTATTTGCACAAAGGAAAAAAAGACATTCTATAAAAAGACATCTGCACTCGAACGTTTATAGCAGCACAATTCACAATTGCAAAGATGTGGAAACAACCCAAGTGCTCATCAATACATGAGTGAATTCATAAAATGTGATATATGGAGTTCTACTCAGCCACAAAAAACAATGGTGGTTTAGCACCTCTTGTATTATCCTGGATGGAGCTGGAGACCATCTTTCTAAGTGAAGTGTCACAAGAATGGAAAAACAAATACCACGTCTACTCACCATTAAATTGGAACTAATCAATCAACACCCTATGTGCATATAGGGAAATAACATTCATTGGAAATCAAGCAGATGGGAGCAGGGAGGAGGGAATGGGTAAAATCATACCTAATGGGTACAGTGCATGCTATCTAGGGGATAGACACAGTACAAAAGCAATTTATGTAACCAAATCATTTGTACCGCCTCCCCCAATAGTCTGAAAAAAAAAAAAAAAGAAGCATTTTAGTTTCACAGTGTAAAGAGAAAGTCAACATCATCGCAGTCACATCCTGTATCTCAAGTGTTAGAGATTATTTTTTTAATTAAAAAATTATTTATTTATTTATTTAGAGACTGGGTCTCACTCTTTTGCCCAGGCTGGAGTGCAGTGGTGCCATCACAGCTTGCTGTAACCTTCAACTCCTAGGTTCAAGCAATCCTCCCACCTCAGCCTCCCAAGTAGTTGGCTAGTTTGAAAAACTTTTTTTTATAGAGATGGTGTGTGTGTGGAGTTCTCGCTATATTGTCCAGGCTGGTTTCAAACTTCTGGCCTTAAGTGATCCTCCTGCCTTGGCCTCTCAAAGTGCAAGGATTATAGGTGTGAGCCACTGTGCCTGCCCTAGAGATACTTTTGACCCATTATATGTTCTGTTTTGCTCACTTGCTGTGATTTTTGCTGTATGTCTCATGGTTTTCATTTGTATTCTGTAAAATTAGGGAACATAAGACATCCAAATTGCTAATGGTATTAAATGTTGTTGAATTCCTCAGACTCCTTCCTTGTACTTCTGATTTACAAGGAGTATACAATTATACAATTATACAAAATTGTATAACTTTCTTAGTGCCCATATCCCCTAAGATGTTAAATCAATGAACCATGAGAAAGAAACTGAGGCAAGTTCCTCTTTAAAACAAAGTTACCATGGAGGATAAAGACAGCTCAAAACAACTTGAACCCAGTGTAAAATATTATTTATTTAAGGTAAAAAAGCATTATCATATTAATCTCAATTTTATATCATTTGGAAACATTGCATTGCCTCCTAGAACAGTTTAAAATTCAGAATTTTCCAAACTTAAAATAAGTTCAGTCATGAATTATATCTTAAGTTGAAAAGAAAAAATATTCAATGAAAAATTGTATATATATATTTTTGTGAGGAGCACCTACATTTTGAATTCCCTGTGGGGCAAGTCACATATTTCTACTTCACTCAGGATTGTTTCTGGAGATTTATCTTGTTCTTTTATTTCAAATATATTCCTATGTTTCTTCATTTTCTTTGACTCTCTGTGTTGGTTTCTGCACACTAGATAAGACAACTACCTCTCCCAGTCTTGTCAAACTGGCCTTGTGTAGAAGGATCTCACCAATATGTCTGGCCAGAGATTTAAAAATGCCTCTGAAACGTTTGTGTTTGTTCTGACTGCTGTCTCTGTTTTTGATGGCCCCCTGGAGCTTATGATGTGCCCTGTTCTGTTAGTACCTTCAGTCTGGTAAGGTAGAAATTGAGATGTAACTGGAAAATTCAGGGTGTTGCATGTGTGTTTCAGTTCTTTCTATACTCATAGTGAAGCTGAGCACAGGCATTTATCACCAACTCTCTCTGCATTAAGCCAGAAACAGGATCTATGGCAAATGCCTGCACTTATGTTCAGATTATACCCTCTGATCCTGGGGAGATAGATGCTCAAAGTGGGCTCATTGTATGTCCACATTTTTCTTTTCTGTGGTCTAGGGCCATTCAGGAAGTCAAAGCCCCATGGAATCCCAGAGCTAGGTCCTTAAAGAGACAGTTCCTTGGGTGGAAGCTACAAAAGTTACGGCACTTGGTATATGGCCAAACTCCTTCCAGGAAGAATGGGTAGGCCTGGATTTATCATGGTGGTGAGCCAGAGGGAAGGCTCATGAAGTGCTAAGCTCTGGATCCAGCTGCTGGACGACCCTTGTTTGTTTGTCCTGTTAGCTCCCCAGTGCAAGTTTGTTAGAAGCCAGGCCATTGAGTAGCCACTGGAAGTGTATGCTGTAAACCACTTCTGGAAAGAAATGAGAGTTGCACGTTCCTGACCCTATTGTGCAGTGCTCCAAGAGGGTATAGCACTTGGAAGTGTTTGCCTGTTTATTTAAAACCACCTCTTTGTTTTGTCATCTACTGAGACTCACATATGCCTGGTCCCTTCTGTTCACCTAGCTAAGAGATTTAGGATGGAGTCCACTGGAAGGTAGCTATAAAAGTTGGGGCACTCAATGCATGGTATAAACCCCTTCTAAGGAGAAGCAGACGGCTGTGTTTTTAAAGCTCCTTCTCTGCACTGCTCTTGGGGATAAAGCCCTTGGAAGTGCTCATATACCCATATTAAGCTGCCACTTTTTCCTATGGTCTAGAGAGACCTAGCAGTGCATGTGAGGTCCGAACTCTCCTCTCCACAGGGAGAACCTGGGTGTTGGGGATTCCTTTCCCAATTTTATCATTCAGCATCCAGGGCAGGATCTGTGCCTGAGTGTGTCTCCACTTTTCTTACCTATTTGATGTGGATATTTTTTGGTTGCAACATAAGTGGGAGTCTCTCAACTGGTCTCTGACTTTCTTTCAGAGGGGATTGATCTGTGAATAGATGTTTATTTGGTGCATCTGTGGGTGGAGGGAGAATCAGGAGCTTCTTATCCCACCATGTTGCTGATGTCACTCTTCTCGTTCCTTGGATCTTTAATTTTTTTGGCTAATCTCTCATTTGTCCCAACTAATATCATTGCCTCAGGCAGCTGTGAAGTTAAGCAATAGCAGCTGATAATCTTTTGACAAATGCCTTGGGAATAGGGGCTTTTTATTCAGTGAGTTCTGAGTCAGGTCAAATAAAGATAAACTCTGAATGGGGCTTTTTCAGAGAGCTTCCAGACTGGTCAAATAGTGATAATTCCATGGAGCTCCCTAAGGAGCTCCAAGCCGAGTCTGACCCTTCCAGAGACTGCCAGGCGACTGGTTTCCAAAGCCACAAGGGTTGCAAGGCTGCTGTTTTCAAGGCTACCACGTGGCCAGAGAGGAGTGATGGGAAAAAAGTTAAAACACCACAAAACTTGCTGTTATTACTGATATTCAGCCTTTTCTCTTGCATAAACACTTTTTAGATAATTGCAAGCTTTGACCAATTTCCAGAGTACTGAAAAATCAATATTGACAATTCCTGCCATTATTTTCATTGCTTTTCTAAAGGAAATTTTCAGAGTTTCTTACGTTATTATTACAGAAATCTCATCTTTTTAAAGTAGATTCCCTGTGCTGTCAATATAAACCTTGCTCTCTTTTTTTCTTTTAGATACCATTGAGATAGCATCTGTAAACTTACCAATTCCTGTGCAAACCAAGAACTATTATAAGAATGTTTCTGAAAACAAGGAGATTGTAAAATTAGTCTCTGTGCTTAGTACATTTATTAACTCCACCAAAAAGGTAAGTCAAGAGACTCTGGAGCCAGGGCCCTGTGCTTTGCAACTTGTGCCTGTGTGAAGGTGAACACCGCAAGCTTGTCCGACATGTAGCCTGGGTCTCAGCCACTGTGCCTTTAGTGAGCGGCTAATGGCATCTTGCATGCTCTCCGCAAATGTTTGTTTAACTGAAGATTTTTCGTTGTAGATTGCAAGGTGAAAGAAAACTATTGCTCCTATTCTCATATTGTGTTCTGTTTAATACCTTTAACCTCTCCTTTTAATACAAATGAATCTTAGTTTAAAAAAAAATCTAATATATTCCAAACCACAAGTCAGCCTGGTGTTACAATTCACCTTTAAAGATTCAGTGATAGTAGTATATTTGAAATAGAGTAAGATTCGCAGTCAATTTTTTGTATTTATGTAGTCAGGTAAATCTTTTAAAATATCAAATGAAAATTGATGTATATTGTCACGTGGAAATTAGATAAAATTGGGAATAATGAAAATATTAATGCTATCAATACAAACTTGTACCAGACATGGATATAATTTCAGAGTTTTCTTCTAACTTGATCTCTCAACTTTCCCTTTTTTGTTTAGGCAAATCTATTCTTGTAGTCAAAAACACTCAAAACCCTGAAATCATCTTTTATTTGAAAAAATATTCTAATTCATATTGCTCTAAGACCTGTTGACTTTTTAGGAATGTTTCTCAATGTTGAGGGAATAGTTGTTGCTCAGTAAATATGTCTTTCCTATTACTGAGTTTTGATAGAATATGTTATATTTGTTTGAAAGCACATTGAAAAGCTACCATTGCTGTAACAATGTGAGGAAATAGTAAGTTTAGTGTTAGCATGTTCCCAAGGGACCTGGAAGTCTTTGCAGTCATACACTTTTAATTTTCCTTTCTTAATATAGTGAAGGTCCTTTATTTAATTTTTCTCTATGGACAGCATTCACGTAATTCAACAAGTATTCATCTAGTGCTTAGTTTATTAGGCTCTATACTAAATGATGAAAGTAAGGAGAGTATTATATGACAACAATAAATATTCAGAAATATTTTCAAATGTCTCAGTAATCATAGAAAATACACTAAAATAAATCAGCAATAGAGTCCATTACTTTCTCTGAATATAATCAGCACCTATGATGAAAATTTAAGGGTAAGACATAGTGGTTGAAATTAACATATACAGTGATGGCAACAAATACTTATGTGTGTGTCATGTGTTATTTTTATTGCATTTGCTTTTATATTATATGAAGGAGGTGCATGGATCTTAGTCTTTTATAAAATAGGAGAAAGGTTGGTGGGTACAGTATGTGTTGTTCCAGTGAAAGTTTCAGTTTCAGCACAGTGTGCTATGTCAATATAGCAAAATTGCACTTGTGCCCCATAAATGTAAAGAAAATAAAGAAATGAACATTAGCTAAATCTATTTAAAAAATAGTAGCAAGGTTTGGTATTTAGAATGACTGGAAGAACTTATTCCAGATTTATAAGATGGCCAAATTGTTTCTGGGAGAATTTATGTACATCTAGTCTTAGTACTAGACATAGCCACCTCTCCACAGCCATAGACCCTTCTGAATGATTCTGCCTCAACCACAGACAATCCTACGATCCTTGCCCCTTTCTTGTTGCCATAACTGATTGGATCAGACTGTAAATCTAACCTACATTTAGCTCAGCATAGGTTGGCCATCAACTTGTAACAATGCCTGGCTTGAACTGGACCAAACAATCAAAATGACCTCGATAATAACCTAAATGATTGAAGTAACCTTGGTAAATTAAGCAGAATAGCTCCACATCTGTAGTTTATCTGATTTTCCCATTAAGGTCTAGGTTACCTCCATGCTAAAAAGTTCCCATTTAATAAAGATTGATGCTTTCAGATAAAATAGGAGTCTAAAACTTATTTAGTTAGGGCAAATTATTATTATTATAATATTGTAAGCTCCTGGATGTTGAAAGAGCTCAGGATTCTGGAATTTCTACTCATTTCCAGGAGTCTTCAATAATCTGTAATTCATTCTGTACACCACCATACATTTGTGCGTATGTGTGGCATGTCTTTGCAGTGCATTCTTGGTATGCATGTGGACACTTCAGCCCATGTGAGGGGATCAGCTATGGCTGGATCAGGCAGTGGTGGGCTTAGCTTTCTGCATTTTAATGGATGGGAAGTCTTCATACTCATTAAACCCGAGGTTCTGAGATGAGGGATGTTTTAGCTGTATGTGGGAGCTGGAGTGGAACTACTTCCTGGTTTGGTGCAGGTTGGTGGAATTTACTTAAAATAATCAGACCATTTAGAACGCTGTTGATAATGCTCAATTATTTCAGATAATTGCATTTGCTATTCTGCCTCAGCTATTTTTTTCATGCAGATGTAACTTTGATGTTATAATGTAAGCCAATGGAAAAATTTGATTCCCAAGGGAATGAGAAATGAAGAGAAAATTTTACTTGTTTATGGATATGATTTACTACCAAGTCAATCCAAAAGGCTAATCTGAAAAAATATTATGGCCCCAAAACAGTTAAGTTAGTGGTCAGTTGAAAGATAATTATGAGCATTTCTGATAGAATGCAATAAACATGTTCCTGAAAATCCTCCCGTTTTGTGAAGTTGCACATTTAATATTAAATAATAGGGGATTATAAGAAAAACAGTATTGGGGCAGACACACAATAAAACCCAAACGCAGGCACTTTTATAATCAGAGCAGTAACAAAAACAATAGCAATCACAGTAAAGTAGCAATCATAGTAAAATATTACACATTTAATAATGCCATAGTAATTATAGAACTTTACTATACAAAGGTGAGAAAAGGTTGGTGAAAGGTGGTATAAGGAACAGTTGGGGCTGCTGATGTATGGAAATAAGGTTAAAATCTATGAAGATCAGGCCAAACTGTGCAAAGAACATTCTTTTTTTGTTTTGTTCTTTCTGCTTTGATTTTTATAAATTTTTTTATTTGTACAAATTTATGGGGTTCAGGTGCAATTTTGTTACACATATGGATTGTGTAGTGGTCAAGTCAGAAATAATATATGTTGTACCCATTGGCCAATTTCTAATCATCTTTCCCTCTCCCATCCCACCACCCCTTCGAGTGTCTGCATTATCCTCCAGTCTGCATTCCACTCTTCACATCCATGTGAACACATTTTTTTGTACCTACTTATGAATGAGAACAATGTGCAAAGAACATTAAGACAAGTGTTGACAAAATCAGTTCGAAAGGAAGAAGTGGTGGAGGGGACATGGCACACAGGAACATGCTCCTCCGTGGCTTGCTGCTTTAGCTCGTACAAAACAGTAGCATTTGTTTTGCTGGAAAAAATAGCATTTGATAACATGACCTCCCATTATATTGATACCATCCCCTATTTACCATTTGCAAACAAGCCATTTCATCTCACACAAGCATGCTTGGTAGCAAACTTGACTGCTCATTAAAAAATTCGATTTTTTAAACTTGCATGCCATTCATAGCCAGTTATAAAAATAGTGGAAGATCTTGTTTACATTGATGACATTATTGAAAAATACCTGGGGACATACATAATAAGAAGTGGGTGGGGTCTCTGTGAAGATTACTCTAAAACTTAACAAGGAATTTTTGAAAAAGACTGGAAGATATGGAAACATATATGTACTATGTTCCCGGTTGGGAAGATGTAATATTGTATAGATGTCAATTCCCAGTACACGAATTTATACATATTATGCAATTCCAGGCAATCTCCCAGTGGGTTTGATGCTGGCTATGTTGTTTGCCGTTGCCCCAAGCCCACTCCAGGATCTAATGTCCACTCTTCTCCACCAGACTATCTGACCCTAAACACTTCAGTAGATTCCCATTGAGGCTTTTGGTGGGTTCAATGAGTGAGGAATTGTGGAGCTCTGAAGGAGAGGAGGAGGAAGAGAATGACCTTAGAGTATTTTTTCCCCATAGCGCCATCCCTGCGGCATGACCTTGAGCTATAGTTTTTGACCTAAGGTTCAGCTCCAATCAAGAGGGCTCTGCCTCCAAGGGCCTTTGGGGGCTCTCTTCTAGTTTCTACAAACCACTCCTCTCCCTTTTGGCTAGGGATGGTAATAGTGAAACTGTCAACTGGGTTAGTGTCCACACCATTGTATACAGTCCCGGTTCTGTGGCATTTCCAACTAATCACCCAGTTTACTAATTAAACATTTTAATGAATCCATGGGAACCGCCAGCAATTAACGCATGTTTGCTTATATCATGATGCCATTTCAGATTCTTCCTTCTTGAGACAAATCCTTTGTTATTTGTATTCTAGGAAGTTATGACATCCATGGATCGCTTCAAAAGCTACAATCACGTTTGGCAAAAGGAGAAAGAAGAAACCGTTATGACATTTATTACACAAAACCCCTTGCTTTCTGAATTTGAATCCCAGATCCTCTATTTCCAAAAAATAGAGCAGGAAATTAGTGCTGAGCCTGAATATATCTGTGTGGGCTCCATTGCGATGTACACAGGTTGGTTCATTTTCTTTCAGTTGATTAAGTTCAACAGTATCGTTTTCTCTCTCTACCTAAATTAGTATTCCAGAGGGCTCTACTTACCTTAAAGGTTGACTTTCCTTTTATGGGCCTCAAGCTTTAAGACCAATTTGTAGATTCGTTTGTAATACCCTTATGTATAATTATTTATTCTGGACTATTTTGAATGCTTCGCGCTAAACTTTGAAAGTAAAGTCTAAGTCAGAGAAAGGGATGAGTATGTTGTATTTGGAATTAAAATTTACCCTTTCTTTAATAAATAACAACAATAAACATTTGAGGCTTATCTCAGAGGGTTTTGATATGTGCTTTTTTTTAAGCATTTTGAAATGTGTTTCGAATTATTGTAAAAACAAACTTTATAAAATGAATGCATATGTAATGATTAGGAAAAAGTGTGGTTTTTTTCCAGTTTGAGTTTTCATGGATTAGAGAGCTATAAGCTGCAAAATATTTACTCTTAGTGAACAGTGGCACTGTGCCTTTTCACACTGGTTCAAGTTTTTCAAACAGAACTGTGGACATTTGTGTCTTACAGCCGATTTGAAGTTCGCCCTGACCACGGAGACAAGGGCCTGGATGGTCGTTATCGGACGCCACTGTAACAAAAAATACAGGAGTGAGATGGAAAACATTTTTACACTTATTGAAGAATTCAATAAGAAATTGAACCGTCAAATTAAAGACCTAGATGATATTCGGATTGCGATGGCAGCGCTGAAAGACATCAGAGAACAGCAAATCTCTATAGACTTTCAAGTAGGACCTATTGAGGTAACTGATAAGCATTTGTTCATTCTAGAAATATTCCCACATGTTGGATGCTGTTAGCTGAAATATGGACCAGGTCTGGACTGGAGGTTAATACCACCAAATGGGTGCGAAACCTAAAAACAGTGATTTCAGCAATCATGACACCTAACCCCTATGGGGTGCCTTCCGTGGACCGGTTCTCACCTTTATATGTCATCTAAGGCCCTAAAGAGCAGAATTGGGATGAAGATTTCTGTGCAAGTGATTTATTGGCACGTTCTCAGCAGAGAGGGGAGTGAGGGCAACAGGAAAGGATGCGGAGAAAAGCTAAGCAAGAATATGATTTCAGCTGTAGACTAACGTCACTCTGCTCCCACGGGGAGCTCAACAGCATGAATTGTTCCACACAACTGGCCCCACTTTGATGCAAGGGGCACTGCCCTTTGTACCCCAAGTCAGTGGGTTGTTGACCATAATCTCCCCATAAGGAGGCTCACATTTGGCTGAGGATAATTTTCTAGGGGAGGAGACAGCGGCCTTCCAGCCAGCACTCTCAATAGTTGGAGATGGAAATACCAGCTGGTAAACAGGACCTGGGTGGGCGCTAACAATGTCCACATGTGCACTAACTCAGCCTCACTTCTGCCCCCACTCTCCACATAAGGAAACTGGGGGGCAAAGAAGTTACGCAATTTGATCAGCGTTGCACACCACTTTGTTTTAATATAATACCATACTATATTTTTCCAGATGAAAATGTCTTATCAGAAATGAGTTAGTGTATTTATTCTATAATTGTAGCAAATTAAAAAAATTATAGGTGTAAGAGCACCATCTTTTCATCACATCATACTTTGAATGCCAGGACTTATACTCTGCTGGTCAAGATCAGACTCTAATCTCACATTTTCTGTGCCCCTTTTTGAATTTTGAAATATTTCACATTAGCATGAAAATGGTACAGACTGTTACATGTTTGTACTTCTGCTGTGCTATCCTGGGGGTGAGGGGCGGTCACAAGGCCCACCATGCTCTTCTTGGGTTGAAACCTTAAGGCAAAAAGCCCCTTCTTTGCATAGGACTGGGGAGAGCCTGGTGTTAGAAGAGGAGGTGCAGTAACTGATGATCCTGTTTTCTCCATTTGAGACTCAAAAGTAGAGTCAGGTAGTCAAGGTCAAAATATAACCTTTATTACTGATAGAACTTATTTGGAAGACATGATTTAGTATACTACTTCGTTATTTTCCTCTGTCTCCTTCCCCCAAACACCCCCCCCAACACACAGTATGGGCTTGTGAATACTAAATTCCAGAATTACTATACTTCCTCATGCATCAGAGGCAGCATTGGAAAGCTGCAGGTTTCTCTATTACCCTGACTCAGTTTATGGCATGGAGGTGCAGCCCATAGGCATCTCTCCAAGAAGGAAGAGGGAAGAGGGAGAAAAGCACTGGGTTATGCTTGCTCAAATCAATAATTTTTTTCCCCCCAAATCAACAATCAGGTACTCATTTCACATCTATGGGGAGGAATAATGGTGGGAGAATGGGGTTGGGATATTTAGGGAAAACCCTTTCTTCACCTCATTTTATTTTTTTAGCCAAGAAAGTAGTCCTGGAGTTTGCATGCTGAGGGGAATGACTTGGCTCAGGCTCTGATTCAAGAATGTTCCCTTGTGTCTTACTACTGGAACCTCTTATCAACAAAATGAAATGGGACAGAATTAAAATCCTGATTTTTTATTTTCATATTAAAAGTTGTTTTATGTTTTTCATTTACTTCCTGTAATTTTGTAGTCTTCAAATACAATTTGGGAGCTTAAGTAAAAATATCTTTTATTCGTATAACATTTTACAGCTTTCAGAACGCATTTAATATGATATTTTTTGATACTCACAAAGATCCTGTGAAGCAGCTGGAGAATTTTCCCCTTTACAGATGAGGAAACTGACACTGGATGTCTCAGTTGCTCATTTAAGCTCTTGCAGATTGCAAGTGGAATGACTAGAACTTCAGGGTGGTTTCACTACTGTGCTGATTTCTCCATTCTAATGCTTCAATAAATGACTGTGTAGATTTATGCATCTGACTGGCGTAAGTTAAGTTTGTCTTCTTTTGTGCAGGAATCTTATGCTCTGCTTAACAAATATGGACTTCTGATAGCAAAGGAAGAGATGGACAAAGTCGACACACTGCACTATGCATGGGAGAAGCTTCTGGCACGTGCCGGGGAAGTTCAGAATGAATTAGTCGCACTGCAGCCCAGTTTCAGGAGAGAGCTTATTAGTGCTGTGGAGATCTTCCTCCAAGACTGTCACCAGTTTTATTTGGACTATGATTTGGTATGTCTCTGGCTTTCTTTGTGTGCATTTTTGGGGGATGAGTAAATAGAGCGTGCAAAATATAGTTGTTTAAAAATTTTGTGTCAAATTCCATGAAATTTCCAAAGAATGGGAATTTTATTTTCATGAGAGCAAAAATATTTCCCTGTTGCAATCACTTCTCCTTAGAGTTTATCCAGAATAATTTCAGTAGAAAATTATGAATTTAAAAGTGCTATTTCTGTGGTACCCAGTTACTGAAGTTGTTTGATAGAATTCTAAATTTGTGCATAACAATATTATTCACATGCAGTTATCATATAGTCAATAGTCCTTTTCATAGCATTCCATAGTTCCTCAATGAATACGTGTTGGGCCCTGTCCTTAGTGCTGATGAGATTAGTCGTGGGCAAGACAGGTGGAGCCCTGCCCCCATGGAATCGATATTTTAATTTTGCATATAAATTTTAGTGCAGAATTATCTAGTGTGAATATGTTGTGTAATGAGACCCATTTCTAGCCAATTCTAATGTGCTACAGAAGGGAAATATGTAGAGTATAGGGCAAAATTTGTACCTATTAACTAATAGCACGATAAACCACTAAGCTAGTAAAGTTAGAAGATTGGATTCATGTGCTAACTCACAGATGAAAAAGCACAGAAATCCATATATTTAAGTTGTTCTAATGTGGAAAAGCTGATTGTAATGTTAAGATTATGGGTCACTTTGCAAATAGGTATCAGAATGGTGAAATCTGTGAGTTTATATGGCATTAGCATTTAGCTCAAACCAGACATTCTATGTGCATCCTATAGAATAGCCATTGACCCCTCTTTGCCTGTGTCACCTAAGAAATAAATAATAAATATTTTTATTTTAAAAAGTTTCCTGACTTAAGAAAGTTGTGGCATTAAATTGGCTTTTTTATACTTGAAAAGTATTTCCAAATGAGTCACTTTCTGAGATCTTTTTTTAACAAATAAAAAACCAAGTTTCCTATCATGCACATGATATGCGTGAAAACTAACTTTAGTACTCAAATACTTTGAGTTCATGAAATTTGCATGCAATCACTTCATTCTACTTATGTTTATTTTAACTTTTTGTTCAGAATGGTCCAATGGCTAGTGGCTTGAAACCCCAGGAAGCCAGTGATAGGCTTATCGTGTTTCAGGTAATCTTTTTCATTTCTAAACAACAAAACTTTGTATTTTAAACACACATATTTTTCTTTTTTTTAAGACAAAGAGGCCTATTGTGGAATATAGTACATACTGAGACTTTGAAAAATATGATTTTGTGTGGTTACAATTAGAGATGGTTTCTATGAATTAATTATACACATTTGGTTCTCCTATTTACATGTGCCCAGAGATCATACATCTCTGGCTGGCTTGTTCGCCAATCTTTCATTTTCACTTGCATGTTTGTTCATGTGTAAATCATTTTGATGAGTTTTCATTTGTGTTTTTATTAGAATCAATTTGATAATATCTATCGGAAATATATCACCTATACTGGAGGAGAGGAGCTTTTTGGCCTGCCAGTTACGCAGTATCCTCAGCTTCTCGAAATAAAGAAACAACTAAATCTTCTACAGAAAATTTACACTCTGTACAACAGTGTCATAGAAACTGTAAATAGTTATTATGATATCCTTTGGTCAGAAGTGAATGTCGAAAAAATAACTAGTGAACTCTTAGAATTCCAGAACAGGTGAGAAATTAAATGCTTAGCATGCCCAGAGCTACTGAACTTCAAATGCTATCTTCTTTGGTAGGCTGCCAAGTTCTCTTTTCACCCCAGATGTTTCAAATGCACATCTTGCTGCATTGTTGTTGCCCATCGACTTCACCCTTGTCAAATGCTATTTATTAATTATCCCTGTGTGTACACAATGAGACACGCACATCCTCTAAACCTGGATACATCTTTTTAGGGGCTTCTCTGTAGCTGGGAGGGACCTGATCTTTACTTATTTTACACTTGTCAAACATTTGAAGTTTATGTTAGATGATTTCCTGGAATAAAAGCAAGAACCCCGTGATTTTTCTATATCATTTTAAGTGTTGAATCCAAAGAGAATGGAGGGTCATTTACTGTATATTTTGGTTGACAGCCCGGTACACTACACTATGCTTTGTGATTGCTAATAGTAAGTTCTCAATACATGTTTATAGAATTAAACTGAACTAAAAGGTATCTATACCCTCTAAAATAATGCCGTTAACTAGGTAGTTGTGATGAGGGATTGGAAAAATATTTTCTGATGGGGAAGAGCAGTTTTATGTAATAAAAGTTGGTATATTACATTAAGAGATAGGCTATGAATTGTGTTTAAAAATGGGATAGGTATTCAAAGAAACTGTTTCAGATAGAAATGCTAGCAGACAACCTTGGACTGAATTGTCTGAACTTTTGTTTCTATGGCCTTTCATTTTCACAGGTGTCGGAAGCTGCCCCGGGCCTTGAAAGACTGGCAGGCTTTTCTGGACCTGAAGAAGACCATTGACGATTTCAGCGAGTGTTGCCCGCTGCTGGAATACATGTCCAGTAAAGCCATGCTGAAGAGACACTGGGAAAAGATCACTGCTCTCACTGGGCACAGTCTGGATGTGGGGAACGAGACCTTTAAGTTAAGAAATATCATGGAGGCACCTCTTCTGAAATACAAAGAGGAAATAGAGGTACAGTTGATAGAGAGCATGCTGTGGTGGAAAACTGTAAAGTCTCATGGAATTCATCTGACAACATTTCTATATTATGGAATGTTGGATCTGTAAAGTATGCTCAGGCAATTGAAACTCTTTTCCTGGCATTTGGCCATTAACTCTTTCGACAAATGTTTACCGAGTGCCTACTGTGGGGCAGGTTCTGTGCTGGGGACATAATGATGCAGTCCTGCATTCATAGATTATTAAGTAATTAGTATAATCAAATAATTACATAAATAAAGAGGTAGTTACAAGCTATGGTAAATACCATTGAAGGAAAAGTATGCTGCTCTATGAGAGCCTGTGATAAAGGAGTTCGGTTTATCTTGGGGTGATAAAAGTAGGGAAGCCCTGGGGTGCATGCTCAGGACTGGCTGGGTGAAGGGAGTGTGGTTGTGTGGTGGGGTGAGGGGCTCGGAAAGTGCAAAGACTGTTCCAGGCAGATGAAGCATTGCACGTGGGGGTCATGAAGTGCATTTGAGAAGCCAGAAGAGGGCCAGTGTGGCCAGGGTATGGAGGTGGGCGAGAGAGGAGATAGCTGAGCCCAGGGCAGTGGAGTGGGTCTAGACGATGTTATCGATTTTGGTCTGTAGAGCAATGGGGGCTATCTGGGAGAAGTGTTTTCAGCAGGGGTTGACATGGTTAGGTTGGCATTTTGTAAAGGTCGTTCTGGTAACCATATGGAAAAAGAACCTGGAGGAGGATGAGGGGGCAATGATGGGAAAATCAACTGAGAGTTTCTAAGAGTAGCACAGGCAAGAGATAATGGTTTGTTGGATAACAGGGGAGGTAGTAAAGCTGGAGAGGAGAGAAAAGGGGGAAGGGATCTGTAGGAAGTAAAACTGGGCAGAATTTGGTGATGGAGGAAACATGGTAGGAGAAAGAGGATGAACCCTAGATTTCTTGCTGAGAGATCTAGATGGATGATGGTGCTTGCCACTGAGATGGGAATATGGCAAGGGGTTCAATTTGGGTGGCAAGGTCCAAAGGTCATGAACTCGATTTTTGGGCATGAGTTTGATATTTCACAGATTGTGTTTGGGTTCCCTTGAAACATCCAAGCAGAGAAGTCCAGTAGGCAAATGATTGTTGGTCTTTCCTGGAGATAGAAAAGTTTACTGATTGCACAGGCATAGATGAGCTCGCCCAGAGAGAGAACGTAGCATGGGAAGAAATGAGGGTAAAGGCAGACCTTGACTACTGGTCCAGGAAAAGGGAAGGCTGCAGAGGAGACTGGGAAAGTGACCAGAGAAATGAGGTATCTGATAATTTCTTCCTCTCACACTGCATTTGTTTGATGTTAGAGGGGAATCAGAAACACATTGAATTTTGAGTCTGTGATTAAAAGGTTCTGCATATCTTTTCTGTCATCTTTCTTTTTGGCACAGATTGGTGGAAAATTTTATAAATTAAGGTTCTATTTAGTCATATCTTTATTTCCATGTCTCTCCCTATATCAGTATCTACATATTCATACATGATTTATTATGTTGCATTTTGGATCTGAAAATATAAATGTTTTTAGATGTATATGAAGCAAATAGTGAAGACAGGATCTCTGCTGAACCTAGACTGTTAAGGAAGGATGTGTGACTTTCATGTAATAAAATGAGAGCTTGCTGTTTCGATAGGACATTTGTATCAGTGCAGTGAAAGAGAGAGACATTGAGCAAAAGCTGAAGCAAGTGATCAATGAATGGAACAACAAAACATTCACATTTGGCAGCTTTAAAACTCGTGGAGAGCTCCTCTTGCGAGGAGACAGTACTTCAGAAATCATCGCCAACATGGAAGACAGCTTGATGTTGCTGGGTTCTCTACTGAGCAACAGGTAGGAAAACCACCTATCTTTTCCCTTAGATTTGAGAACCATAATAAACATTTCAAGAAAAATTAACAAAAAATGTATTATAATAACACCCTCATACAATTTATTCAATGTTGAAAATACTTGTTTTACTTTTAACTTTGGCGCAGCATGTGTATGACGGGTTTTATTTCGTTAGCCTGTATTTGTGGGATGTGTGTGAGACCATCAACTGGACAAAATAAAGCAGCATGTAATTAGCCACTTGGATCTTGGGAACGTTTCAACTTTGCTGCTGACAAGCTTCACTGCACAGCTGACAGCTCAATGGGCTCCAGAGCCCAGGGGAACATTATTCTAAATTCTAGAATAATCATTTTATTGGAAAACATTTTTTGCCAGCCACTATGGACTAGGAACTCTTAGTTGTGTTCATACTTTAATGAGAAGACAAATCAAGGTAGAGAACCAATTTGATTCTTAAAGAGGAGTAAAATAACACAGACCAATGCCAGTCTAAAACTTCTAATTGACAGTAACAGCAAAACCATCTCATCTTGGACATGCAAGCCATAGACACGTGAACTCACACTTCTTTGGTTCGTTGCTTCCATTTGAACTTATCGAAATAATTTTTTTGTTCACCAGGATCTTCTCAAACATATGGTAATTGTGTAGAACATGGATTCCATTGAGACGTGAGATATTATTGTGCTATTATAGCTTTAAAATACCACTCTATTCCCTGTGTGTACGTGTATCAATACTTTTAATGTAGGAGGTACCGTCTTCTTACAGTCTTGATAAAAATTTCTCTTCTTTCCATTTACTTGGTACGTCTGAGTAATATTGGGATATAAAATTAGGTATTAGAAAATTAGACCATTGGTAATCTTGAGTTTTTGAATTTCTCGGGATTTGATGAGGTTTAATGAACTTGGTTATTATTCATACCCAACCAGAATGAAGGACAGATGGATGATGACACACCCTCCTGAGGTAGAAAAGGCACATGTGCAAATTAAGTTAAAATTATCTGTGTTAGTGGTGGGAACACTTTTCTTACTAATGGCATGAAATCTACAGGTAGAATCATGGGAGGAACATTTATTCAACATACATTTAGTGAACATCTGCTATGTTCTTTGTGCTCCTCTAGGTCCTGTGGATAGAATGATGAATAAGGCAAAGACCTCTGTTTCTATGAAACTACATTCTAGGAAAGAACATTAAAACTCAGGAAGATTTGTGGAATGTTAAAACAATTTGGTTAATAATTACAAATATGGAAATTAAAATTTTATTCAAGAATAGGACTCCAAGTCCATATTATGTAGGGCTAGAAGGATCGATAAAGGGAAAAGAGAAGAGGAAGAATAATGATAGGCTGTACAATCATCTATGATTGAATTTGTCTGCAAATAACAGAAGCAGCACATACAAAATCGCTATGCAAGACTGAAGTTTCTATCTCTCTCATGTAAAAGAAGTCCCAGGGCAGATGATTCATGTTGGAATGGGGGCTTCAACACATCATCAGGGACTCAGGCTTTGTCTGGTGTAACCTTATTCTCCACGCTGCCTGCTACGTCCAATGCTATTACTCACATTTCATGTAGAAGAGTAGTTCTCAGTCTTTGCTGTATACCAGATAAACCTAGTGAACTTTACAAAACTTCTAAATAATCCCAATGTCTGGGCACTTCCCAGACCTATTGAATCAGCGCCTCTGTGGCTGGGACCCAGGCAGGCAGCTATGGTTTTTAATGCTTGTCAGATGATTCCATTGTGCAGCTAAGGCTGAGAACTATTGATATGAAACTTAATTCCGTGACCACACATTGCTGCAAAGGAGGTTGAGAAATCCAGTATTTTAGCTGGGTGGCCAGAAGCCCCCATAGAAATGGGACTCTCTATATAAAGAAGAATGAGAAAAGGACATTGGGAGGCCACTGGTACTCTGTCTCAAGGGGAAAAAAGGAGAAGATAGATTACCTATGGGAGAGGCATCAACCTTGCACACATGTACACCAAACATGAGTTGATTGGACGGGAAATTACAAAGAGGCCCAGTATAGCCACAGCAGTTCAGTAGAGAGAATATTACTCTCCTGGACAAAGTAGCAATGACCAGTATTATACTACTTTGGCAGCATGGTGGAATCAAGTCTGATTTCTGATATGCTCCTTAGATTATAATTCTCTCACTCCTCTCCATGATCTGGATCAAAAGGAAAAAAAATTAGATTAAGAATGCCCAATAAATGGTGATGGATTAATCACTGGGTTGCATCATTTTGAAAACCAACCACATAATCAACATTGTAAAGAAATAAGTTAAAAATGAAGATGTTAAGAAGCCTTTTTAGTTTGAAAACAGTAACACAACAAAAACAAAAACAAAATCCTAAACATGCTTTTTATTCTAGGTACAATATGCCATTCAAAGCCCAGATTCAAAAATGGGTGCAGTACCTTTCCAACTCGACTGACATCATCGAGAGCTGGATGACGGTGCAAAACTTGTGGATTTATCTAGAAGCTGTCTTTGTGGGAGGAGACATTGCCAAACAGTTGCCCAAGGTTTTGGATTTTTCTTTATAATTTCATCAGGGTTTTCAAATTAGAGAAATATCTAAGAACAAATACATCCTTAAAGAATGCCATAGTATTTTAACCTCTATTGAACCCCACCCCCCAAATCCTTTTGTTGTCCTTGTTAATACTATTATTCTTCAAAGGGAGTGAGGAATTGTGATAAGGATTGAGTGACAATCAGAGAGGAAGAATCATACAAAACTGTGAGGTTTGACAGGAGAGGGTTAAAAAAACAAAGAATGAGTGCCTGCATAATTGATGTACTTCTTCAGATAATTTAAAGGAATTTGGAATGGTGTAGAATTATGGCATAGTTATCTTGACAATGGTAGGATAATTTGTTCTTATACCACTGACATTTTGAAATAATACACACTATACAATATAACCAATTATATCTGTACTGTAAAATTGAGGGGTAGAAATGTGCAGGGAAAAAGCTCCAAAACAAAAAGACCTTTTACTCAAGATGTTGTTGAGCATGGTTTTCTTAACAAATTGTAATTATCTTACTAGGTATCTATGGAGTATATTTTGAGATTTTTTTAATAGACATTTTAACCAATTTTCAAGGATTCTTATTCAATTACCTTAAGTTATTTGCAAGATTATAACATTTTAACAATATATTTGAGTTTTAGAAGCATGGTTATGTTAAATGTTTTCTTCACTTAGTTTTCCTAACTTTCTTTTTGGTTAGTTTTTAGGTTATTTATAGAAGACAGCTCTGTTAACTGATTATAAGACAGACTATTTTTTGGCCAATAGTAAAATGTATTTACACATTAAAATTTTACTTATTTATTTATTTTTGCTTCTATATTTGTGCATGTTTTTCTTCTTGATGGATAGAGAAGAATCTAAAATTGGACTTAATGGAAACTTTCACATAGAATACTTAAGAAACTAAATGGAATTTCTTACTGTCATATTTGGTAATATATGCTTATTGGTAATATACAGAAAGCTTTAAGGGAGAAAATAAAAATGATCACTACCCTCTCAAGATAATCTGTGCATTTTCCATTTTTTCTCAAAAACAACTATTTAAAAATATTTTGCCATATTATGGTTATACTAGAATTAATCTTGTATCCTCATTTTAAAATGATTTTTCTAGATAGACAATCTAATGCTTAATGTAGCAAACATAAAAATAGAAAATTTACCCCATTTAGAGATAACCCCCCCAAAATAAGAGTGTCCCTGTCTCTCAAATTATCTGTATAGTGTTATTATATTTGCAGTGGTTTCTTGATTTCACTTAACATAATGGGAATAACAAAATTGGGCTAAAGATACTTACTTAATAAAAAGGATGATACGGTGCAAAAGGCCCCAAAACAATTTAAATAGTACTTGCGTGATATTAGGTACATATAGCTTGGGTATCTGAACTGGTCAGAACTCTAGCTTCTGCTGGAAGGACGTGAGATACTCTGTCCGACCTCCAGTGTGTTTGTCACCTTGTTCTCATAGGAAGCCAAGCGCTTTTCCAATATAGATAAATCTTGGGTGAAGATCATGACGCGGGCACACGAAATGCCCAATGTAGTCCAGTGCTGCGTTGGAGATGAGACCCTGGGGCAGCTGTTACCACATTTGCTGGACCAGTTGGAAATATGCCAGAAATCCCTTAGTGGGTAAGTGCCCTGGCTCTTTGAAATCTCTCAGTATACTAGAGACGAAAGGGGACAGGGGGACTGGGTAGCATTAGTCAAATTTGTTTTCTTTTGCCAAGACTTAATTCATGTATAAAGTTGTTGCACAGATAAAACTAATATTTACAGCCTTACATTCTTTCCAAATACTTATAGATTTGTCCTGATGTTGGACTCAGAACTTAAGGCTACTTCCAGCACTGGGATAAGATCTTAACATTCATTCATTCCTTCCTTTTAAAATTAATATACCTATTTTTTCTGATATTATTCTTGGCTAACCATTGTAGAACCAAAATATTCTGTTATACTTATTACATGAAACAATGTGTGGTATCCACAAGTAGTCAGTATTATGCAAAAATCAGGGTCTAACATAATATGAATCTGTGTACACACATACACAAACACTTATGTAGGCGTGGTGAATTCCAAGAGTCATAAATCTTTTTCCCTTGGTTAATCAAAATAAAATAATGTAAGTAGAAATATGTTAAACAGTAATATTCTTTCTTTTTTTTTTGAGACAGAGTCTCACTCTGTTGCCCAAGCTCGAGTGCCGTGGTGTTGGCCTAGCTCACAGCAACCTCAAACTCCTGGGCTTAAGCAATCCTACTGCCTCAGCCTCCCAAGTAGCTGGGACTACAGGCATGCGCCACCATGCCCGGCTAATTTTTTCTATAGATATTTTTAGTTGACCAGATAATCTCTTTCTATTTTTAGTAGAGATGGGGTCTTGCTCTTGCTCAGGCTGGTCTCAAACTCCTGAGCTCAAACAATCCACCCGCTTTGGCCTCCCAGAGTACTAGGATTACAGGCCTGAGCTACCGCGTCCGGCCTAAACAGTAATATCCTAAGTGTACATTGAGACTTAAGGCAGACCCACTCATTCTGAGCCTTTAAGTTAAATGATGTTTGTGGACCGTCTCGTCCTCCTCACGCGCCCTCGGAGGGTGCCGCTGGCTCTAGTTTCTGATCCACATCATCCCCTAGCAAAAACTCGATTTTCCTAGAAAGAGAATTCTTCTGCTATGAAATAAGAATGTTTCCTCCTAATTTTACACAGGAAACAAATAAATAGTACAAATGACGGGGGAAGAGTAGAAATTAAAAAACTAAAAACGAACTCAAAAGTTTAAAAAGTTGGTAAAATTTCCCCAAAAAGTGTGATTAAGACACCATAATTATAACCAGATATGCTAGAAAATGAAGTTGGAGAGCTACAGAAAGTAACAGAATTCATATATCCGTAACATAAGGAGTCCCCATAGCATGAAGCAAATATAGAAGCAAAAGCAGTTGAAAGCAAGTCGATAGTAGGTGTGGTCGCTGGATTTCGGGAACTCCGGGAGGCTGAGAACAGGGCCAAGACCCCTCCATGGAGCTCATTCACAGCTGGATTTTGCTTCTGCTCTGACACTGGATTCATTGGATTCCCTTTAAGATACAATTTCAAGAATTATATAGAGCCTTTAGGTGACACAGCGTGCTGTGCTTACAATCAAAATCAAACCACACCACACCAAACCAAAGCAAAAATTCCCTGTGTGTATTTTATCCTGCTTTCTACAAAGGGTGCACGAGATTTTCCAGACTAAGTAAAATGTATACATTTCACTTGTAAAAAATGAAGAAATTCTACCACCAATTTTGGAAAAAAAATAATTTCTCCATCAGAATATGAAATAACTATTTGAGGAATCTTTTCATAAATGAAAAAGCCAAAAAGTATTGAAAAATCATGTGGGAAAATCAGACTATCACACAGTCTTTCCTTTTTCCCCATCCAGGTTAATGTATTCCTAGAATGGTCAATTTTTGTGTGTTTATAAAAGTTTGTATTTTTCCTCCCTTCTTAGATACTTGGAGAAGAAACGACTTTGCTTCCCTCGGTTCTTCTTTGTCTCGGATCCAGCCCTTCTGGAGATTCTGGGACAGGCATCGGACTCCCACACCATACAAGCCCACTTGCTCAATGTGTTTGACAACATTAAAACTGTCAAGTTCCATGAAAAGGTGCACTTTATTCTCATTGCTGGCCGACAATCACTGCATCTTAGAATCTCAGTGGTCTTTATTAAGTAGTTCTCTGACCCTGTGTTTACAAAGGGTTACTTTCCTGTCCATTAATTCTTGGTCAGTAACTGAGAACAAACTTTGGGGTCCAAATTACCTTCAGAACTGGGTAATTTTTTACTATCTGAACTATAGATTTGAATAAACATTGATAAGTTAAATGTGATTAAGAATGCATTGCATGTAGCATTCATGGTTTTGCAGGCCAAATTAACTACTTAGAAATCCAACAAGGTAAAGAAACCAATTGCTCATAAACTCATGCCTTGAATAAACAGAATTGCCCCAGTGATTTGATTTTTTTAAAATCAGATTTCAGAAGTTTTTAGCATGCTTTATTGAAATTTCTTTTACACTTCCATGTTTATGGAGTTGGGGATCTGAAAAAGGTCATTCAGCTTGAGGGTGTCTACACTTGCACAGCTGCCGAAAGATACTATCTAATCCTTCCCTCTATTAAAAATTCCATAGGCAAGTGATCCTTCCCATTTGAGATTGTGTTCAGTTTCCCTCTGGTGCTTCATACACATCCCATAGTAACATTCATTTATTCATCCTAGGACGTGGTTTACTTTATTGAGGAGCTACCATGTGCCAGATGTCATGCCTAACATTGGGATTAGCTTCCAGGGACTCGACTCTGGTGCAGGAGACAGAGGAGTAAACAAATAGAGTCTACAGCGTGCAGTTAGTGCAGTGTTCGAGCTATTCCATTATAAGCAATTGAAAACCAGTTGTTAAGGTCAAGCCTCTTGCTTTGTGCCAGACATGATGCTGGCCCCGGGGTTCCCAGGAAGAATACATCATGATTAACACTAAGTCATTTTTATGCAGTACCATACTCAAGAGAAATTTGCCCATTAAATGTTGATAATTTTGGACTTGAATTGTTATTATTGTGCTTGTATGAAGCACAAGGTTCAAGGGAATTCCTGTCAGGGAGCCCTAATCTGGGTGCATAGGGGAGTTAGGGAACGCTTTCTACAGGAGAATATGAACTTGAACTGACTTTTTGAAGGTGAGTGGAACATAACCAGGCAGGTGAAGATCACGTGCAAGGGACCTGGAGGTGTGGGCAGCCCAGGATGTCAGAAATGTGGGTATGTGAGTGAGTGCATTTGTTTTCTAGGGCTGCTGTGGCTTAAAACAACAGAAATGTATTTTCTCACTGTTCTAGAGGCTAGAAGGTGACCTCCTCTTAACTTGATTGCATCTGCAAAGACTGTATTTCCAAATAATGCCACATTCACAGATACCACATAGGTGCCAGGGCCTAGGACGTATCTTTTTTGGGGTTCACAATTCAACTCACAACAAGGAATGATGAGCAAAGAGAGAAGCAGGGACAGGCCAGATTCCAAAGACTGAGCACATGACATTGCAGAATTCCACTTCATCCTGAATGTGACACCAGGCCATGGGAGGCTTTTACGCAGGGCAGTGACCTGATTTGTGTTTCAGAAAGCTTCTCTGGTGCAGGGCAGGAGGTGGAATGAAAGGAACCAAGGAAAACTGTGTTGAAAGCCATTGCAAAGTCAGGATGGAAAAGGCTGAACTGCTATAATAAAAGCCTTGTCAGAAGGGACAGAGAGGAAGGAAAGATAGGATGGATTTTAATGGTTTAAAACCATTGTTTCTTGTTGATCCATTGGACGTGTGCGTTGAAGGAAGGGACTTAAATTAACCAGGAAGTTCTTCCTGATGTTTCACTTAAATCCTTTTGCTAAAGCACTATAATCTCATGGTTCAGGAGCAAAGCTTCTCACAGTCTCGAGTTGTACATTGAAGATAATTTAAACTTCCTCTTTTGTTGATGAAATGCCCACAGATTTTTAGCCTCTTTTCATAGCAATTACTTCTTAAGATAGCATTGCTTTTGTTTTTTATTTTCCCTGCCATAAGGTTTCTGAAACAGGGGGCAGATCCTGGTTGTGTGAGTCCTAAATCTTATAAAATTATAAGTACAAATTTACACTCAGGGCCTTGTAAAGGGTCCGTGTAAGTGAAGGACCCTGAAACTGAACACTCATTAGCTTCCTGGTGGACTGCTTCTGCCTATAGCTGAGGAGGACTGTCAGTGCAGCACTAAATCTGAGCCCAGGGAACAATATTCTGTTTTTACCATAGAACAGAAACAACAACAAACACTTGCATTTACTTTATAGTTCGTGTTATTTTGTTTAATTGGCATGAACAGTGTGTGAGGTGGGTAGGGAAACAGGGCAAGCATGATTTTTAATGGCTAATTATAGGCAAGAAATTTAGTCTCAGAGATGTTTTCCTCCAATAGTGCGTGGTCATGGAATGTATCTTAGAACTCCAAGTATTATGCTATTCTCATTTTGTCATACTCCATGGGAATGGAAGTGAAAGACCAGAACAGGAGCTGGGTTTGAATTAGAAAACATTATGTGCAACCAAGATCTCCTGTAAAAAGCACCAGGTTTGGTACAGAATTGGAATTACCTTGTAAAGTGTTTGCATTGATCATATTGACTAGGTTATTGCTAACGTCAACTTGATAATCTCGTGGTGTGGAATGACAAGCTTTGAGAGAGTCTCATTTCACAAGAGAAAGCTTAGGGATTTTTTTCATCATCACATTTGTATTCAATATTTCCTTTAGAAAATGTTTTCCCCCTTACGGTATAGATTATTTGGAATTAATTGAGTATTCCCTTTTAGACTTCATGGGTAACTTTTTTATTGTTTTGAAATCAATTTTGTATTATGTCTTGTCTTGTGCAGTATTTTATAATCTGTAGCTTAATGTTCTATGAGAAAGACAACATTTATAAGAGGAGAATGGAGGAAAGTTAAACATTTAAAAATTTCTTATATGACTATAGCTATTTTGTTGGCTTCTAACATAGATCTACGATCGAATTCTGTCGGTTTCCTCCCGAGAGGGCGAGACGATTGAATTGGATAAACCTGTGATGGCAGAGGGCAATGTGGAAGTTTGGCTTAATTCTCTCTTAGAGGAATCCCAGTCCTCATTACATCACGTGATTCGCCAAGCAGCTGCAAATATTCAAGAAACAGGTTTCCAGTTAATTGAATTTCTTTCATTCTTCCCTGCTCAGGTCAGTGTACTGAAATTAGAAAGTATTTTTTATAAAGTCAGTCATCTTAAATCTCAAACATTGTCTATTGTAAGCTTCACAAATGGCTATAATTTAACTCTAGACCAATATTAAAATTTTCACTAAATAGAGATAACCGTATTGATTTCAACTACAGATTATATGGTCATATATAGAGAGAATTAAATGTGTATTTGGGTTGTAGAGATATTTGCTATATTTTCTTTAACTTAAAACAGTTTTTTCCCCAATGAATATCTTTATGTAACAATGTATATAAATCATAAAAATGTGCCTAGTGCATAGTTTACTAGAAAAATGAAAATATATTTTAGCATAAAATACAGGAAACAATATTTTTTTAGTCATTGTGAGCAGTAAAGATTTTGTGAGCATCTACTCTGGGTAAACACAGTGCTAGTTTGGGTAAAGCAAGTTTAAGACATATTCTTTACCTGTGAGAAACTTAAAGTCTATCTAGGAAGAAATGTGACTTAAACACAAATGACTTAAAACTACAAGAAGTAGAGTTCTCATAGGTTGTGAAAGAAGGTCTCGCATTGATGTAATCAAGGCTTTATACTTTCATAATAATCACAACTATTCATTATGTTCTACTTTCTATTTAAATGTATAAATGTGCAACACAAACACATAAACCCTTTTTTATTTCCATAAGGTTGGATTACTAGGAATTCAAATGATATGGACACGGGATTCAGAAGAAGCCCTGAGAAATGCCAAGTTTGATAAAAAAATCATGCAGAAAACAAATCAGTCTTTCCTGGAGCTACTAAACACACTGATAGATGTCACCACGAAGGAGCTGAGTTCCGCAGAACGGGTGAAATACGAGACTTTGATTACTATTCATGTGCACCAACGGGATATCTTTGATGAGCTGGTAAATTCTTTATAAATGCTGTGGCATATCCAGAAAAGCAAATCCTAGATGCTATCTGTGTTTACCCACTAGAATTAGTTTGACTGAATTCAGGGAAAAGGTTAAATTCAGGCAAAGAATCATCTTCATAATCAGAGCTCGTTGTCAGATTTTCTTTTCAGTCCTTAACTGAAATGTCAGTCATATTCCGATGATCTATGCTAAGATGTTACTGAGGCAATTAGACTTTATTTTACAATTCTTTATGTGATTATTTTTAATGTTAAAATGTCATATAGCATCCTGAAAAGCTTCCATTTTTCTTTTTCTCCTTTTAGCTATTAGTTGAAGATCACCAGTTTCTTGCTACAGAAATTATTAGTAATATTGCTAGTGGAGCTGTTTAGGATCTTTTGAAAAGTCACATCCTTGACAAGTTTTGCTACATTTTATGTCATTGATTGCAAATGGTCTTTCCTAATATAGCTTGTGACATTCAGGTGTCATGCAGGTTTTTGCCTTTAAGGAGAGAATAGAGTGGAAAAAGAGTTTAGCAGCTGTAGGAAATGGGAAATGTGAAAAGAAATGAAATGAAATTTGTCCTTTACTGTAAAATATAACATCAGATAAGAGAGGCAAGAAGCTCTTATTTTCATAATAATTTTTTGGATTGTGTCTCACCCCATTATGTAAAAAAGATTATGAAAGATTGGTACTGATGTGATGGAAATAAAGGCAGCGCATTCAAGCTATTGTGTGCTAATCTCCTCTCAATAGTTAAGCACACTATTTGCCACTCTGAGAAATAAAGGGCTCAGGGTAATTTTAGTTCTTATTTGTCAAAGAAAAATGATTAAAGTGGCTTAAAATTTGCTGAAAAATTCAGACAAAAGCATTGCTAGGCAATAACCTGTCATTTAGATGTTAGAAATTTTGGCCCCGTGTAATTACTAGGAAAAGTAATTAATGGATTAAATAAAGAACTCAACAGTATACTTTGTCATAATCTTAAGAGACGCCTTTTTCCTAATGAGATTGTTTAGTTCTGTCTTGGTATGCCAAAACATGTTTTTCATAGATTATATTTCATGACTAGGACTATGGTATTGGGCATTTAAGGGTGAAATTCAAGAAATGAATATCTTATTATTAAGATATGTAATGCCATTTAAACGGGAGGGGAATAACTAGGGGTGGCTCTTGAATTTTCCTTTCCCCATATCTTCTACAGTTTACTTTTTATTGATCAGTAAATGAATGGGTTGGCTGGTGATATGGTTGACATCTCTGAACTAGTTGGGTTGTCTTTGAGTTCTATTTATTTCACTTTATGATCTACATGAATGCTAATGTGTCTGTTTAATAAGTGATTCTCATCAGAGTTCTAACATATACCTTTTGAATTTCAGTGTCACATGCATATCAAGAGTCCTACGGACTTTGAGTGGCTGAAACAGTGCAGATTTTATTTTAATGAAGATTCTGACAAGATGATGATTCATATCACAGATGTGGCTTTCATATACCAGAATGAATTTTTAGGCTGCACTGACAGGCTTGTCATAACGCCACTCACAGACAGGTGACGGGAGGATTCTGATGCCTCAGCCTCTCTGCTCCCCTCCTCCCCTGGCGCTTTCATTCTCTTGGTTGTTCAGGGGATTTTTGCTTAGGGTTTACTGGCTCTTTGATATTAAAACCTTTGAAATCTAATATTTTTAGCTTTACACCTGTGTCTTCATCTGGGAATTAGGTTTGTGACTGAAACAGACCTTTCTTCTGTTGCCTTCAGTCTTATAAAGGCGAAGTTTAAATGTATCTGTGGATGTTGAATGAATAATAACAGGAATTAATTGCTGTATGTCACTAGGTACAAATCACCGTGGGCCTTGAGGGCTGCTTTAGTGCCTTTTCATTGCTGAGAAACAATTTAGATGGTTTTTTTTAGCAGGAAAGAAATTGAGTATCAATGCAGGTGAAAAGCAGGGACAGGCACCTGGCCAGGCATTTGGAGGCGTTAGTGAGAGCATCACTGCAGCCCCCTAGACTCAGTCTCCTCATCTGCAAGATAAACTAGGCTGTCTCCAAGGGTCCTTCCAGGAATGATACTCTGTAATTCTCTTAGTCTGATTTGAACTTTGTGGCATCAGCCACATTGTATATTCTCTGTTCTAGGATGCGCTGAATCTTTATTATTGCATCACGTTGTGTGCATGTAACATAACATCACACCATAGCCCATAAATGTGTGTCATGAAGGCTTGTCAATTAAAAATACTATTCATTTAAAAAGCGTGAAGAGTTACCAAATAGGAATTTCCCTTGAAACACGTACGCGGTGATGTCACACCTCCTCTCCTTCAAACCTCCCGTACTTCCTTCCCTTCTTCTCTCTCCACTGAAGGCCTTGTTTCCTGTTTTATTGAGGAGACAGACGAGGTCATAGGAAGAGACTGTGCCCTCATCCTCCACTGCCACGTCCATTAACCTGGACACCTCTCCCCACGAAGTCTCTTTCTCTCCTGGTTGTCCAGACAGGTCATCCAAAAGCCAACACCTCCACTGAACCCACGATTTCCTCTCTGGGTGCAGCATCAATTTTCACTTTCTACTGGATCATTTTCATCAACATACAAACATGTTGCAGTGTTTCCACACAGAAAACCCTACGGTGACGGCTCCAGTTTCCTTCCAATTCCTACGCTCCCATCAAAATCCCTCGAAAGCACAATTTCTCTCCACCTGGTTTGTTTTGAACTTGCTCCAAGCACTTGGTGTTAGTTTTTATTTTTTGCTGCCCTAACGAATTGCCACAAATTTAGAAGCTGAAACAATACAAGTTTACTATTTTTACAGTTCTGTACATCAGAAATCTCACACGGGTCTCACTGACTAAATCAGGTGTCAGCAGGGCTGTGTTCCTTCCTGGAGACTCCAGCGGGGAATCTGTTCCCTGGGTGGTTGGCAGAATTCCTTTCCTTGTGGTTATAAAAGGATCCCATTTTCTTATCGTCAGCCGAGGGCTGTTCCAGCTTCAGAAGGCTGCCACAGTCCTTGACTCTCAACCCCTTCCTCCATCTCCAAAGCCAGCAGCGGGGGCTTGAGTCTCTTTCATGCTTTAAATCTCTCCTCCTTCTGTCTCATGTCTCTGGCCCACCCTTCTGCTTCTCGCCTCCCCTTTTAAGGACTCATGAGATTAGATTGGGTCTACTGGATAATCCAGGATAATCCCTCCATCTCAATGTCTTTACCATTAATGACATCTGCAAAGTCCCTTTAGCCATGGAAAGTAACATGCTCACAGGTTCCAGGGACTGGAACGTGGACATGTTTGGGGAACCCATATTCTGACAACCACACTTTCCCCATCACTCTCATAAAACAGCTCTTGTGAAAGTCACCCTGACCTTCGGGTTGCTAAATCCAGTGGTTCTTCCTGGATCGCGTCTTCCTTGAACAATCAGCAGCATTGGGACAGTCCATCATTCTCTCCTTTTCGATATACTTTCTTCAAATGGCTTCTAGAACACCATGCTGACCTGGTTCCTCACTCTGGTGTGGTTGTCCCTTCATATCTGTTCCTACTGGTGGTTCCTCTTCAGCTTTCTGACCTCTTCGATATAGAACATGCCAGGGCTCTTTCCTTCTCTGTCTCCTTAAGTGATCCCATGTGGCTTTGAATACCACTAGATGTTGACCTCAAATCTCTGCATCCATCCAGGGCTTCTCCTCTGAATTCCAGACATGTATATCCACCTGCCTACACTACATGTCCACTTGGATGCTTATAGGATATTTTACCTTAGCAGGTTTGATTGTCTGCCACAGAAGTACCCTCCTGTCATCTCTGCATTTCAGTAAATGGGCAGTCCATGTTATCAGAGTGGTGGGGGCAGTGTGATAGTCAGAATAATGGTCTTCCCTAAGATGCTCATGTCCTAATCCCTGAAACCTGCGGATGTTACCTTCCAGTGGTTCAGTCCAACAATCCTTGGAGCATCTTTGAGGCCGTTCTTTCTCCCTCACCTCATTATCCAATGTACCATCAACTTGGTCAGTGCTACTTTCAGAATTCATATAGAAAGTGACTGCTTTTCACCCCTTTGCTGTTACTACTCTTATCCAAACCGTTGTAATCCCTAACCTGGATTATTGCAATGGTCTTTTAATTGGCCTCCCTGCCTCTGCTGTTGTCCCTGTACAGTCTGTTCTCAGTTCAAATACCAGAATATAAGTCAGATCCTGTCACTCCTTTGCCCCAAACTCTCCACTGTGGTTCCATTTCACAAAAAGTAAAAGTAATGTCCTCACTTCAGCCAAAGAGGCCCGCCACGATCTGGCCCCTGCCACCATCTGGCCCCTGCCACTTCTCTGCCTCTCCTTCCTCATTCAGCTCCCGTTACCTGCTCCTTGGCTGTTTCTTGAACAGTGCCAGCACAGTCCTGCCCCAGGACCCTTGTACCTGCTGCACTCTTGACCTGGAACCCTCTTCCTTCAGTAGTGGCTTAGCTTGCTTCCTCACTTCCTCAGGCCTCTGCTCAGATGTCACCTCAGAGGGGTCTTTGAGCCTCCACATTTGCAGCAGCAATCCTCACACTCCATAACCCTCTGACCCAGCTTTATTTTCCCTGTTTCTTATTTTTAAAATAATCTGTTTCCTCCCTTTATGGTATAAGCTTCTTGAGGCATGGGCTTCATGTGATTTATTCACTAGAATAGTTCTGTCACATAACAGGTGCTAAATACATATTTGTTGAATACATGAAAGAAATGATTATTTCCAAAGTTGCATCTTAATGGTGAAAATTTTAAATGGTACAGAAGAACACGAAGTAGAAAATGTGGGAGGGAAACTTTCCTATTTTTCAAAATGATTAACAGTTTATTTTCTGTGCCTCTGAAAACTTTGCATGGCTATATGTCAAAATCCCTTTTAAATTTTCACATGTAGATATCATAGTTTACAACCTTTTCTGCAACTTGATTCTTTCACTATATTCACTATCATGCATTTTTTATATCAAAAAACTTGAGAACTTTAAAAGCTGAAGAAGTTTTTATAAGTGTACAGGTAGAGGTGCTTCCGAAGTGTTGCAGCCTGATTCACCCAAAATGTTCACTTGTTCATTTTTCTCTAAATAATTTGATTATGTGAGAAGTGATTCATCACGTTTTGCTAGTTATTGGGAATCCATTGCAAGATTTGCTCTCTTTTACAAAAGAAAGCTTCTCACTAAAATTAATAATTTAAAACAGTAGAATGCTAGAGGCACTGATAGGTTTATTGTTAGTGTTTCGCTGGCTGACTTGTGAAAATTCAGCAACTGCGGCAGCTCTCCAGGCTCTGGGAAGCTCAACCCCATGTAGACAGAGTTGCAGACATTTCAGATGATAAAATAGTCATTATAATACGATAACATATAGCACCTTTGGCCAAAAACACATGGTGTTTTTAATGACCCGTCCTTCCTCCCACTTCTGAGCACACGCAGAGAAGTATAGAATTGTTTGGACCACAGCTGTCACTTAAGGCAGAGGGCAGAGGAAGTCGAGGGCTGATAGAAGCATCTTTCTTATCCGATTGGTAAGAAATGTAGACAGGCCTAATAATATGTATCTTTCCCTGACATATTTTTACAGCTTCTGTGAGTCATGCCTGACTGTTGACCACTCAACTCTGCCTGTACAGCTGTGTAGTCTTAGGCAAGACGCCCAATGTCTCTGATTCCTTTCTTTTAGAATCATTGTGTGGACTAGAGGTAATACAAATACACAGAGCAAATGGTAGTCATTAATATTACTTCTGCTATGATTGTTGTTTTTCTGACTCACTGATAAACACATTCCTTAGCAATGTTTCCTTTTGTTTTTCCTTAAGCACGTCCTATAATCAAAGAGTCTGTAACTAAACCAAGTTCTCAACAAAGAAAAGTAACTTGCTGACACATGTACCTTTGTTGTCTTAGGAAACTTTTCAGCATCTTAGAATCAATAGGAGCTGAAACCACTTCTGGTTTACATGTGGTGAAATGCATCTACCGTGATATGAATACTTAATACTGATGGTGGTGAGGGATTCGGTCAAATTGAGTGCTAACGAGCATTGGGTCATGGGGTTGGTTGCTGTTCATTTGGCATCATGGTCACATTTTATATCTCTAATTCCAATAGCTGTCGAGACAGGAGAAACCAGATAGGAGTGTATGGCTGGACCAGCACAACCCATTTATTCACAAATATTCATAGCGTACAAGGTGCCAGGGGTTAGGCAAGTAGTTCAAGGTGTGAATCTGAACTAGACCCAGATCGCGACAGCAGAGAGTTTACAGCAGTCTAATTGGAGGGTGGAAAACTGAAACAGAGCTGTCAACAGGCCATTAAAACACACAAAGTTCAAACCCTGTTCACGAATGGAGACATTTTTGAAAATAGCTTGAAAGAGATTAGAAAGGAAAGCAGAGGAGGGCAGGAGGGAGGGAGGCACACACACGTCTAGGATACTCTGGGAAGAGTCTCATTAACAGGTATGTGGCGATGCTCCAACAGATCATTCTTGTCACTGGAAGGCTGTTTGGGTACCAGTGTAGCAGTTGCTCTGAAGCCTCACCAAGCAGAGAAAGTAAGAGATAAGTCACCTGACATGCCCACTCACTTTGCAGGTAAATAGGATGATTTCTTTGAAGCAACTTGCTACTTTTTCAGTTTAAATATAAACCACTTATAATGAGGGTTTGGGAGGCAGAGCAGCTGAGTGGACAGAGTTGATGGAGACATATTTCTTACCCTGGTAGGGTGGACTGGACAGGGACAGGGACAGGGCTTGGCTTACACCCAGACAGCCTGGCCCACGTCTTAGCTCTCCCACCACAATCCTGAGAAATGTTGCTCGATCTCTGTGAGCCTCTTTCTTCATCTGTAAAACAAGGGAAAAGAACAGTAGCTTTCATCCAGAGTTCTCTGGAGAATTAAGTGAGATAATGCATGTGGAGCACATCGTGTTGGCTGTTGTAATGACAGATTCTGCCCTGAAAGGGATGGCGAAAGTGCAAGGGGGGGAGAATGAAGACCCTGGGTTAAAAGGCACAATGAGAGTGACAGCAGGCATCCTCCTGAGTTCACACCCAGGTCTTGTCTTCCGTATCCAGGCTCTGTATACGTTCAGGGCTGAGTCGCTGACTTGCCTTTTCAGCACCTGTTTCCAATAAAATAGAGACCCTGGAACACCTCCAGTTGGTGTGCTAACTGTTCGTTTTCACCCTTCATGCTACGTAATCACTTCATTTTCTTTGAAATATTTTTCAAGTCCAGATGAATGTTTTATAGTTTGGCCATAAGAAAACTGTAAATCGCATCACTTTACAACTTGTCTCCTTTGACAACACCAGGTGGTGCTGGGAATCAAGTCATTCATCAGCAAGTTATCAGGTTAAAACCTTTCCTTCCTGGGCGTTCTCGTATGCTCTCTCCAATCTTTTAGTTGTTAATCTCATATAGCAAGACACAGTGGAAGGTGTGTGCAGGTCTTATAGCTGCTCACAGAAATAGATTCAAGATGTGATTACTTAGCAATGTGTGATTCAAATCCCAGGTACGTCAAATTATCGACTCTTAGATTCAAAAGGGGATTAATCTATTTAAATGGTTCCAAATCTGTTTCACAGAATATCATTTTTTTTTAGATGGGGACAGATTTCTGTGAAAAAGATTCCAGGTGAATTTTGGAAATGCTATGTATAATTTTTCATACTTGGAAATTCTCAATACACATTATCATAAGAAAGCCTGAAAAATTCAGCAGTAGCCTGTTTAACCTTTTCAATTGTTTTCAAACTAATTTACTAATAGATTACCCCCTCCTTTTTACAGAACACATGTTAACATTGATAAGGATAAATGTCTTTTAGGGGATAGTTTTGGAAATGTTATGTACAGGCAAGGGCTTAGATCTCCTGTTCTCTATTCTCATGTGGGTTTCATTTCACTGTGATGTCTTGGAAGTACCTTCCCGATGCTGGTGGGATAGTTCTAGTGATGGTTCTTCCCCCCAGGTGTTATATCACGTTGGCTCAAGCTCTAGGAATGAGCATGGGGGGAGCCCCTGCTGGACCTGCAGGAACAGGCAAAACAGAAACTACCAAAGATATGGGACGATGTCTCGGAAAATATGTCGTGGTTTTCAATTGTTCGGACCAGATGGATTTCCGAGGACTTGGACGGATTTTTAAAGGTTTGGGTTATATTTTTAATTTTATGGGAAATTTCAGCTAAGGTAGAACATCTTTTTGAAATTTATTTTTCATCCATTGGCTACCTTTTAGGGTCATTTTTCAACTTTGTAAAACATTTTGGAAAATCTTTAGTCTTGCCAGTATTGTGTGGACGGAATGTTAGTGTCACTTGCCTTTTGGGATGTTCCTTTGTCACTGAATATTGGGTGTTTACAGATAAAGTGCCAAACTGTGAGCTGTTTTGGGTTGCTCGATGCATGATGTATTTGTTCAACTTTATTTTTGAACAAACCTGTATCTGGCTTGTTTTGGCAGCTTCATTATGTCCTTTTCCTTGGCTTTCCAAAATTGTATACTAATTGGATTTTCTATTTAATTTCCTTCCTCAGGACTGGCACAGTCTGGATCCTGGGGTTGTTTTGATGAATTTAACCGTATTGATCTACCAGTTCTGTCAGTTGCAGCCCAGCAAATTTCCATTATTCTGACATGTAAAAAGGAGCATAAAAAATCTTTTATTTTTACTGATGGAGATACTGTGACTATGAACCCTGAATTTGGGCTTTTTCTAACTATGGTAAGGAGACGCCTGAAAAGCTACTTAATTTCAGCTTTATCACAGTCTTCATGCATCTCCCTGGTCTTATGTCATTTATGTTCCATGAATGGAAACTGGGATTGTAATTTTCCCTCCTGTGTGAAAGCCTGTAGTGTTAAACAAAGATCATATTTATAACTCACAGCTTGTTCTGTCCAGGTGAGAGGAGAGTGTGATGTCTGAGTGAGATCTCTGGTTGCCATTCCAGATTTGTTGCGTGTGTATACATCATGAATCCTCTGATATCATGCTAACATGTGCTTGTTGGACCATGATCATATTGTTCATTCTTGGGTTGTATTTTCTGTTTAGAATCCTGGCTATGCCGGGCGGCAGGAACTCCCTGAAAACTTGAAGATTAACTTCCGCACGGTGGCCATGATGGTCCCTGACCGTCAGATAATCATAAGGGTGAAGTTGGCGAGTTGTGGCTTCATTGACAATGTTGTTCTGGCCAGGAAGTTTTTCACACTCTACAAATTGTGTGAGGAGCAGCTTTCTAAGCAGGTGTGTCATTCTGGAGGTCTCTGTACTTAGGCATATTTCATTTTGCTATTCAGTTAAACGTTCTCATTTTGAAAAATTGTAGACTGGACTTGTTGACAAAGTTCTTTATTGATACAAAGTAGGAAAGTGTATCATTATAAAATAATTTTACATGCATAGTTTAATTGAGAAGTACATTTAAAGAAATTAATATTGACAGTGTAGAAATGAAGTAAATACTACCCAAACTGATTTAAAAAACAAAGAATTATGGATATTAATATTTGCTGTTTATTCCACCTATACATTCATTATAATATGATCATCCTGGTTTTCAGAAATCTCTCAATCTTTTACTTTTCTCATTTCTTTTTTTTTGTCAATAGATTTAGGGGGTACAATTGTTTTTTATTACATGGATAAATTGTACAAAGGTGAAGTCAGGGCTTTTAGTGTACCCATCACCAATATCAGGTACATTTTTCCAGATAAGTAGTTTCTGATCCTCACCCGCCTCCCACACTCCCCTATTCTTAGTTTTCAACATTCCTTATCCCTCTTCATGGTCATAGGTACCCATTGTTTAGCTCCCACTGATAAATGAGAACATGTGGTATTTGCTTTCCCATTCCTGAGATACTCCACTTAGGGTAGTGGTCCTTAGTTCCATCCAAGTTGCTGCAAAAGACACTATTTCATTCTTTTTTATGGCTGAGTAGTATTCCATTATATATATATATATATACACACACATACTGCATTTTCTTTACTCCTTAGTTGATGGGCACTTAGGTTGATTCCATAGCTTTGCAAATTTATTATCATATGCCACATTTATTATTACACAGTGTCTGTGGATCAGGAGTCAGCTTAACTGGGTCCTGTCGTTAGTGTCTAACAAGGCTGTAATCAAAGTCTTGGCTGGGGTTGCAGTTTCATCTGATGCTTGCCCAGGAATGATCTACTTCCAAGCTCACTGTGGTTGTTGGCAGAATCCTGTTCATTGAAGTTTTAAGACTGAGGGCTTTAGTATCTTGCTGGCTGTTGTTTGGAGGCACCTGCCTTCAGTTCCTGCAGGCGATGTGAGTTCTTTGCAACATGGGATTCCCTGATGTGGCCACTTGCTTTCTCAAAGTTAGCAAGAGAAGAGGTTACAGCAAGAAGAGTGCTACAATCTTATGTAATATGACCATGTGATCATATGCAACCCGTTGTCTCTATTGTATTCTATTAGAAGCAAATCACAGGTTTTTTTAAGGTGATAAGATCCTCCAAGTGCATGAACACCAGGAAATGGGTATCATGCCACAATTTTCTAGCACATTCAAATAAAATTAGTAAAAGCCTATGCTAAATGATGACACATTGCAATAAACGTAAGAATATAACATGAATATCCTGCAACCCATGTTCACAAAGTCATTGTGAATAAAATGAGTTGATGTGTACAAAACAATTGGCCCCATACTGATCTCGTGATGAACATTCTGTGACTCTCCCTTCATGCCCACAGAATCCAATTCTGATAGGAAGTTTTCCTATGATTAATTTTATCCACCAACACTGGTTACTTATATGCAAATTTATTCACATTTTTACTTAATTGTCTTTATTAGAATTTAAATTTCCTGATGGCAAGACCTCAATGTGAATATTTTTGTGTGCTTCATCTTCCAAATGACTAGTATTAAGTGAGGCATACTGCTCCTAATTACCTTATCAGATAGCTGTTTTGTTTTTGTTTTTGTTTCTCTATAGGTAATTTTTCAATGTGGTAAAAATATATAACATTAAATTTACCAGTGTAACCATTTTTAAGTGTACAGTTCAGTAGTGTTAAGTATATTTACAATGTTGTGAAACAGATTTTCATAACTTTTTCATTTTGAAAAACTGAAACTGTATACCCATTAAACCAGTGGTCCCCAACCTTTTTGGCACTAGGTACCAGTTTCATGGAAGACAGTTTTTCACAGAAGGGGAAGGGGGAGAAGAGAAGGGAGCTTAGGCAGGGAGGCAGGTGGTGGGGAGCGGCTGTGAATACAGATGAAGCTTCACTCGCTTGCCTGCTGCTCACCTTCTGCTGTGTGGGGCCCCTGGTTCCTAAGTTGGGGACCGCAGCACTAAACAACTTCTCTTTTCCTCCTCCCCCAGGCCCTGGTAACCACCATTGTAATTTCTGTTTCTAAGAATTTGACTACTTTAGATACCTTATATGAGTGAAATCATACAGTGTTTGTCTTTTTGTGCCTATTTTACTTAGCATAATGTCCTCAGGTTTCATTCATGTTGTAATATGTGACAGGATTTCCTTCCTTTTTATGGTTAAATAGTATTCCATTACACATATATGCCACATTTTGTTTATCCATTTGTCAATAGATGTTTGGGTTGCTTCCACCTCTTGGCTATTGTGAATGGTGCTGCTATGAACGTGGGTATGCAACTATTTCCTTGAGATGCTGCTTTCAATGCTTTTGGCTATATTCCCAGAAGTAGGATTACTGGATCTTATGGTAGTTCTATTTTACTACCATTTAATTTTTTGAGGAACAGCTGTACTGTTTTCCACAGTGATTGGATGATTGGATTTTAATTATTCACTTTATATTAATATATGCTGAAATTTGGCATGATTGAGCTTTTATAAATATATACCAAGGCAAGGATGAAGCTGGGGGCTCAGCTTCCTGATTTATCCTTATTCTTCCTCCACCAGGTAATCCTGATGTGCAGCTGCTTTTCTTCCTCCTCAAAAGGCATATATGTATCTATCTGTATGTAGATATATATGAGACAGTCATGAGTGAGGTCCCAGCTTAATTCTGGTTCTGAATTTGAATTTTAGCTTTAGAGATATGAGCAAATTTCCTTATGTATGATTGATTAAGAAGAAGCTCAAAGGGACATTTGTATTCCAATAGGAAATTTATTCCTTTTCCCCTGTCAAGCTATGTCAGTTAGTTCTGATCTAAGGGCTTAAGCTAATGATGGTGGATGGGAGGAAGCTTTTGGATATTCTGTATTTGCTCAAAAAGTATATCTATGAAGAAATTTATTGCTCCATTGGATGTATGAGTTTTCTAAAGGAAAACTAGCATTTATTCATTATTGTGAATAGGACTTCCGTTAAATTCGTATAGCTTCCATGAATAGGTTAATATTGAAAATAAGCCCAGTATATTCAAATTCTTCAGGTACATTATGACTTTGGCCTGCGTAACATTCTGTCAGTACTGCGGACCTTGGGAGCAGCAAAAAGAGCCAACCCCACGGATACGGAATCCACGATTGTCATGCGGGTACTGCGAGACATGAATCTTTCTAAACTGGTAAGATTCACAAATGGAAACGTTCCACCCACTTAAATATCAGTTCAACTAACTAAGCACAAATGAGACTTAGAAATATTTATTTAAAATGCTCATTTAAAATGCCTAATTATCAGACAAAGTGCCGAAAAGCATAACTTTAAATTATACTTTTTCAGAAGTTCTTTTTGTAATGACTCCTATCTACTCTAAAATGTGCCTATTTCAATGGAATTGGAGTGGATTAAAAAAAATCCTCATGTTAAGGTTCTAAATACCTTGAATCATTTTTGCATTTTAGAACTAAAATCTTGCCTTTAAAGTCTGGAGGGCCTGGTAGGAAATTGGATGTAAATTTTATAACTATGTAATAATTTCACAGTCTTGTTTCATAGTAGAGACTGATAATCAATATCCAGTATCAGTGGATCTATTTACAGGACAGCAAAATAATGTATTTTTATTTCAAAATAAAAGTATGAACCAAGTTCCAGTTCATAAATTTGTTAACTATTTCTCACTTAAAAATTCTTTTTAATTTAAATTGGAAATTGTGGACTATAATGTATCCCCCTAAACTGGCTATTTTATGGAAGGATTATCATGCATGCAGTATTTTCTTCCCTTCCATTTTCTTGCTTTCTTCTTCCTTTTCCTCCCCTTCTTTAAAATTTTTTTTTAAATTAATAACTTACGGGAAAGATGAGGAAAATATTACTCAACTTCAATGAAGCTGATATTTTATTTATTAATGGTCACATCAAAATACCTGCACTGTGTTGGGCATTTTCAACTTATCTGTACCTTGCTATGTTTGTGCCAGAATAATTGGTCGGATTTCCCATTCTTTTCTTTTTTTAGATTGATGAGGATGAACCCTTATTTTTGAGTTTGATTGAAGATCTTTTCCCAAATATTCTTCTGGACAAGGCTGGTTACCCTGAGCTGGAAGCAGCAATTAGCAGACAGGTAATACATTTCACAGGGCAGCATCCTCTGGATCGAATGGGAAGCAGGTGGCGCTGCTGCGGTCCAAACCTGTGGGCTGCACAAACAACACCGAGGCTGCAACTGCTGTCTTAGGAGAGGCCAACACACACCACTGATAGATCTCCCCCTGCCCTGGGGTCTCCTCCTGTCACACAACCACATGTCCAGTTAGTTATGTGCAAGTGGCCCCGGTATTGAGAGAAACCATCACATGCCAGATGCAGAAATGAAATGCTACTGCCAGCAGCTGGCTGCCTCGCCCGAGCTTGGCGTGGCTCTGCCTTCGCCCTGGCGTTTGCCACGTTGACTTATCCCCAGACTCCTGACTCTGAGTGTTATTGGTAGTGATCTCATGTGGCCTCTCGGTTATTATTCTTTCTCCCCTGGGCACTTGTGGTTTCTTCCTTAGACTCTGGAGATGGAGGGGTGGTGGTGGTGGGATCCTCCCTGTGTATTTACCATTAGGTGTCTGGACTTCCCATAATACTTGGTGCAGCTTTAACTTTTTATAGTCTTCCTAAGAATGAAAATGAATCATGTGAAACTTGTGCCTCATTTGCCTTTTCTATGAAGAAGAATTTGGAAGAAAATGTTGTTTTATAGAAGTGGTGATTAACTCATATTTATAAACTACATTTAAATTCCTCGAAAATATTTGTAATAAAAATCAAATGTAGTACTTAATGTATGTTTTGCTTAAAAAATCAATATATAAAAGTCTGAATTTCCTGATCAGGTAAAAGTGATATTTTTTTCTGTAAATGGTTTCTTTATCTTTTGGCTAAACTAATAGTATCACTACCTAAAAAGCTAAGTATTAAATAATTTATAGAATGGCTTACATTAGTAACTTGTAGCATATAAAAAATCTGATGAGCAAATACATAACATAAAGTGATATGTGGATTATTATCCAAAATTATTTAAGTAAAATTAAAATCATCATGTTCAGTGAGTTCAAGCATAGCACAGTGGTTAAGCACATATACCATGGAGTTGAATTTCTCAAATCCCCATTCCATAACTTTACAAGTTGATCAACCTGGGCAAACTGCTTAGTCACTCTGTGCCTCAACTGCCTTATCTGTAAAACTAAGGTATTGATCATACCATTTTCATCATATTATTAGGAAGATTAATCTTAGAATAGTGTTTGCCACAGGGTAACTTCCATACACATATTAATAGATGAAAACTATGCAGTAGACTTACAAAGATAGATTGAAATTTGTACGGAATTCCAATCAACCTGGTGTGTTATCAATTTTTCCAGTTATAAGTATCATCTTATAAATTAAAAATGTAAAATACATTTTGCCATTTGGATCTTTATTTTTCAGTTGATCCTCAGATGCGCATTCAATAAAATGTTAGTGTAAATGTATTCAATTCCCAAAGACAAATGCAGCTGTTTCTTATTATTTTGGGATAACATTATGTTCAGCCTGATTTTGTCTATGTATATATGTATTTTTCATGCGGTATTTTTTATTATGGTAAAATGTATAACTAAAACTTACTATTTTAATCATTTTTAAGTGTACAGTTCAGTGGCATTAAGTGCATTCAGATTTTTGAGCAACCGTCATCACCATCCATCTTCAGAACTTATTTCATCTTCCCAAATTGAAACTCTGTATCCATTAAACAATAACCCCCCCTCCCTATAGTCCTGCGTATTTTTTTTTTAGCACAGTGTTAAATCCAGATCATTGTTGATGTGTTCCAATGTGGGGGTTTTGTTATGTTTTCAGGTTGAAGAAGCTGGTTTAATCAATCACCCTCCTTGGAAACTGAAAGTCATCCAGCTGTTCGAAACACAGAGGGTGAGGCATGGAATGATGGCCCTGGGGCCCAGTGGGGCTGGGAAGACCACCTGCATCCACACCTTGATGAAAGCCATGACAGGTATGGGGCAGCCAATCTCATTGCGTTGGGGGACACATTTAAATAGTTGTGATGCATGTGACTTCTCAAGAGGGACACACAGGCAGATACATTAATGTATTTTTATAGGTGGGAATGCCGCTTGACTTACTATTGGGGACATTTTAGAGATAACCTATTATCTTGATGGATCAGAGGGGGAAAAAACATTTTTCAAGTGAGTTTTTGCTTTGTGCTATATGTTTTACATAAGTTATGTCATTTAATTTTTACGATGATCTTGAGAGGTGGCTATAATTATCCCTATTTTGTACAAAAATCAAGGCTCAACATCAGAAATGCCCAAGATCACAAATATGGTACGTGACGGGACTCAGAGTTAAGGTCAGGGCCCACTAACAAAAAAACCCAGAGTTTTCCCAATATACTAAGCCACTTCCTGGTAAACATAAAAAATAACATGTTATCTCCCAATAAACATAAAATAATTTCAATCCCAACTCTTAAATTCTAGGTGCTGAAATCATCCTAATAATAAATCATCTTCCCACCTGGAATCAGATATTTTTCTGGTGAAGTTAAATAGACACATTTCCTTTCCAGAGCTCCTCAAGCCTTGCATATAAGGTCATCCAAGGATAATGGTCATTTCCACTCTCATAGTTATTCTTGTATTCTCTGGTTCTGATCACACATTGGACACTCTCTTCTTAAAATATCAGCAGCCCTTAGCTGTGGCAGAGTTGAGTTTCAGAATGTCAGAACTTTGGCTGTTGGAGTATAACATATATAGCGCCACAGGGAAATAGTGCCTGGTTGGGTTTTCTGTCGGCTCATGGAACCCTGGTGCACTGCTGCTGGCGCAATACCGGTATATGTTAGTGGTTGCTGGAGATTGCCCTGCACTTATTGGATTTAGTCTCCGTTTTCTCAGGCACTGGATGAAGTGAATTCTGCCTATCAGATCTCTACCAGGGGTTCCTCAGACTGAGTTCCTCAGACTATGCTCTCAGGCAGCACCTACCTCCACCAAAACTGACAACTCACACTTGCAGGACTTATCACGTTTTTTTTTTTTTTTCATGTATGGTAATAAGATTGTGTTATGGGATTTTTATGTTTTTAAATAATTGTTTTCCCTCTCAAATTATGCTTAATATATCTTTGCTGCAGTTATGAAACTTTTGTTGACAATAAACTACAAATGCACCTGGTACAATGACTTGAACAAAATGAGTGCTAAATATTAAACAATACAGATACATTATGTATAACATGTCTAAATTATGCAATCCATATGGCATCACTGATTTTGGAGAAGTTCCTTGCAAAGATGAATTAATCATTAGACTATTTGCTGCTTATTAACTTGTTCCTGGCTTTAGTACATAGGACAAACATTTCTCTTAAGTAACACATTGTTTCTTGCTGAAAACTTTAATAATCCAAAAGATTGACATGATAATTGGGTTTAACTTCTATTATAAATAAGTACAAAATTCATGTATGATATTTGTTCCCTGATTCATCATATATATGATTATCAAATGTCTTTTTACTTGGTACCTTGAGGTTCTGTCAGGTTCTGTACTAGAAGCAGGAAAACAGGTGTGAAAAGCATGGCTGTGTCTTCAAGGATAGTGAGGTGCAGCAGAGTGACATAATTATAATTCAGCGTGGAATTGCTGTAAGGAAGGCTTGGACAATTGTGCTGGGAGTAGAGGTGAAGGAGATCAGAAAATTCTGTAAGGAATTATAGAATGGCGTGTGGATCAGGCATTACTTCATCTGAAGGTTGAAGTTTGAGTAGCAGACTGATAAAAAGCATTCTTAGTGGGAAGAACAGCCTGTGTAGGAAGAAGGGATTGGAGGGAGCCTGATATACCCAAGGAAGTACTTTGGCATGGATGAAATGCGATTGGTGTCTGGGGTGTGGTGGGGCAATAAGGCCGCATGTGGAGGTGTAGCAGATACTACTGCCACCCAGTGCCACGCCCCTTTGGCTCTCCCCCGCTGTAGATGTGGCTGTGTTGGGCAGTCCCCTCTGCTCCAAGCTCCAGCAATATCTCCCAGCTTTCTGGCCTTAGGATTTTGCTTGAAGCCAGGGGACTGGCTCAGCCTGGAAGTAGGGCTTAGGTGGGGATTAATGTCCCTGAAGCAGCCATAACCTCACTCAATGGGGGAGAAGAGTTGATGGCAAAATTCCTGCCTTCTATGTTTCAGAAAGACACTACACCTGTGCCCAGCTCAGCAATGCACTCTTTTTTGGCTTTCTCTTCGTTCCTGTCTCACTCTCTCTGTCCCCTCACTCCAAACTTCCAGCACCCATGTCTTTGTCTCAGGCTCTGCTTTCAAGAAAATCTAAATTAGGACAGTAGGTGTGGCATCAGGAGCTTTGTAGGTCACGTTGAATACCCAGGATTTATTCTGTAGGTGACAGGAAGCCCAGTGGCTGGGGATTGGCATGATCACCTTGGTGTGTAGAAAACCATCCTATGGCCACACAGAGAACAGACTTGGGGGGGCAAGAGAGGTCATCTCAAGTCTGTAAGGAGGTGACAGCAAGAAAAGGGTGCCCACTGTAAGGCAGAGTCCATAAAGGTGTGGTGAGCAGGACTGAGTCATGAAATGCCCAGGAGGAGAATCAAGGGGAATTAGTTTAACCAACATTATGAAAGTCAAACATTTTTTGTTTCTTTGAGTATGCTTGTAAAAATGCTATGGTATTTTAAATGAAAATGATGAGATTCTACCTACTACCACAATGAAATAATTTTTGATAGTTTCTCTGGTATGGGCAAGCAGATAAAGTCCAATTTTCACCTATTTGTGAACTGTCATATACAGTGTCATATGACAGTGGACTGTCATATGCTTTAAGACTTTGCTGGCATTTTGTAAAGTGTGATTAGATTAAAAAATAGTGTTGCCAGAGTCTTACAGATATCATCTGTTGCAAAAGCTGAATAGTGGTTAAGTGAACTTTCATAACTATGAATTTTTGCAAATAATTACACTGATTGTTTCTGTGATTTTTAAAAAGGTGAAATGTGGTCTTATTTTCTAAATGGGTGTTTTAGGATTCTCTAGAGAAACAGAACCAGAAACACACATACGTGTGTGTATATGTGTACATATATTACACATATGAGTAATTGGCTCATGTGACTGTGGAGGCCAAAAAGTCCCACGATCTTCCATCTTCAGGCTGGAGACCCAGGAAAGCCGATGGTGTAATTCAGTCTGAGTCCCCGGCCCGAGAACCAGGAGAGCCAATGGTGTAGATCCCAGGGCTGTAGAAGGGCTGTAGAAGATGTGACGAAATGTCCCAGCTCAAATAGACAGGGAAAAAAGGGGCAAATTCTTCCTTCCTTTGCCTTTTGTTCTACTGGGGCCTCAACGCACTGGATGATACCCACCTACCTTGGGGAGGGCACTTTACTAAGTCCACAGATTCAAATGCTAGTCTTATCTGGAAACACCCTCACAGTCACACCTGGAAATAATGTTTACTCTGAGCGCGCTGTGGCCAGCCAAGTTAACCATTGCAATGGGGTTTAATGTAACATCTTTTCTCATGTGTATATGTGTGCGTTTATTTATCACACAGTAAGTACTATTTTAGCATTTATTTTTATAATTTTATAATGTAATCTTTATTCTTCACTCTTCTGCTCATTAGCCATGGTTATATGCAGAATCTCAGTCCATTTAAGAGTAGGTAACATTTAAAAGGTTTAAATACATTTCTTGAATTTGGCCACAAAAGAATTGGTCCTTGATTCATATAAAATTCATTTATTCAGCTTATATTTTTCAAGGTGAGCAAGAAAACATATCAACAAGTCGAACCTGATGATGGAGAGAATGAGGCCTCTTCTAGGTGATACTTCAGCCACAAGATTTAATCTAATATTCTGTAAACCAAAGATTTTTTGAGCTGTGATATTTAGAGAATTTCTATGTTCTATTAGTACCTTCTAGCATGGTATCCTTTTTCTCCCCTAAGTAATATGCAATTTTTTATTACAGAAGATATAAAAGTGCTTCAGTCAATAAAGTATAATGAGGCTAATTATGATAACTTGGAATTCAGTAAGACATATTTTCAATGTAATTTTGCATTTTTTATACTTTGAGCACCTGCTGACAGAACACCACAAATTAGTGCAGTATTGCTTACTGATGGTTCACTCCACATCTGAATTTGGATTTACTTGGTACAGATTGTGGAAAACCACACCGGGAAATGAGGATGAATCCCAAAGCAGTTACTGCCCCACAGATGTTTGGTCGGCTCGACGTGGCTACAAATGACTGGACCGATGGGATATTTTCTACCCTTTGGAGGAAAACACTGAGAGCAAAGAAAGGTATAAGATAAACCAGAAGTATTATTTTTGACATGTACTTCTAAATAAAATTCTTGGTGGCTGTATCGAATTAGTAAACAACTGTATTCTCCATATAAAATCTTAACCAAGATTAAGAAGTCATAAATCAGAATATTTGTGAATGTTGAAATAGTGAAATTATTGATTAATATATTTTAAATCCCCCCTTTTTGGAACAATTTTTTGAAACAATATTTCTGCACCCCGGTGATATCTTAGAATAAAATAGATGGAAAAAGTTGTTAAGGAAAATTGATAGTATTGAATAAGGTGATTTTACCATAACCATTTTCACTGACTATTTTACAAATGTTACACTTGTTAAAGTACAGGCTATTTTTAACAAACTGATTCCCCTATAAAATCCTAGGAGAAAATGGGTTTGGAATTCTCTAGGGAGAAAATTGTGTATATCGAAAATGAAGTGTACATTGATCTAACATTTTGCGTAGATGGACACTGGTTGTTTAAACAAACCATTAAAAGGTAGCGGTTCAATCTGAATAACCTGTCACTTATAAACGCTGTCAATGGAACACAATGTTCCCAGAATATAAACTCAGAGGGAAGAAGTGATAACAGCTCTACTCTCATTCTGTTTTTTCACTCCTGAGTGAGGAGGAGAAAGGCACAGTGAATACAATTGCAGGGAGAAAGAACAACACAGGACAGGGAGGAGATATTTGGTTTTGCTTCCTGGGTCTACCATTTGGGCAACCATGTTATACTGAAAATTGTTTAAGGTAGCTCCATTGAAGTTCTTACTTAAAGAATGTAGCTGGTCAATCTAACATTAATTGTCAGAAGACAAATGAAAATGCTTAATTTCTAAAGTGTGCTCATATTAGAAATTGTTCTACTGGAAAAGAAATCAAATTTTGCTTGTGATTTGTTCTAGTTAATTTAATGTAATCACAGACCCAATTACCAAATGTTACCTCAAAGAATAGGAGCTCAGAGAAGTTTTTTTTTCCTTTCCCCATAAAAAAGGCAACATATGCTTTTTCTTTCAAAGTGACTGGTGATTAGATCACCATTTTACTTGAATTGCTAGTTGAATGAGCTTGATTAGGATTTTCAAAGCATTTTGTTTGAAATAGACTCTTCCACAGTTGTTGCAAAGAAAAATTCAATCTGCAAACTTGGTCATGGTGTTGGTGAGTAACAGAAGCTAGTAGTTAAGAAATTAAGAGGACCATTACTATTAAATCAAATACCTAAATTTATAATAGCATTCTTGTGGGAGCATTGTGCTGATGTTTGTCACGTTCTCTACCTCCAAATAATCTCCTTAAATGACTCCTGTCAGGTTTTGTCCACAGTGTCCCTCTCTGGGCTGCTCCATCAAGGACACTTATGATCTCCAGCTTGTCAAATAGAAATTTCCGATTCTCACTCCAGTGCTGCTCTCAGTAGAAATGGCACAATTGGTCATACTCCTTCTTGAAACACTTCTGTCACTGGCTTCACGGATTCCTCTTCCTGTTAGCTCTTTTCCCAGCTCTGCTTCCTCCAGAGGTCTGGAAGAAGGAGTCAGTAAAGGGGGCCATGTTGGGAGTCTAAAGCTTACGATGCCTCTGTCTTCAGACCTCCTATCTCTTTTTCTACACTTATTACCTAGAAGAAACTTGCCCAGTCCCATGGCTTTAAATTTCATCTCTGTGCTGATGGCTTTCACATTTTGCTATTTTATTTTATTTTTTTATTTCAGTATATTACTAGGGTGCAAATGTTTAGGTTACATATATAGCCTTTGCCCCGCCTGAGTCAGAGCTACAAGTCAATACATGCATGGATTAATAAAATGTGGTATATGTATACCATGGAGTTCTACTCAGCCACAAAAACCAATGGTGATCTAGCACCTCTTGCATTATCCTGGATGGAGCTGGAGCCCATTCTAATAAGTGTCACAAGAATGGAAAAACAGGCTTTCACATTTTCATCTCCAGCTCTGACCTCTGCCCTGAATTCCCAGCTCAACAATTCTATTGGGGTTTCTACTGGACATCTCAAACCTAATATGAGCAAACCAGAGCAGATGCCATAGCTCTGTCTTTCCTACTGCGCTCACATACCTCTCCCCTTCTCTTGTCAGCTTTCTTACTGTTCCTGGAACATGGTCACTTAGTCAGGCTGGCTGCTGTCACAAAGTGCCATAGCGTCCATGGCTTATCAACTATAGACATTTGTTTCTCACAGTTTTGGAGGCTGAAAGTCTGACATCAGGGTGCCAGCATGGTTGAGTTCTGGTGAGGACCTTCTTCTAGGTTCCAGGTGACTTCTCACTGTGTCCTCACATAGCGGAAGTTCAAGGGAGCTCACTGATGTCTCCGTATAAAGGCATTCATCCCATTCCAGAGGGCTCCATCCTCATGACTAATCACTTCTCACATGCACACCTCCTAATACCCAAATAAACACCTTGGAGATTAAGGTTTCCATATATGAATTTTGAAGAAACATAAACATTCAGCCCATTTTATTACCCTAAGCTTGTGCCTGCATCAGGGTCTTCGCATTTTCTATTCCCACTGTCTGGAAAATTCTACCTGTGGATCTTTACATCATTTCATCCTCCTTCTGGAATAATTCGTTGACCACCTTACCCCATGCTGTTATCCTGCTTAATTTTTCCAATCTTATACATTTTTCATTTGTTTGTTCATCATCTCCACCACTTAGAATGTAAGCTCTGTGAAGACAGAGCATCGTCTTATTTGCCAAAATATCCCTAGCCCCTAGAACAGAGCTCACATAGAAGGTGCTCAAAGAATATTTGTCCAATGAATGAATGACTTTTTGATTTGATTATGGGCCTTAAACAACTGCTATATAAAGAACTTAAAAAGTCCTATGTGATGAAATAAGGTAATCATTTAGATCAAAGCTTAATTTAAAAATTAATGAAAATTATGTCAAATTACAATATATGCATATATGTGTATGTATGTTTTCTTACGCCTTTGGTGGGATATTCTAGGGGAACATATCTGGATAGTTCTTGATGGTCCAGTAGATGCCATCTGGATTGAAAACCTGAATTCTGTTTTGGATGATAACAAAACTCTAACCCTTGCCAATGGTGATCGCATCCCCATGTCTCCAAACTGCAAGATTGTTTTCGAGCCTCATAACATTGACAATGCTTCTCCTGCTACGGTCTCAAGAAATGGAATGGTTTTCATGAGCTCTTCTATCCTTGATTGGAGTCCTATTCTTGAGGTATAATTGAATCCTTCTTTTGTATAATTAAAAAGGAAAACAGATCCTTCAGCATTCTTGTAATGTGAATGCCAATTTTTTTTGCAGATGGCAGTGTAATTGCTTTTTATGCTAATGTTTATGGAAGATCCTTGCATGCACTGGGATATTCAAACCCTGATTGTCCCTAACAGGTTTCTTCAGTACTCTTCTAATCACTTTAAAACTGGGCTTTCCAACCCGTGGGTTGTAGAGTAATTGCCAGACCTGTATGATTCAATAATTTCACCAAACTATGTCTGAGGGCTGAATAAATAAAATTTAATTTGATCACTTTGGGGATTCATGACATTTTTAAACGGTACTCATTCAGATAAAGTTCGGGAACAACCATCTTAGAATATTAACTTGAAGATAGTTTATTAAAATTGCATATGAAGAATTTTTATGAGATTCAGTAATCATAATATTAGCTTTAAGTTTGTATGTGGAAATAATATTTCAGATAATATGTCTTCAAGCCATGATCAGGTATATTATTTTATTACCACCAATATATCCTAGAATATATTGATTAGAATTATAATTAAATACCTTGAATACTTACATATTTTACCAAATAAATGTGATAATGTAAGACAGAAAGCTTATTAGATAAGACACGTGGAAAATCTTTTGTGACATAGTTTGTCAAATTTATTGTTTTCATTTACATAAGGTTTTTGAAGATTATTTTGATTGAAAACTTATGAATTTATAATTTAAATAAAGCAGACGTTTATTTTATATTGCCATTACATTTTTGTACTTTTATTTCTCTATGGAGCTATCCTAACTTTTTATTAGTGTATTTCCAGAATTTAAACAACTTTGGATTACAAAAGGGTTTTAATTTGATATGAAAATGTGAGGAAAGAGATTATACAGCAAAATGATACTGACATATAGTTGAATAAGTCACTAAAAATACTTAGAAAGGTTTCAGATTTCACAATGAAATGATCCATTCATTAAGGAGAATAAAAGCAGAGGGTTTCAACCCTGAGTTTGCAAAAGTAATCACCAATGGCAGTTCTTTACAATACAGAAGATTGGGTCACACTCCACTTCTACTCAATTGGGATCACTAGGGAGGGGACCCAGGACATGTTTTTTAAAAGCACCACAACATTTTTTCCCACACAGACAGGCTTAGTAACCACAGTACAGCAAGCTCCAAGTGAAAATGTATTTATGTGATTTTTTTCCAAAATACTTCAATTTTACAAAGGTTTTTGAAAAATACTTTTACATGACAAGCTAATGAATATTTAGTTTGCTATTTACAAAATAATCTTATACTATAGTCTGTCCATATTGAGGCTGAATAACACCTTTACATTAATGTTACACCTTCCTAAAATATTTTCATTTGCTTTTAAATAGTGCAGTTTCTTCCTTGGTTAGGAAGAAACAAGACTCAACGAAGAATCACATAGGAAATGTTTAGAGCGGTGCAAGGCAGCTCCAGGAGAGTTATTAGAGGGCAGAGCAATTGGCAAGTTGTATTAATGGGAATCTGTCAGCTGCAGGAAGCCAAGCTGGTTACCTGCCCTAGTGAATGTTGTTTTTCGGTTCCATCATCACAAAAGTGCTGTGTTATGTTTTTGTCAAGGTGGAATCATGGTAAATTCATGAACTAATGAATAATTCAGAATCAACATTTTATTGCTTCATGTTCAGAGTCTCTAATTGTTTCCTGGAATATAGAGGTGAAGAACGACCTGATCTATTGACCCGAAGAGAACTTGCCTCACCTTAAGAAAATGTTGTGTATTATGTGGTATTTTGTTATGAATGACATGCACTTTCTTAATATTGGATTCCCAAAATGACTAAATTCTCCACTTTCATGAATACTCCTTGATACATTTCTACATTATTTATTAACTTAGAAGAAATACAAGGAAACAACTAATTGTAGTAAATCTTGTTTTCCATTTTAAAAAATGAGTATGGATTTCCTTGTTCACCTTTTATTTTTTACTTTTTCCCCCCTAAAACTTATTTCCTTATATATGTATGCTTCCTCACATTCTCCTAGCATATTTTAATCAAGAGTTGAAGACTATTTCTCTATCTTGGCTTCAAGTCCTGAGCATATGTACAGTGTAGTAGCCGAACATGCAGATATTGGCTTCACTCTCTGGGTTTGAGTTCTGGCCCTGCCACCTGCCAGCTGCGGGATCCTGAACAGGTCACCTAAACCCCCTGGGCCTCAGTTTCCTCATGTGTAAAGGGGGATAATAACAGTTCCTGCCTCATGGAGTTGTTTTGAGGATTAAATGAATTAATATGTGAAAGAATTTCTAGCAAGGCCTGGAACATAGTATAAGTGCAGTGTAATCATTAGGTATTATCATTGTTAATTGATATTTTAAGAACTTTTATCCCCAAATGGCCAGTTTTCCTGGTGTGCTATTAATGCACTAATCTGTGAACTAACAGGGTTTTCTTAAGAAACGCTCACCCCAAGAAGCCGAAATTCTTCGTCAGCTCTACACGGAGTCTTTCCCGGACTTGTATCGCTTCAGTGTCCAGAACTTAGACTACAAGATGGAGTTGCTGGAGGCCTTTGTAATCACGCAGAGCATTAACATGCTTCAGGGCCTGATTCCCCCCAAGGTAAATTGCTCGACTCTATAGAGAATTTCTCTTTTCTTAATTGAGCCATACGGGGCAAAAAGTGCAGTAGTTGAAATCAGATTTGGTTAGAGCTATTGGGAATGTTTCAAACGTGGACCCCACATATTTTAGCATTTTTTTCACATCTTTTTTTTTTTTTTTAAACAAAGCAATCCATGGATTTGGAATTTAGTTGAATGCTAACAAAGTCATGTAATAAGCATCCTTAACTTGTTTCTCAAGCCAGCATGAAATTCCTAGAGATCAATTCCCCTCATTTGTTCCTTATTTTTACTCATCCTTTCCCTTGTTCTTGGGGCAAACCACTGCCGCTTTTCTATGTTTACTGTTTACTTTGAAAGCCCAAAGCACAGTTTTGGTTGGAGAGTCAGGTAATTAAACAAAACCCTGTTTTTCCCCCTCAGGAGCAAGGCGGGGAGCTGGGCGCAGAGCAGCTGGGCCGGCTGTTCGTGTTCGCGCTGCTGTGGAGCGTGGGGGCGGCGCTGGAGCCCGACGGCCGGCGCCGGCTGGAGCAGCGGCTGCGCGCTCGGCCGGGGGCGCTGGAGCTGCCGCCGCGGGAGGGCCCGGGCGACACCGTGTTTGACTACTACGTGTCACCTGACGGTGAGGACGCGCCCGACCGTTCAGACCTTGCAGATGGCGACAGTTTTTTCCCCTAACACAGACCCACAAAATATTTATTTTTTCTAAATGGGGATTAGAACTCTTGGCTGTAAAATTAAAATGAAAATTTTTGCTAGTAAAGAGAGCTAACAAGTGTTTCTTTTTGAAAAAATTAATTAGATTGTCTTCCAAATGCATATTTTCCTTTTGTTAAATATATTGTGCACTGAAGTTTTAGTGAATTAAGAAAAAATTTAAAAAATCCCCTAGTCAGATCCATTTTGGCTATTTGATATAATCGATAATTTATATCAAAATTGCAAAATTTAAACTATATGTTTGCCAAATATGTGTGCATCTTTGTCTATATTTACATATCTTTTCCTCTATCTCTATATCTATATATACACTTTAAGGTTATTAATATTTGTATGTGCACACATATATAAAGTACATATATATCATTATATATTATTTTTATATATATGTATGTATATATATGATATCCTAGGATCTCTTGCCTAATGAAAAGCTTGTGAGATTAGACATTTTAAAATGATTAATGATTTCAGGTACATGCTACTATTATTCTGTATTTTCATATACACTTTCTATTATTGAATATCTATATATTTAAAAACAATTCTAAAATACTTCCTAATATTTCCTAATAGTACTACTTTGAAATTGTTCCTTGGGAAATTTTGACTGAGCTAACACATTCTTGTATACTTAGATCTCTAATTTTAATGATCTTTATTTTATGGGGAGTATTTGGAAGGTGACCTTCTAAGATTTCAAGGATGTCTGCTCATTACAATTAGGCGTTAAATTATTAATTTGAATATGTAAATGTTCTCTGTTCACCTCAGGTAAATGGATGCACTGGAACACGTGTACCCAGGAATATGTGTATCCAGCTGACACCACCCCAGAATATGGCTCCATTCTGGTGCCAAATGTTGACAATGTGAGGACTGACTTTCTAATTAACACCATTGCTAAACAGGGCAAGGTATGGCTTTTTAACTTTTATTAAAAGTAGCATATTTTAAAATACCACTTGAAAACATGAAGTATCCTGCATATATTTTAGGTTTTATGTTGCTGTTTAGAATAAATGAAGATATTTCATAAAGTAATATACTTCTTTTATTATTCCTAGTAAGATTTTAGAGTTGAATATTTCTAATTCATGATGAAGTCATTATTTCTCCTGTATTAGCTGAGAGAAAGCAAATTTTCACTTATTTTTCCAAAGATAGTTCCTTGCTTTTTGATCACCGACCTAGTTTGCTAGAGCTGCCATAACAAAGCACTACAGCCTGAGTGGCTTAAACAGCAGCAATTCTTTTCTCACAGTTCTCGAGGCTGAAAGTCCAGGATCAAGGTGTTGGCAGGTTTGGGCTCTGCAGAGGCGTCTCTCCTTGGCTTGCAGATGGCTCCTTCTCGCTGTGTCCTCCCATGGTGTTTCTCTGTGTCCCTGCATCCCTGATGTTTCTTTGTGTATCCAAATTTCCTCTTCATGTAAGAATACCAGTTAGATTGGATTAGGGCCCACTCTAAAGGCTTCGTTTTACTTTGTTCACCTCTTTAAAGACCTTATCTCCAATTACAGTCACACTCTGAGGTACTGGGGTTTCAGGCTTCAACATGTGAATTTTGCAAGGACACAATTCAGCCCATCACAATCATTTTATTTCATTTCTTGGATTTCTTTCTCTTCTCTATTTTAGGCTGTGCTGTTAATTGGCGAACAAGGAACAGCCAAAACAGTCATAATCAAAGGATTTATGTCAAAATACGATCCTGAAAGTCACATGATCAAGAGTCTGAACTTTTCTTCTGCCACCACCCCGCTGATGTTTCAGGTACTGGCTCTTTGGTATTGCTCATTGAGCCCACGTTGGTGATCAGTTTTGGAGGCTCAAATCTCTTTACTATTCTGCATCATCTGAACTTTCATAGCCATAGTATGTTTTCTATTCTCTCTATTATTCAACTGCAATAGGATGTCTCTCTAGCAAGATTATAATGTATAATGTTAAATTATGGAGAAATAAAAAGCTTATAAAGGTGCTGTAGGCCTCAATGCTATGAGTTTAAAATAGCTATGCAGAAAACACTGTGAACATGCAAAATCCAAAACTGAAAGAAATATCATTTATTCCTACATCTACTTCCTCTTCCCAGGGTCTGCTTTTCTGAGGGTGTTCCTATTACTTTAGCCTTTAGACTAAACACTTTGGAGTCATCTTTGATGGGTCTGTCTTGCTTGGGCCTCAAAGGCCTGTTAAGGCTTTTCATATCTCCTCCTTTTTCTTCATGTTCCCTGTCCACCTCTATGTAACCCACTTTTTTACGATTCCGCACCAGCACATTAGCATGGAAGAATCCCCAGCTATTCTCAGTTCAAGTCTAATTCTCTTCCAGTCTAGCTTTTATACCTCTTCCAATCTCTGTTTCTGAAATTACCACTTGCATCTTGTTCCTTGACTTAACATTCTGCCATGGCTTCCTTGCTCAGTTGTAACAAAGTATAAAATCCTAGAATCTTAGCATATGAAATATTCTACTCTATCCAGTAAGAGAGGAGTGAAAAAAAACCCTCAAATTTGCATTGCTTTTTTTTTTTTTTTTCAGTGAATCTCCCAGGGGTGACCTGGGTTTGCAGTGGCTGATCTGTTCTTTTTCTCTTGGTTCTAAATTGTGTAAGACCTTATTGAAACTAGGGAGGAAATCCTAAACATCAGTCCATCCTTCAGTCATTTGCAAATCATCCATCATATATTTATTAGAACATTAATACATTACCAAAAGATACATTTCATAAATTGCAAATGGAAGGGAAATTTTTAGGAAAATCCAAATCCAAAGAACTTTGCTTTTGATGAACTTTGTTCTTTATTTGTTGGAATGAAAATATGAGGACAATGAAAATTGTTGAGGGCACAGCTAAATTATGACTTTTTATCACTTAATTTAATTGGTGACAGATGAGTGCCAATACACTAAGACCATTGATTGAATTTCTAAATAAGACTTTCAACTTTATTATACTCCTCTGGTAGAGATGGAATTTCCAATACTGGCCAGCCTTCTATCAAATGAATACCATTTATTCAGTGTCTTGGTGGGAAGGTCTGGATGGAAGCTGAACCCCAAATGCAGTGACTCAGCAGTGGCAGTTTTGTGTTTGGGAACAGTACATTTAATTACCCTAGGCTGGCAAGATGCTAACATTATGCATATTCCATTGATGATTTTACATTTAGAGATTTTGTTAGTTTTAGTTTAGTAGAACATTCTCTTTAAAGGTTATAATTATAGCATTATTTGAGGGTACAGGTTTTTAAAAATTAGATCAAAAATGTGACTTTTTTTTTAATTATATGAGGGTAATTAACTAACTAGTCACACACTTCTTGAGACTGTATTGAATCATTAGGCCTGAAATTTAATTCTGACAGTAACTATATAGAGCTAGTGCAGACTTCATAGGTTAAGGGCACAGTCCCCCAAAAGACTACCTTCACTTCAGACACCGGCCACAAGCTCAGGGATTCCCAGGCCTCCCACACTTCTACCCAAGTGGCTACAAATTAGGCAGTTCCCACAACCTCTTGGTTTTGATAATTCACTAGAATGGTTTACAGAACTCAGGGAAGTGCTATGCTTACTATTACAATTTTCTTATAAAGGATACAAGTATCAGCCCAAAGAAAAGATGTATAGGGCAAGGTTTGGGAGGGTAGCAAATGTGAACTTTCTCTGTGCCCAGGATGTGTTACCTTCCAGACATCATGTATATCACCAACTAGGAAGCTCCCCTGAGCCTCAGGGTCCTGAGTTTTTATTGGAGTTTCTTCACATAGGCATGCTTGACTGGATCATTGACCATGTGATTGAACTTAGTCTCCAAGCTCCTTCCTCTCCCAGAAGGTCAGCTGATACCATGTGACTTAAAACCCCAACCCACTAATCATATGGTTGGTCTTGCTGGCATGAGTGGTCTGAGGGGCCCCTCTGAGTAACAAAGACATTCCTACTACTCAGGAAATTTCCAGGGTTTAAAGGCTCTCTCCCAGGAACCACAGACAAAGACCAGCCAAATTCTTTATTATAGGACAAGGCCTTGCCACTGTATTTTTGTTACCAACTCTGTGACATTTACCTCTGTAAGGTAATAAAGATCTATGGTGTATGTATCTTTAACATGAGATATTTATTAATTTCCTGGAAAAAGCAATGTGTTATCTAGAAAACTTATTTATTGTTTGATATACAAATTCATAAGCCATATAATAAAGTTTTAGAAGTGGTACCATATTGAAGTGTTAATGTAACAACTAGAAGAATAATGAAGCAGGCTTTGAAAACATAAAAATCTATATTCTTTAGGGTCCCATCGTCTGATTCACAAGTCTTCAACCCGATTCCCTCCTACCCTTCAATGTTAAGGTGGAGTCAACGCATCACTATTTCTTTTTCTGTTCAGAAGCATCACTGGATCATCTCCTCTGTTTAGTGCCTGAGCCTGTTTTGACGGCTGAGCATTAGGGCTTTCTATTAAGCAAGACTCATTAGTTTTAGAAAGCTTTCAATTAGCCAAACTGCTGTAATTAACTTTCTCACTATAATTTTCAGTCATTCATACTAAACAGGGCTGATGGAGCAGAGCATTTGCCTCTGTGTCTCCCACTTATCTGGATCTCAACCAAATTGAAATTGCAGATGAGAAAATGGATAGATACTACCCACCCCTGGGCTGTTGCCATGATGGCACATGGTCCAGTGAAGGACACATGTCTGCTACTCGACAGGCTGTTTTCATGGTGGTGTCACTTTCACATATTTTATCAGTAGGAAGACTATATGCCCCTCTTTGCCTGGGACTGTCTCGTTTACTTCCATTGTCTCAGACTAATAATTAATAGCATCCCCTGCTACTATCAAAAGTGTCTGGTTTAGACAAAAATTGTATAGTCACCCCATTTTTTTGGTTAAGGGAATTCAGTTAGTTTTTAAAGAGGGATGCCTCATTTTCTTCCAAATCTAATATGGTTTTATTGTTTTTTAAATATTTGAAAGTGATCCATGCATAGCTTTAGAAATTTAAATATAGAAAGGTGAGAAGAAGATAGTGAAGATTACCTGAGAGAATTTTTGAAAAGATTTATTTCTTCTAAAAATAATCTTCATGTGTTTTGAATACAATAACCATCTTGCAAATGGTTGCATAGCAATAGGTTTTATTTTTTTTTTTAAATGAGAATAATAGAGCCTGGAAGGAAATTCCACAATTTTTTCTGGACTCAGTACCCCTTTTCCAAATGACATCTTATGCAGGAGTTAATCTATAAAACAGGTAACTCTTTATTTGCCTTGGTGGAATTGGAGCTGGGCCCCTGGGGCCCCTTCCAACCTCATCTTTGCTTCCTGCAGGGGTCCCTCTTGTTGCAGAAAATCCTTTTGGCTCCTCAGAGCACAGTGTGTGAAGGCTAGTTTTCAAGAGGAGAATCCTGAGAGATAAAATGTAAAAGTATTTTTTCATTGTAAAGCTCTCTTAAAATATCAGGTTTTACTGTTAATATTCACGTACTCCTGTGCAAGGAGATTTGAGTACCGTCTGAATTCAGTTAGTTGGTGGCAGAACCTACGCTAGAAACCAGGTGTCCCTATGCCCTGCTGTGCCAGGCACCCCATGCCTCCTCCCAGTGGCTTTTCTTTATCCCCATTCATACTCAAAGGGCTGATTTATCATTTAGTGCACTTGTTTTATTTTTAGTTTCTAGTTCTATATTATTGTATTCTCATGTTATTTTTGATATGTCTTACTTTTTGTAATATACTATTGAACATTTTAACCATTACTAGTGTAAGACTATTTTCATTTGGTTTTAATGGTTTACAGTAAAATGGGAAGATACTATTTAGGCAGTAGATTTCTTAATAAAGAGTGTAACTCTCCATTTTTACCTTTTAGTTAATAGTCCATATATGGACACCTAAAATTAAATATATTTTATATTTCCACTTAATTGTATGTAATATGCATGAAAAACAATTTAGGTGCTAGCATATAGAGATACACATAGACATGATAAAATATCTTTACGTTTTTAGGGAGGGGGGCTGACTAGGTATACCGCTTGGCAGACTGTCCCGGAGGGAAAGTCTGGTTTCAGCTAAGGGAGAGGGGAGAGGAGACACAGCTAAGGTGTGGGGCACAGAGAGACGTGCCGGGGCCGCCGGACACCTCGTGGAGGGAAATTGTGAAGCAGAGAAGGAAGAAGATAAAGGAAAAGAGATCAGCGAGGATCAAATTCAGAGATGCTCGGAGCCCAGTGAAGGGGTGAGGGAGGGGGAAGCATTTCCAGCCCCACGAGCCCAAGCCCTGCGGCCAGCACAGCATAGTGGGGAGAACTTGCATGATCCCAGACTCGGGCATTCTGTGTGGGGTTCCCCCCCAAGGAGAGTGAGCAGAGAGGCCGGAGAGGCAGCTTCCTTCCATTCAGACTCTCATCAGAACCTTAATCCTCCCTGCCTCTCCCTCACCCACTGCAACCGGGAGAGCAGTGACTTTGAGCCAAGAATTTGGCGAACGGCCACCGCATCCTGCAGCGTGAAGTTTCCACAGAGGACCTGCAGGGGTCCCGGGGCACCTAATCTGGAAGCTCCCTGCCCACTGGTGTTTTGTGGAGATACACGCCAGCAGGTCAGACACACAGGCCGGGTGCTGTGCCCCCTGGACTCAGCAGGTTACTGGGGGGACACAGGAGGGAGCTTTGGGGGCTGGACTCAGGTGGCAGGGGAGACCACGTGGACAGAACTGGTGGGAGAATACTGTGGGGGTCGGAGACACAGCGATCTGGGAGAGCGCCCATCCACCCTGCAGGAAAGCTGTGCTGTTGTGTTAGGGTGGGTCCCCCTGCGGGGAGGCCAGCCCAGGGAACCATAGCAGCCAAGCATGGCACGTTCAGGCGATCTGTCGGGGAACCGCGGCCCCTCTCCCACCCACTCCAACCGGGAGAGTAGTCAGAGCCGAGAATTTGGCAAGGAGCCACCTCTCCCCAGCTGGTGCGTACTCTAGGCTGAGCTTTCCACAGAGTGGGGCCCACACCCACCTGCAGTGGACTTGGGGTGCCTGTTCTGGGAGCTCCCTGCCTGCCTGCATTTCCTGGAGGCCAGAGGGTCAGACAAGCAGGCTGGATCTGGTGCCTCCCGGATTGGACGGGTGCGGTTCTTGAGGGACACAGGGGGAGGTTTGGGAGCTGGACTTGGGTGGCAAGGGAACCCTTGTGGACAGAACTGCTGGGAAAATGCTGTGGGGTCTGAGACGTGGTAATTTGGGAGAGCGCCCATCCCCCAGCAGGAAAGCCATACTGCGGGATTAGGGCGGGTTCTCAGGTGGGGAAGATCCCAGCCTGGGATGCCATAGCAACCAAGCGTACAGGTGCCTCCCCCACGAGCCGCCCTCCCAGTCTGGAGAGCCTGCCTTGCCTTTCCTCCCAGTGGCTCCCCCCAGCGGCTGAGAAAACAACCTCTGAGCCCTGCTGAGGCTTTGCAACCTGTGTTGTGTTTCAGGGCTGTAGGAGGTCTCACCAAACTCCAAAATTCGTTAAGTAACTATTGAATGGGCAGCAATTCTAAAAACAGAAGTCTCAACTTCCAGATTCACAAGTTACTTAGTGTTTTTCACTATTTTGTTTTTGCTTTTGTAAATTTAGCTCTTTTATGCCATATATAGCTTCCTAGTGATTTCCTATCATTTCAAAGAAATTCAGGTCATAGTGAAGGGGAAGAAAGTGCAGGTGTGTGTGTGTATTACTCTGTATTAGTCCAACGCTCTCACCTAAGGCTTTTTAGCTCTTCGAAAGCTCCACCAAGACATAAAATCTTCACGTGCCAGAGAGTTCTCATTAATAGACATGGGAATGTCTAGAATGCTCTAGTTGCCCATAAGGAGGTGGCAGGAGATTATTATTTATTAAATTGGCTTATGCATTTAAATACATTGAAAAGTAGAGCTAAATTTAGACTAGTACATTAAACAGTTTGCTTTTATGTCAGGGGCATATCAAATCCTTTTTTGCCATTTTACTGTTTTATAGATTTGTAATTGAATGAGTTGAAATATATTTGTATCTCCTTCTATTTAAAAATAGTGAAAAATTTTCACATTACTTGCTATTATTCATTAAAATGATGATGTAAACTTACAATTTACAGTTACTGTGAAGATTTCCAAAGATAGATGTATAGATTTTTGCATATATCTTGGTCTCATTTTGTCATTATATCTTGGGTATAAAAGTCATTTTTAACAAGTTTGCTCTTTATCATGAAATGAGAAAAGTTTTCTTGGATAGGAAAAGAATTCATCTTGTTTTAATATGCCTCCATTTTCTCCTGTATTTATACATCATCTGTAACATGATTTAAAATCATGCATCAGTAGATTCCTACAGTGGTAGGAATGAAATGAGGTCTTAGGATTTCAAGCTTCTAGAGTCTGCGCCCTTGCTGTTTTCTTTGTAGTGCTAGACTGAATGCATACATTTTGAATGACTGCTTGATTTCCAAACCACACTGCACTGCCATAGAAATGGCAATACCACAGTTAAGAGTCTGTGGTCCTTTTCCCACATCCTCCTTCCTTCCCTTTATAATGCCCCTTCCATCATTTTTAACAATCTTTTTCATATTGCCAGGAAAGTTTTATAGAGCACAGTATGATTTCCTCTTGTCCCACCTATGCTCAGAATGTAGAAATGAGAGAGGACACAAATGGGCTTTGTCCTTCACTTTGTGTTGTGGGATGAGAAGTGATTTAATGTGGGTACATCTGCCCCATAGCAGTGGGTCTGGATTGTGTCAGGCTACAGCAGCCAGTTGCAGCCTCCAAACCATGACAGGTTATGCAGCCCAGAGCACAGACCTAGGAAACTTCTTGGAAAGTGGCCCTATTTAACTTTGTCTCTGATTATAGGGACTTTTAGCAGGGCTGGAACCTTTGAATAATGGGGATTATAGTGTCATCAGCAGAGATGCAATAAGGCAAAAATAAACCTTTAGAAGTGGACAGAAGAGTCTCATCCCATTCAAAATTTACATTGATCAGAATTTCATTTCCTCCTAAATTAAATCAGATTTTCAAAGGTTGTGAACATTATACAAGATAATTTAGGTACCTTAGGGTTTGTTTGCCAGAATTAGGGGTAATTTTTTTTCCTAAATAATCCCTGTCAAGTCAAAGGTTCTCAGTTTTTTTTTTTTTTTTAAAGTAACTGACCATGTCTTAGGGGATATTTTCACAGATGTTCCTGTTGGCTTTCTTGTTTAACAGAGGACAATAGAGAGCTATGTGGATAAACGCATGGGTACAACATATGGTCCTCCTGCAGGAAAGAAGATGACTGTTTTTATTGATGATGTGAATATGCCAATAATCAATGAGTGGGGAGATCAGGTATACTGATTCTATTACGTATTTTATTTCAGCATTGGTTTATTCTTTGATGAGTATATATTTTTCTACTTTTTCAAGATGCATTTCCTGAATTCCAGTGAAGTCCATTCTTTAAAAACACTCAAGGGGTTAGGTTCTGGGGCTATGAAGGAATGATGTTTTCATTGTGAAAGTTGTCTTTCTTAGGTTACTAATGAGGTAGTACGACAGCTGATGGAACAAAACGGATTCTACAACCTGGAGAAGCCCGGAGAGTTTACCAGCATTGTGGACATCCAGTTTTTGGCAGCCATGATCCATCCTGGGGGTGGGCGCAATGACATACCCCAAAGACTCAAGAGACAATTCTCCATATTTAACTGCACGTTGCCCTCTGATGCTTCCATGGACAAGATCTTTGGTAAAATGAGTGTCAGTGGGGCATGGGGAGGGAAGAGCACTGCTTGTGTTCCTATGGGAAATCTCCCCCATGAGGTCAACACAGAAAAAGCACCGGGTAGCTCCTTAGTCTACAGCCCCCATCACTTTCAGGTCATATATTGCATTTCATATAGGGATTTCTTATAGATATGTATGAATTGGATGACTAGGTAGATCTTTTCTACCTATGTTTTTCTTTAACTGTTGCCAGCTTATTAAACAGGAAGCTTAAACATTAAATGAACATGGAGATGAGATTCCTCATAGATGAGATTGTTTCCTTATGGGTACATATATTTGCAGTCTGAATTGCTATGTATCAGTTTATGTAGCTGATACTTTAATCAACCCATATAATGATTTTTGCCAAAGAAATAACGGTGCAAAGGGTGGAGATTAGCCACAGTCTGCTCTTCAGAGTAATTTACAGGATTAAAATAAGTTATTGTTTGATTAAATATGTAGCATTTCAGAGATAATTTCACTGAAGAACCACTAGCCCAATAAATAACCGTATTTAACTGAGTAATGAAAATTCACTTATGACTGATTTTGGAATTACTCTTTGCAGAAAAGAGTGTAACGTTTGGAGCACATTTGTGTTCAGTATTGGTTTACAATCTCTGAAACTGCTACTGAGAAAAAACTCATTAGGATTACACTAATTAATTTCTGGCAGACTAAAATGTCATCGAGTGCCCCAGACTAGTGGAGTATGGCAGTCATCTCCCTTCTGTCACAGCAGTGGTAAGGTTTGGAAACCAACTGACACGGGAACTATCTAAACACGGGAGAAGTAAAGTGGGCCAGAAAGAATGACTGCTATCAATTTTAATTATTCTTCATTGCCTGGAAATTTTTATATATAATGTAAATTACAGTATTTTATAATGCATAAAAAGGCAACAACAGAATGGAGAAATCTTTTTTTAAAAGGCAATTTTGGGTATTTATCATTGTTACCCATTTCATAATATTGAATTAGTGCAGCCAGAGTTTTCAGTAGTATTTCTTAACCAAATTTTCAGTATTTTGAATGCTGACTTACTTAAACCTATAACTACTTTTTGGGTACTGCATTTGAAACAGCAAGAGAACATTAGTGAAATTTTCTTTTATATGTGGCTACCTATTAAAATGTGTAATGACATTTGTGCAAACTCCACATTATAATGCTTTTCATTTTAATTTAGGTTATTTAAATGGCTGGTCAAAATGTTATGATTTTCCCCTTTTCAGGTGTGATTGGGGTAGGCTACTACTGTACCCAAAGAGGTTTTTCTGAGGAAGTCAGGGATTTCGTGATGAAATTGGTACCCCTGACACGCCGGCTATGGCAGATGACCAAGATTAAAATGCTCCCTACCCCTGCAAAATTCCATTATGTATTTAACCTTCGAGATCTTTCTAGAATCTGGCAGGGAATGCTGAATGCTACTTCAGAGGTCATCAAGGAACCAGATGTAAGTGATACCTAAGAGAGAAAAATAAATAACATTGCTATTGATCATACATCCTAAATATTTTTATCAATTTATTTTTTACTTGACCTAGGAAAATATGTGGGGATGTTTCAGAATGGATATTCTTTTCTTTACTGCTTTTCAACTAACATAAATAAGGAAAAAAGTAAATATGTCAGAAAATTTCAATTAAAAATTCCAATTAAATTAAGTATATGTTTAAGGGAATAGTTGCACAATAATTTTCTAATGACTAGAATAAAAGAAACAATTGATTTTATTTTTCTACCATAAGAAGATATTTTTCTTATACTAAATGATGGAAAAAATCACTATCGATTTTATTATATAATAGTTTTCATATTTTAAGCTTGACATTTTAACTTTAAAAAGTAATTATCTTTATAAATAAACACCCAAAATTAAAAAAAAAATTGTTGTTCATCATCCATGATCTTTCTTTTTCATGTAGCTAGATGCACTAAAAGAATTATGTATGTTGGTAAAATTAAAGAGAAGCAGCAGAGTAGAAATGTCATTTAATAGAAAAATGAGCATTTATACATACCCTTGAATGTGACAGTTCCTAGTGTTACAAGAATGTTATGTAAAAATCCAGTGTTTCTTTTTTTCCCAAAGGATAGATATCCTATATACTCAGAACAAGGCAGGGTTGGCCTCTTTTTCAGCCTTTCTGGAGCTGAGGAGGTAATTACGCAAATGAGTTTTAGGGGACTTCTCCATATAAACACACAGAAACAGTTGAAATATCAACAAAACTGTCATTAAGCACATCAAGTGTTGACTGTCCAAAAAAACCCCAACTCTTCCAGATGCTTGCAGTATAGGTAACCATACTTGCTGACTCTTGAAGACTAGATATTTTGGAAAAACTCACTCCCCTTATTACAGACAGAATTGAGTCAGTTTAGCAGCAGTGGACATTTTAACTTGATTTTTTTCTCCTCAAAGTTATTTACAAGTTAATGTAATTCAGATCTCAAAAGATTACTCTTTGATTAGTCATTTCTGGTGCTTATTTTCAATTAGCACAAACAATTCTCATAATTGGCTTTATCATGAACTTTTGTCTTAACTGAATCATTGAATATATTTTACTTAACTCCTTTTATATTCTGGCAACCAAATAGCATTTTATCATTAGCAATACTATGGCTTAAAGACCTTCTAACCTGCAAAATGTTACCAAACTACGAAAATTTCACCAGTCTTTCATACCAAATAACGAGCTTAGACAAACATTTATTATTCTTGCTATAGGGACAGGAGTATTGAGTAATTAATTTCCTCAACTTTCAGTTAACTTTGGGCTCTGAATCATCTGGACTAGGTGCTTGATTTTTTCGGAAAATCCAGATTTTTGTCACAAATTTTCTTCACTTTGTGTTAAGTAAATATACCTTTGTAATATCTCAATTGTATACATGAAAGTTGTTCATATATATGTTATATTATGCTCTAGCCCCAAGAGTGTAGGTATATTATCCAAAAAGACTCATTTGTCACAAATTTAAGAATTTTACGTAGAATAATGATTTGTTGGTTGATTAGAGATATTTTAATATTTTTGTCTGAGAATGTTTTCTTTTTAATTTAGAGATTGCAAATGAATAGACTCCGTTTTCTATTTAATATACTTTAATGAGACCAACTTGAAGTAAAGTTGAGTATATTTTAATCCTAACTTTTTAAAGTGTTGCACCTTGTATCAGGAAAGATAACACTTTACAGTATTGTCAACTTGAATTCCTAATTATAGCATAATAGGAATTAATAACTCATTTTAATTATACTTTCAACAGGATCTGCTGAGGCTATGGAAGCATGAATGTAAGCGTGTCATAGCTGATCGCTTTGCAGTGTCTGATGATGTGACCTGGTTTGATAAGGCTTTAGTAAGTTTGGTAGAGGAGGAGTTCGGTGAAGAGAAAAAACTCTTGGTGGACTGTGGAATTGACACGTATTTTGTGGATTTCTTGAGAGATGCACCTGAAGTTACAGGTAAACCACTGAAGCAGAGCGTGGAATTCCCCAAAAGGAGTCCCCAGTAGGGAAATCTGAAGAAAGAAGATCAGGGACTTTGAGTTTCTGTCTAGTAAACTTTATTGAAACAAGCCTGGGATGTAAGAGGTGCTCAGTAACTATAGCATGAGTGGATAAGTGCGTGCTCATGGAGTGCAAAGATGATCTATTTTTATGCATGTCATGCTTCAATATTAAGGTCGAGTTGGGAGGCAGTCTGGGGTAGGAGAGAGCGCACAGGATTTGCAGTCTGGCAGATAGAGGTAGGTTTGAGGATGGAATTTACCACGCATAAACTGGGCATCTTGGAACTTTCTTGAACCTCATTCTCCTCATTTATAAAAATGGAAATATTAACATGTGCATCATGCACACTGTGGGGAATAAATGAAATGCTATGTCAAATGGCTTGGGTAGGCTGTGGCCATAGTCAATGCCAAATGAAAGGTAGCAAAAATAACCATAATAATTATTATTCAGGTCATCCTGCATGTTGAAAAGAAAAAGAAAAACTTCCAATTATATGAGAGAGCTATTGAATACGATTGGTGGGTGATGTGGAGGCAAGTTTTGTGGTTATGGTTCCAGGAAAAATTGAGATATACTACCTTTCTTATGAAAAGAAGCAGTGCTCCAATTTTTTTTCCCTCAGAATTAACTGGGTTTAAGTAAAGTATTTTTCTTTCATGTAATAACTTATTCTAATATTGAAGATAGATTTTAAGTTAATTTACATATTTAAAAATGTATCATTTATATCTTTTAAACGACTAGATATGACCAGAAAGCCCCTCAGTAGATGTGATAACAATACATGTGATCTATCAAAAGTTTCTGAGTGACAATTGCAAAAGGATGTTTATTGCTGGCTATGCAGTTGGAATGATCCTTTTCCAGAAAGAAGCTCATACATTTTATTTTAAGTCAGGTCAAACATATACCTAAATCCTGTAAGGGCAAGGGTATTTTACAAAGTAATTAGAATTTTTGTATTTTATTCCTTCTAATTCAGAAGGCAAAATGATTAGATTATAACTTTCAAGGAACAAAGCACAATGGCTGCATTTTTTTGGGGTAGGAAAGGGTCTAGAGGCAAACACTTAACCTTTTGTGTTTTCAAAGCATTTTATTTCTCAAAGCTTGAGTGGAGCATTTATGAAAGAGTTTTGACTATTGAAATTTGATTAGTGAGAGCTTTGCGGATAGGTCAATCTTGATGATTATTATGCTAAACCAATATCCTTATCTTGTCATAAAAAGGTTAATATACCATTATATTGGGACAAAGCTAATTGAAAATAATTATGTATCTTATAAGATTTGGAAGATCCACTTGCTCTCCTAGTGCCCAGTGAATATCTAAGTTGTTACTGGTATATTCAACTAAGGTGTCACTCACTTTTTTTCCTGTTACTAATGTTAACTGTTAGTGAATTTATATAGACCCAATTTCACTTTTTCTTTATGTGGTTTATAGTCAACACTGGGAAAGTGCTCAGCTGATATAGTATGTTTCTAATTTTAAAAACTGTATATTGATTTTTAATACATTTTTCTCAGTGAAATAATTTAATATGTTTATTTAGAACATTGTTTTTCTATTTTCTCTCAACCATCCACCTCCATTTCCTAATTCACTCTGTCCTTACCACTAACCTGAAATTCCTGATTCATAAAAATTTCCTGAGTAAACACAATGACCTTTTTCTTTTTATTTTCTTTTAAACAATCATGTGATTCTTGACCTGCTTTGCTGATTTTGACATTAAATCCCCATTTTTTTGACTTGCATTTTGACCATTAAGCTACTATCTCTGGGAGGATCTTTGAAATGCCAATGTTCGATTGTGGGTTCAAATTCAATTCGGTGAATACAACGTTATTTGAAATTGGCTCTTTTTAGACAGGAAAGAACTGAGACTGCATGTGATCACAAAAATCCTAATGCTTCTACTGTTGTTTTCTTTCTTCTTTTTTCTGAAAATGCATACTATGGCATTTTGATGAAAATAAATATTATCCGGAGTTAAATTGTAGAACTATGAGTGTATTAATTTAGTTTGAAGGAAGCAGTAAAGTTCAGGGATTTGGAGAAACTTAATGGATTCTTTTTTCCCACCAAAGGTGAAACATCTGAGGAGGGTGATGCTGAAATGCCCAAAATTTATGAGCCAATTGAATCTTTCAATCACCTAAAAGAGCGTCTGAATATGTTCCTGCAGCTGTATAATGAGAGCGTCCGAGGCGCGGGCATGGACATGGTGTTCTTTGCAGACGCGATGGTTCACTTAGTCAAGGTACAGTAGCTGCGGGAGTGGAGCCTTGACAAAGTGATAGACACTTGGCTTCACGCCAGAATCCTCTCCCCTTTCTATTTTCATCCCCTAGGAGAAGATCCAGTTTAAAAATAAAGTCGATGCTATCTTCCAATTTAATTTCTAAACTGAATGCAACATGTCACACCTTGTAGGATTGAAATAAGAGCACGTGTATTTCAAATGTGTGATGCGATAATTTTATTCAGTGTTGCTACACAGCTTCCAGCTCAATGTTTTCACCCCCTGGGATGAATATGGTTGACATAGGAGTTCAATGCATAGGCAAAGCCTGCTTATTTTTGTTTCATGCAAAGAATATCCTATTTAAAAAGTGCATAAACCTCGAGGACATTATGCTAAGTGAAATAAGCCAGGCACACAAAAGGGCAAATACTGTACGATTCCACTCATAGGAGGTACCTGGGCTGGAGTAGTCAAAACCATGGAGACAGAAAGTAGAATGGAGATCGCCAGGGGCTGGGTGGAGAGGGGATTGAGGCCGACGAAAAGTTTTGGAGATGGATGTTAGTGATGATTGCATGACCTCATGAATGTACTTCACGCTATTGAACCACACACTTAAAAATGGTTATACTGGTAAATTTTATGTTATGTGCATTTTACCACAATTAAAAATTATTTAACAAATAGCGTACAAACAGTTGACTGAGCAGATGAAAATTCTGTTAGATTGCAATCCACCAGGAAAGTATAGTTTCCATTCTACTTTGTCGCTTTAGTCATTACAGTACACGTTTTTTAGGACAGTTGGTCCTCAAAGGTTGGAAGTAAAATATATTATTTTACTTGAAAACTTGTGCTCTAATTTATGTATGGTGCAAGATAATGCCATTTAAAATTCGCTGTTGATATTTGCACTTTGTTGACATCAATTGCTTTTTCAGACTACATCTTTTCAGTTAGAAAGCAAGCAATTGGAGGTTGTCTTCCATGACTTATGTTTATCCATGAGGAACGATTGCATGATTACAAATTGTCATTTCTAATAATTACTGAGTCTTACAAATAAGGGTTTTAGAGGTTATCTAGCCAACCCTCCCTCTGCAAATGGGGATTGCCTCCCTGCAAGAAGGAGAGGGAAGCATTTCTGCAAGGCTGGGGTAAGAGGGAGGAAGACAGAGTCTGTGCTGGGGCTGCGTTCTGTAGCCTCAGGGCGCTTAGCTTGGCAACTCTGACTTTTCAGAATCTGAGACATCTGCACTGAGCCCAAATGTCCTTCCAAAGCCAAATACAGATAGCATTTTGAAATTAGCTCCTAATTTATAGTTGATTAAAAATTGTTTCCAGAAGAATGAATGTTCTGTTATATTCAATAATTGAAGAAAAAAAAAGAAAAACATATTTTCCAAATGAGAAGTACCAGAGGCAACTTCATGGCAAATTGTCTATTGGAGATGGAATCTGATTGGCCTGGGATTTCAAAACAACTCACATTGAAGATGAGGTTATTTATGTTCGTCTTGTGCTCGAGCAAGTTCGCTAGAACTGTCTTTTCCCCTGTGTTTTGCAGCCCAGACAAGGTGCGATGAGGCTTTCTTCGCTCTGTCTGGGTGTGACGCTGGAGGCGTGGGTGCCTCAGCTCAGGTCCCTGCCAGTGTTTTTCTTCACTCTCAGCCTCTTGCCTGTCTGCTCTGGAATTGGCCACAGAATGCGTGACTCAAGTTTTTGAGCTAAAATGCTACGTTCCTCTCCATCTTCCAGACTGACCCTCTCTTCTACTCTCTTGTCTTCTTTGCATGGTGCATTTACATTTTGTGTCGTGCAGACCTGCGCCTTGAAATCTGTGGCCTAGTTACAGGCATGGTAGCAGCCAAGAGACAGAAGTGGAGACAAAAACTGCAGCCAAACAGGATGTGATAGGAGGCCAAGTGTATTTCTTAGTTCTTTTCTTAATTAAAGTATTGATTTTCTTTCAACACAGAGTGTATCTCTGTAATATTCCTTTTGCCCCTTTGGAGGAAGTTCAAACTATAGAGTATATGGCCTTTCATGATCTGGCCCCTGCCTACCCACCAGTCTTGTGTAATCTGGAAAAATGAACTGCTTTTGGTCAAACACATCGCAGTCCTATACCCCACTAGAAGAGGGAATTCTGAGAAAGGATGTTTAAGAAAACCTTGGCAAAATGCAGAGCCCCAGTCACTTCCAGAAGTTTCATCAGACATGGAGAAGTGACTCCTTGCAGCCCCCCAACCATCATTTGTCTAAGAAACGTGGATATCGCAGCTATACCTCAGGCTCAAACTGCAGTTAGGACAGAAAGAGAAATTGTTATTGCATAAGGTATTAAAAAAAAGAGCGTTAAAGAGAATTCCATGCCAAATCTCTTCTAGGTGGGGCAGGAAGCCTGGTGGTGTAAGTAGTTCATTCAACACCAATAAAGCCAAATAAACATGGGCTTCTACCACGAGGGGGATTTGAAATGGTTTGGGGCTACTGACCAGTGTGGAGTGGCCTTCTGACCCACCTATAATCACTTCTTGGTAGATATGTTAGGTATCATTGTCTTTGCCAAATAATGGGAGAGTGTTTATGCTACTTTTCTTTTTTAAAAAATTTCAACATCTATACCATACTTGGAATTCCTTCCCTTCAATTTAAAATCTCTATTACTTTTCAAATGTGGAGGGTATTCTAACCAGCTGCATGTTCTGTATTCCAGGAGTAGACATTATTCTGCCATTTCTGTTCTCTTTCCTATCATACTGCGTTAAGTTGGGCAAACCAAAAAGCAACCTAAACGTCCCCTTTATCTGCCTCCTTCAAACCCCAAAGCCAGCACGGTCTCGGCTTTGTGCGTACTTTCTGAGCTGCTGCCTTCCCAGTTCCTAAGGCACAGTCCCCTGGCCCCACCCCTTCCAGGGCACTCTAAACGCTATTCTATTTCAGAAATGCTTTTGTTCCTCCAACCAGTGAATCTGTCCAGTCTGATCTTGAGACACCTGTGTTCTCCAAAATAATTGTTTGGCCTTATTCTTATATTGAATAAATAGGGAACAATAGAATGTTTACATATTGAAAGATATATGCCTTTTCTATTCCACGTTACAGATCTCTCGAGTCATTCGCACTCCTCGGGGAAATGCCCTCCTGGTTGGGGTGGGCGGATCGGGAAAGCAGAGCCTGACAAGGTTGGCTTCATTCATTGCCGGCTATACTTTCTTCCAGATCACGCTGACGAGGTAACACGCTTTTACTTTGATCTAAAATGGATTTTGATAAAAGGTTCTCACAGCCCACCTGAAGTCAGGGATACATTTTTCTTATATATAATCACAGTAATTTTCCTTCTTGAATGTTGACTTATTGTCTTTCTCTTTCAACCTCTGTCATGGCCCATGAAAATTTCACATTAATAATTTGCTTTTCAAATATTTCATTTTCTCATTTAGTGAATGGCTGCCTCCCTGGTTTTTATGTTATATGGGATATGAGTATTATGTTACTCCTCTTCATGCATTTCAGAAGAAATTTATCCCAACTAAGTGTTAATTCAGATTTCAAGAATGCTAATACAATGAAAAAATAAACAAAAATTATATTTATTTACCCCATTCAAACATTTAAAATATTTATCGAATACTGTCTATGTATCAGGCGCTAGTTAGGTGAACAAAGTAAGTGAAGTCTGTGACATCACGGAGCTTGTAGGAACTGAAGGGGAAAAGACAGTTGAGCAACTCGTCTAATAAGGTGTGATTTGTAGGTACTAACTATGACAAATGCAGACCAAATCCTGTTGAAGCTCCTAACCTAGTTCAGAGGATGATCAGAAAAGAATTCCTGAACAAAGAGATTAAGCTGAAACTTCAAGATGAGCAAGACTTATCTCAGCGAAGAAGAGCAGTAAAGAATGTTCCAGGCAGAAGGATTAGCACATGTGAAATCAGCTCTGGAAGAAGTTAAACATGGCTGGGTACAAGAGCGTAAGGTGGTAAGGGGGAAGGGAAGAGAGATGGAGGCCTTTAAAAGGGTGAGAATGAATTGGGACTTCATCCTAAAGCGGTAGGAAGCCATCGATGAGTTGCCGCTGGAGAGGATGTGTCCAATCTGCATTTACAGAAAATGGGTGGAAGGAACTAAATTTGAATAGTTACAAGGCTGCCTCAGGGGTCTGGGTCAGCTATGGTGGTGTCATGAGTGGTAGCAGTGAGAGTGGAGAAATGCAGAGTGGAAATGCAAGAGATCATTAGGAAGCTGGAGCTTTTGGACTTGGTTTCTGGCTTGGGAAGCTAGCTAGCTAGTAGCTAGATGGTGCTGCTGCTCACCAAGACAGGGAACCCCGGAAGAGCAGTCCTCCGCTGAGTATGTGCAGTGCAGGGAGAAAACAGAATTAGAAAGTGAAGAGTAAACACAAAGAGCTACGTAGGGGTGATTCAGAGAGGTTGAAATAGAATTTCAAGATTAACCAAGATAAGGTTAGAAGCAGGAAGCTAGTTTGGGAAGTTTTGTTGGGCTGAAAATTGAGGTTAATTTCTAGGTGTGGAAGCAGGAAGTCTTGACTGTTGGGCATTGGTGAGGAAAACATGCTGCTGACCCATCTTTCTGAGGGAGGCCCATAGACACCTGCTAGGACATAGGCTGAAAGTTATTAAACGTTGGGTTTGGAGATCCAGATATTCAAGCTGTTGTTATTACACTATGCACTGAACTATAGGGTTCTTCTTGGAGAATAAATCCAAAGATTGCTGTTTTATTCAAGTAGTAGGACAGACAGAAATAATTCTAGTTACTTTGTGTATAATTCTTCTAGTTTGTGGATAGAAGCTGAGCTAGATAAAAGATCACCTACATGAAAGAATTTGTACCTCCCCAATACTCTGAAATAAAAATAAGTAATTAAATAAATAAATAAATAAATAAAAAAGATCACCTACACAGAAAGGGATTGGACTCTGAGATTTTTGTTCTTAACATTTGTATGAAACCTTGTAGTTTTCAAAGCACTTTTATATGCATGAGTTATTTGATCTTCAAAAGAACTTTGTGAGATAGTAGAATAGCTGAAGCTCAGAGAGGCTGTGCATCGCCTGACATCCAAGGTCTAGCTGGCAATTGATTGTAGGATTTCTGGTTTCTAGTCTGGTGTGACTTGTACTACATCACAATGCCTCAGCAAACATACCTCCCCCACCCCAACTCTCAGAGGGATAAACTATTCCCTCTGCGTGTCATACTGGGAATGATCCATTACTGACAAATTGGAGGGCCAAGCTCTTCCTTTCCTTTTCACAGCCTTCAAGATACTATCTTACTCCTTAAGCCTTTGCACAGCCATGTGGCCAAGGCTGGGTTGCAAGAGCCTCACATTTGGGAAGCACAACCATTTGTTAGATGTCTCAGGTCATAGTATTTGAGGAAGTGGGCCCTTGAGATCCGGGAAACTGGGTTGAAAAATTTCCCCACATCACAAGAAGTTGGGCAAGATGTTTTCCTTTTTTGTGTGTTTTTTTTTAAGGGGGCTATGTCTTTGAAACATTTTCTTTTTGGATCTCTTGGATATCACTTCCCTAAATGTCTTTCTTATAGAAATATTGATGCATGGCTGTGGTATTTCCAATTTTAGGGTTTAGCTTATAGATGTTAAAAGCAAATAGAGATAAATATTTAGTAACTTTTTAAAAATCACAAGGCCATTTGCTCTTACACTCTGAATTCTGAGTTTATTTAGTGACTCAAAATACAAATAATAATTTAGTAAGTCTTCAGGATTGGAATATTTTGTTTTATGCTTTTGGCAGTAATGGACTACTCTGTATTGGAACCTCTCTAACATTTCTTGATTGTAGGCTGACTTTCACCTAAAGATTGGTTTTGATAGTGAAAGAAGATTTAGAGTAGGTTATTTCATAACATTTCCAGCTATTATACTACAGTGTACTGATTGCTCAGAAAATGAACTCTTTTATGTAGAATACAAAGATGCAATGATAATAAGGGTGTTGGGGATGAGGAATGGCAACTCCCTCACCCCATGTAATCAAAGCTTGAATTGGTTTAGTTTAGTTTAATTTATGAAATGTCTTCTAAAATACCAATTGCATATGGGTGCTTAATAAATATTCTAATTTGACTTTTCTATTATCATTGCCAAAAATACCATTTTCAAAATGATATACATACACACTCAAATGACATTTGGTTATAGTAAAAATTTTATTTTTGTTTCAGGTTGACTTTTCAACTCTACTTTTTTTTATGTAAAAATATAATTAAGTGTAACTATAATGTTTTATGAAATGTGGAGCTTTAAGAATCAATCAACTACTAACATTCATATATAATACATACTTATATCATGGAACAAAATCAGCATTTTTTAGTTAGCTCAATAGCATAAAACACTGTTATAAGGTTTTTTCCTTACCATGAAAATATTTTTTAGCTAATGACCCAATGACAATGTTTCTTTAGATCCTACAACACATCAAATCTGATGGAAGATCTAAAGGTTTTGTATAGAACGGCTGGTCAACAAGGCAAAGGAATCACATTTATTTTCACAGACAATGAGATTAAAGATGAGTCATTTTTGGAATATATGAACAATGTTTTATCATCGGGTGAGGTAGGAGCTCATTTGTTCTTCACGTGTTTTATCTCTTTAGATTTCCTCCAACTTAGAGTTCTCTGTACTTCTTTCCATTAGAGTTTTGAGTAAATGTTGTTGGAGATTAGGTGATCAGTATGTTTTCTACGGGTTTTTTAAAGACTAAAGCTCCCCATCAAAATGTAGAGGTAAGCATTTAAAACGTCAGTGAATGCCCCAAGTGACAAATGAACAAACAGAGTAGAGAGGCCAGAAGGAAAGCTGATTCGATTTTTAGTTTACCCCCTGCCAGGGCTACAACTTTGCAGGTAAAAACAGAATTATTTGTGTATTTTAAAATGTGGTGAACTTCGTCTTGAAAACTTTCAGTTAATTTTCTAAAGGAGTTTAAGAACACAAATACATACTGAGCTCTGTATTTTGATTTTTTTTCATGTGTGTGTACTGAATTTGGAAACCTGTACTTCTTTTAAGGTCTCCAACCTATTTGCTCGAGATGAAATAGATGAAATTAATGGCGATCTGACATCAGTCATGAAAAAAGAGTACCCCAGGCGCCCTCCCACCAATGAGAACCTGTATGACTACTTCATGAGTCGGGTCCAACAGAATCTTCATATTGTGCTCTGTTTTTCACCAGTCGGGGAGAAATTTCGAAACCAAGCTTTGAAGTTCCCGGCTCTTATTTCAGGATGCACCATTGACTGGTTCAGTCGATGGCCTAAGGATGCCTTAGTTGCTGGTGAGTGTGGTGGAAACATTTTTTGCAAGGTCTACAGTGTTTATTTATTTACTTACTTACACTTTCTGCTGCTTCGCTGTCTCTGTACTGGGTTGAGCAAACTCACTTTGTCCAACATTCAAGCATTTTTGCTACAAGATAGTGCTCTTTCTTAGTTGGGAGCTCATTTTTCCCAGAGTGTGGGTGTCAGAGAATGAAGTCTTCCATCTGTATCCTCTTGGGTTATTGTTCAATGATTTTAGTTTTTTTTCAGTGCTGCTTGCAGGCTTTGCCTCCGTTGGATCCCCAGGCAGGTTCTGGGATGTCACAGGAAGGCAGTCGAGGTTTTCATCTCATGGACAGTGTTTGACTTCTTTTTAAGTGGGTTTGTCAACCCAAGAGAAGCTAAAGCCAAGTGTCTCTTGGATGTTTCCTTCTCCTGGCTGCAGTGCTGGGAATCAAAGAGGAAAACATTACCCAGCAATCCAGTGCTGGTTTTGTCCTTGACATAAAACGTTAACCAGAGTGACCTCTAGCCAGAGTTCTTTCTGCTTCTACTTCTTTCTAATCTTCCATGCCTTGGAACATTAATGCTTCCTTACTCTGTAAATGAAATGGGAATGTAAAAGAAGTACAGGAGATGTTAGACATCGTACATTTAGTTTACGTCTCCCCTGCCCCCAGCTTTTGGTGAGAAAATAATCTGTGGATATTTTAAAAGACGGAGATACTTGAGTCTCATCCCTGACCCATTACATCAGAACTTCAGGAGAAGACTGATTCAGGGCAGCAGTTTTCAAACCTTTCATCTCATTTTTGTGCTTTAAGCAGAACAGCCTTATTTCCCAGTAATGCCTTATAGGTAGCCCTAGTAGATAAAACGGTGAAAAGTAGAAGGGAAGAGGAAGTATTCTGTAGCCTCCTCCCCTAATACTCCCCCCCACCCCACTACTGCCTCTCCAGCTGTGTGGTACTCCATCTGAGAAGGACCAGTTAGCCTGTCTCCTGCCCTTTATGGTAGGAGAAACTGGGGAGAGTGAAATTGGGGGATTGTCAGAGGTAGAAGAAGCCAGTAGGATCAGCATGGGGACTAGAACCCAGAGGTTTCTTTCCTACCTATCTATCATTTGTAAATTATCTATTTATCTATCATCTTTCTATCATTTATCTATCAATCGTCTATCTATTTTTTTAAACAAACTCTTACCCACTGGCTTAGTTTTGCTCTTAGCGCACCACTGTTGACAATGATAGTTTTCCAATCCAATGGGGCTTTTAAACACAGAATATTTTAACGTGTTTGATATAATGTTCAGTACAGTTCTCTCTGTGTCTTATAAAGCGTGAGAAAGACCAGTGATTTAAAATTTTAAGTGCCACAAAAATGTAAATACAACTAGAGGTAAGATTTTAAAACACCATGAAGTAGGAGTTACATGCGGAGCACAAATCAAGAGTATTTCAGAGCTGTATTAAAGTTTACTGTGAAATCTGATTATTAGTATGCTAGTACTTCATAAAATGCCATGGCAGCTTTTGTAAATAATAATAAAAATAGCAATTTCAGGTGACAAATACTGTAAAATGCCATAATTAAGATGATTTAATTTAAATATGGAGCTCTTCCTGCTAAGTCCGTGTTTTAGTCATCCCTTCTTTTATAATGCAAAGTTCTTATTTCCTATTGATCCTTCCTTTGTTAATTTCTCACAAATCTGCCGCATTCTTTTAAATCTCATCACATCAACCTGAGCCGAGGTTACATGGAAGGCGGAGAAACTTTCATTTCTGTGTCCCTACCTCCTAGCAAGTGTCCTGACCTTTATGCATGAATCTATTTGTTCTTTCATTCCAAACATATTCATTGAGCTTCATGGCATTTATTTAACCAGGCACATTAGAAGGCAAGGTGGACTCATTTCTTTACTCCAGGTTCTCTGCCCAGGAAAGCCCATCTGTAGCCTCCTGTATGATATGCCCCATCAATTTTTATCTTCAGTCTAGCCTGTCTCCTGGCTTGAAATCTGTTACTCAACTGCCTGCTTCATCCATTCTTAGGGATGTTTCATAACTGCTAAAACTCAAAATGTCTGAAACTGAACTGGTTTTCCTCTGCTCTCCCTCTCCTAAGAAGTGCCATCATCGTTCATCAAACTAGGCAATCAGAGACCTCTTTGTCTTTAACACCTTCCCTTCCTTCAACTCTCAGGTCTTATCCATCACCAAGTCATGTCAACTTTATCTCCTAAGTTTTGGTGAAATCTGTCAACTCTCCCTTCCACTGACAGTTTAGGCCAAGCCGTCATTGTCGTTCACCTGGAAAACCCAAATAGCTTTCTAATGGTCTCTCCTCCTCTTCCACCTGTCTCCCATCCATCTCACACTGCAGACAGAATCATAATGGTAAAAGCACAAACCCAATCTCATTGCTTTCTGCTTAAAACCTTCCATGACTTCTCTTTGCTCTTAGGAAAAAGAGCAGTATCGTTAGCACGGCCTTCATGGCCAGGAAGAGCTGGCCCTACTTACCTCTCCAGTCTCTTCTGAGGTCACTTTGTCTTCCTGCTGTCTTTCCCTAGATCCCTAAGGGTGCTATTTTTCTTTGCATGCAAAGCTCTCCTCCCATTCTTCCTTGCACACTCCTCCTTTGTCTCGACGCTGGCTCAGCTAAATGTCACTTCTTCTCAGAAACCTTCCTTTGTTTCTCCCTGTTCTCTCACTCAGCCAGGTCCCCTGTTAGCCATTCCATAGCACTCTGTGTTTTTCCTTCTTGGGACTAACCACAGTTGGTAATTTATTTATCTAGTTGTGTGATTTATTTGATTAATGCTTGTCTATCCTACTTGAGTAAAACTCCATGAGGTCAAGAACTACATACCTTTTGTTCATAATGTCACCCGCTACAGGGATCTGACACTCGGGGTGTTGAATGAATGAATCAGACTGTGTAAACATTCATTATCTTTCTGTACTATGGCCCTAACTCACTTGCAGTCTTTCTGTCACATCATACAAACTTTCTCTTTTATTCCTCCAGGTGTATCTCTTTGTCCTCTGAACATACTTCCATTGTCCTTGTCTTTCCACACATGTCCCCATAGCAAGAATGTTCTTCTACATAGTCTGTGTTTCTGCGAGTTCCAAAGCTTCATCAAGATTCATCACATCCTTCCGTCCTCCTCTGTTCCCTTGGGGATATTTAAAAATTTTCCCTTTTCTTGGACTTCCTATATCTATAACATTTACATTTTATATAATGCACCTGCACGTTTAAATGTTTTTAAACCTTTTAGTAACCAGTAAGGTTTTGTGGTTATATCTCCAATATAGGTTTGTAAATATTTACAGCATGCATATTTTATGGATGCTTATTTAGTTCTGTGCTAGTCATAGTAGTGGATAAAATAAGTAAAAGGCATGAGATGTTCCTTTCTTCAATAAATAAAAAATCTTGTTGGGAAAACCAGTGTTTACACACCTAATACTAACCTGCCTTACGTTACTGTGAAAGAATACCATCTGTGGGTATTGGAAGTGTTTAATACACTTAGGGATTTCAGTTTTTAGAAAATTAGCATTAGGATTTCTAGAGAAACTATTATTTAAATTGCTTTAAGGATGCTGATATTGAATTAAATTATCTCCCACTGCATCAGTAGGGAAATATATGATTTTATTTATGTTAGCATTTCGTTTATAAGAAATATCTCTAATAAAAGTATAAATTATTATGTATTTTTCTAATTTAAAGCTCCAAAACTTAATACTAGGTTCTGTAGTATTTTGGGAAAAAGTGAGTTGTTTATATGTATGAATTTAAATTGACTGAATCTCTTGATGAAACATTTAAAGAAAAATATGCTTTGCTTTCTGTTGTAAAATCCCCAATGGTGGGTCCCAACGCTGGCATTGCCACCTTGGTGAATGGCTGTTGAAATCTCAGAAGGGCTTTCCATGGCCTCTTGACTGAATTGCAGCAGATTTGGGTCTAAGAAGAAGTGTTCTGATTCTTTATGTAACCTTTCTTGCACCAGAGATTGTGAGTCTGTGGGAAAATCTACTTAGAATCCATCTCATTTTTATTCTCTCTGACTTTTTGGAGAGACAAAAAGATAACTTCCTACATAAAGAAAAAGGCCATCAATATTGCTGCTCTCTATTCACGTAAGAAGGAAAAAAAATCATTACATGATAAATACAAGGAAGTTTTCAGAAAGTGAGTCCTTCCCCAGGGTATAACATAATGTCAAGTAAAGCACTTATTAATAGCATCGTGCCTGGCACAGAGTAAATATTGCAGCCATTGTGGTTAATACAAAAAACTTTTCATACGTAAGAATTGTTCTTACTAATGTGTTTCCAGTCCCCAGACTTAAACTTCCTAGAATTTAAACTTTTCTTTGTTCTGGTTGCTTAACTTATGTGAGAAAATAGGACTTCTGGTTACCTTAATTTATTGCCTTTCAGTGTATGGTAAACTGTATGTGTAACCAAGCTGATGAGCAGCCACTATTATTTATATAAATGTCAATTCTGCCCCACAATCACAGCATTAAGAACTTAATTTAGTGATCAACTAATAATGATGCATAGATACCATTTTGATGGATTTGCTCACTGTCACCTGTTAGGCTTGCTTACTGGGTTCCTTTCATTTCCCTCTCATTTTTATTGGTCATATTTCTGTTTACAACTTATGCACATAGGCTATTTCTTCTAATACACAAAAATGGTTGTGATAATTTTTAACTGCGTGATGCATAACCTTGTAAATTCCTTGGGATTGAGACCAAGTTTCACATTCTTCTTTCATTCCGTGGCATCCATCACAGTGGCTGCTGTGTAGCAGGCATTCAATATACGTGTGGTGATTGATTAGCTGATGTTATGGCCTATTCTTACAGCAGGAAATGCTGACTTGGAATTGCTCCCCTGTGTGGCACTGTGGGGAAGGTGAAGGCCTCCAAAAAGAGATTTTTACCCAGATGTTTCTAAGGAATACTGTAAATTAGAACTGACCACAAATGGCCAGCTGCCACATTTAAGAACAAGATGACCCAGGCACAGAACAATTTAGTGATGAACATTTCCACATGCCAAATGCAGTCAGAGCCTGGGGGAATTTAGGGGATGACAGGTTCTGAGAAAAAAAAAGAAATGTGATTGTTAAATATGAGTACCAGGTGGGCACTGATTTCTGAGTTATTTGTACCATTTTGTCCTTATGTAAACCATAAAACAGGTGGGCTGCTGCCCAGAACCTGCAGCTGTGTAGAAGAAACTTCTTTGCACAAGTACCAGAAAACAAAGAATAATGATAGCTTTAAAGTATTTTATAGTTTTGTACATAAAACAGAAAATAAAATTGTTGAAGTTATAGGCCTGGGGCCAAAAATGCTGCCATAGACCTACCTAGCTGGGGCTACAAAAATGGTATGCAGTCTTAAGAAATGTCTAGGTCTTAAATAAATAACCAGTTAATTTTAAAAATGGGAATTCACATTCATATTTCAGACACTGTCATCTTTATTATTTCTAGTGTCAGAGCACTTCCTGTCCTCCTATGATATTGACTGCAGTTTGGAGACTAAGAAGGCGGTAGTCCAATGCATGGGCTCCTTCCAGGATGGGGTGGCCGAGAAGTGTGCTGATTATTTTCAGAGATTCCGACGTTCTACCCATGTGACACCCAAATCATACCTCTCCTTTATTCAGGGCTATAAGTTCACATATAGAGATAAACATGTGGAAGTGCAGACCCTGGCCAACAGGTAAGTGTGAAGGGCAAATATAAAGTTATGATAAAGCAGTGGCTCTACCTAGGGGCAGATTTGCCCCTAGTGGACATTTTGCAGCTCCTGGAGACTTTTTTGTTTGTCACAACTGGGCAGGACAGGGGTACTATAGGCATGTAGTGGGTAGAGGCGAGGGATGCTGCCAAACATCCTACAATGCACAGTGCAGCTCCCATGACAAAGAATTATCAGCCCGAAAGGTCAACGTGCTGAGGCTGAGAAGCCCTGCTCTAGAGCCTATCCAGATGATTATCCCATGGTCCCTAGGAGCTTTATTGCTGCCCAGTAGGATAAACTGTTGCCTGGTTTTTATGTGGCCTACCATCCTACCATTTTGTTATAGAACTGATAGCCCTGGAGGGGAGTTGAGAATGCAGACACACCCTCCTCCCTCCTCTCGACCCTCTCCTCCCAGCTCTTCTAAGTGACTAAGAAGAGCAGGGCTGACGCATATGTTCACTGCCTGGGAATGCCCTGCTTCCCTGAAGTTTGTTCCAGATTTCACTGCTCTATCCTGTACTTTTCTGAACAATCAGATCTCCCAGAATGCGGCCACGATGAGCCAGGGTTGCTGTGTAAGGGACCCCTGCGTGGGTGATTGCACTAAATGACTCTGAGGGCTCCCAGCTTTAAGATCGCATTATATCAGGTTCAGATGGGCAGCTAGTTCCTTCCGAAGCCTGTTCTGATGGCTTTAAATTTGTTTCTTTTCTTAAGCCCCAATTTTTCTTCCTTTAACTTCATTGGTCTCTTTTGAAAAACAAAAGTTATTTATTTTCCTTCCTCCTTGACAAGGCTTCAGACATTTGAAGTCTATTGTCATTTAGCCTAATGTCATTAAACAGGTTTCCCGCACAATGCAGATTTTAGATTCACTGTTGTTCCTTTTTCATAAAGCATGTTCCAGTGGATTCACTCTTCCCACGTGGGGTCTATGAAGAACGTACATATTATCAGTCTGGAGTTAAGCCTGGATTTATGTCCTTTTTGCTAAGCCTCTGGAGTTTGCTATTTGTATATACCCATTCTCCAAATGTGACTATTACTACTCATTCGTGGACCAGTGCTTGGAAAATGTGGCCAAGTACCACAGATTTTAACATTGCTTGCTTGGATTTTCAATTCTAGAATGAATACTGGCTTGGAAAAGCTAAAAGAAGCTTCAGAGTCTGTTGCAGCCCTGAGCAAGGAACTAGAAGTAAAAGAAAAGGAGCTACAAGTGGCCAACGAGAAAGCTGACACGGTGGGTGGACATTCACACATGTGCCACGTCCCCTTTGAAATCCCAGTTCACAGATGTTAATAGTATCACATATTCACAAAATTAGAACCATGGACATATAAATGATTCATTTCCTTTGGAATAAAATGTTCTTAATTATATGTATGAAAAATTGGGTAGGTGGGCAAGATCCACAAATCAAGGCAATGATGTGCATTTTCAGCTGGGTCTTTGGTGTTTTTTGACGAGATACTTTTTGCTTTATATTGAATTAGGTCTTGAAAGAGGTGACAATGAAAGCACAGGCTGCTGAAAAGGTCAAGGCGGAGGTACAGAAGGTGAAGGACAAAGCCCAGGCCATTGTAGACAGCATCTCTAAAGATAAAGCTATCGCTGAAGAAAAATTGGAAGCTGCAAAACCAGCATTAGAAGAAGCAGAAGCTGCATTGCAGGTAGATCTATGTATTATAACAGATGCCAGCTTTAAGGTGCACGAGGCCAATGAAGGCAAAACATTAGTAACAAAAAGGAAATGCTCTGTGTGACACTGGGAAAGTCACATCAACTTTCTGAAACATTTCCTCGCTCATTCATTGAAGACATTGGAGTAGGTGATCTGTAAAACACAACATTTTCTGTAAATTATCCAAATAAAGAACTACTGATCTGATAGAGCTCATCTGATGTAGCTCATTAATGACAGAGTTTGGGCAGGCTTCCAACACAATTAAACAATGCAGTTGGGTGGCAATAATAGAAATGGTGAAATTTCAAGGGACACTGGATTCCAAGAAAATATAATGAGTCTAGTGAACTAGGTCACACTTTAAAAGGCTGGTCTAGTTTTGAAGACTCAATTTATACTCAGGAAGTTCCAGGCACATCCAAACCTGATCCATTTTGGCATCAGGTTGCATAGGTTTCTTTCTATCTCAATATTAATCTGACTTTAACCAGTTCAAAGCAAAAATAAAAATACCTCCAGATTTTAAATAACTGTTATATTGCCACGGTGTAGAGAAGATTATGTAAGTCACATTGCTTTGCCTGCACAGAAAAGAGGGATTTAATACTTAGCTGAAACAGGTTGATTTTCAGATGTGCCCCTCCCTTCAACTCCTTTCCCTGGGTCCGTAACATAGCTGAGCATAATTCTGTTTGAAAATTCTTTTTCAAAGTTAAAGCAAAATAAGCATGCACAGCCCTTATGTTTTATGTAACTTTAATTTGACCCTGCTTTCTCCACTGGCTGCTTGTCTATTCCTCTTTCTTCTTTTATAGCCACACATCTCAAATAAAGGTCTGTCTGCCATTTCCAGCTCTTTACCACAAATTCTCCTTAACTGCCAGCTGTCTAGCTTTCACAAATGCTAGGACATTAAAACAAACGTTTTCAAGGAATGTAGTTACATTGCTAATTTAACAAGTTCAGTGTTTTTTCTTTTTCCCCAATCCTCAGAGAAAAGATCATTAGCCTCGATGAGAAAGTCATTGGTTACCGTCGCTGGTTATGTTTTGACAGGAGTGATGCAATGCAAATGAGATGGAAAGTTTTCAAGACCTGGACGGAGTGCACCTATGCTATTTGTCCTGGAAATAGGACTGTATCCAATTCTTATATTTAATATCTAATACATATTCCATAAAGAGTTTAAGAGACAGAGCAGTTATTATCAACCACAGGTCTATGTGACTATTAAATAATTTACTCTGTAAGAGTACTAGAAATGGAATGGAACTTTTTTGAGAGGGAGCTTAGTGAAATTCATATTGCTCAAGTTCCTTCATTTAAAGGTCAGTTCCCAGCTAAGAAACCTGTAATTATTCAATCTGTCAGCCCTGCGGCTACCCTCTGGTGTCAGTACACGGTGACAAGTCTGAGTTGCCTAAGAGAGAGGCAGATTCTTGACCTACATAGCTAATGAGCAAAAAGGCACTGAAAATACTGTGTTTTTCCTGGTTTTGAACCCTGATATCTAATTATGTGCAGAGTATTCTTTTTCTTTTGGATTACGCCTTTCTATTTTCTGGCACAATGTGGACTGTGCAGTTTTAGAGAAGTCACAGCTCCTTATCTGCTCGCCAACATTTCTCTCCTCTCACTGTCAGTTTAAATAGTAAAAATGTGAACTTTTTGGGACATGGTGTTTCTTTGGGATTAAATATGTGTCTAGACCCTATGGCTCTCCATCTAATGTAGAAATGTTTTCTGTCGTCTGTTGAGATGGTAGCATTCAGGCATGAGGAGTCTTTGGTCTGCACTGTCTTATCTGAGATGGGATGATGACCCCTGCCTTTCATCCCCCAGACCATCAAGCCTTCCGACATCGCCACTGTCCGCACGCTGGGCCGACCCCCTCACCTCATCATGCGGATCATGGATTGTGTGCTGCTGCTGTTTCAAAGGAAAGTCAATGCGGTGAAAATTGACCTGGAAAAAGGCTGTACCATTCCTTCCTGGCAGGAATCTTTGAAACTGATGACTGCAGGGAACTTTTTGCAGAACTTACAGGTTGGTAGTTCAACAGTGATGGGCTAAGAGGGAACTCAGTATTCACTAGGGTGTCTGACTCCTTTAATAGAATACGTTTCTAAAAAGAATTCATTCTATGTACAGATTTCTTTCCAGCGTAGAATTTTCTCTTCCAAATATAAAACATTATAAGCATTAGAGGTTTTCCTGGCAGATTTTAGTTAATTAAAGCATCATCAATATATGTATACTTCAATAAAAGCTTTAAAAATTTTGAGAAGACTATATATGTGTATATATTAATATTTTATGCATATAAATACAAATGTATACACATATTTATATTTTGCAATTCTCAGTAGTTTTTTCCATCTTAATTTACAACTTTGAAATTTTATTATGAGATAGTATTATACTTACACGTAACAAAATGTACAAATTTTATATGTACAGCTTGATGAATATTTACATATGTATATAACTATTAGTGAACACTAAAAGAAAAATATATATTTCCAGACCCCAGAAAGCTCTCCTGTGTCCCAACCAAGTCAATAACTTCCCTTACCTAAAATAATTATCACTCTGACCTTTATCCAGATAATTAGTTTTGCCTGTTTTGAATTTTGCATATATGAAATTCTATCCTATGAGCTCTTGTTTTGGCCTCTTTCATTCAACATGTCTATGAGATTCATTCTTATTGTTGCAAAGGATAGTATTTCTTTCTTTTCTCATTGTCATGTGGCTTTCCAGTATATAAATATGCAGTAGTGTGTGTGGTAAATGTTAAACAACTGATCCTTCAAGGGGGAGAAAAGGAAAAAACAAAAAAAGCTCTGATTTGAAGTGTTTGCCATGTTGTCACTGCTCCCACGATGGCTGTTTTTAAGCTACCAAAATGATGTCACTGAATGTAGAATTGGAAAGAGGTTCACAGTAGCACACAGTTATATAGTATATCTGCCATGTAGAGTCAATAGACCTACATGACCTCAAAAACACAGATGATAGTAAAGTGTAGTTAAATGATTGGAAAGGGGTGAGTTTTGATAATATATTATCTTTGTTTTAAATATAACTTATTTAATTGTAAGTTTATATAATTAATTTTTAACAATGGCTGTGTTTAACAAGTTTATAAAATTCCTGAAAATTTAACAGTTATTTCTTATGAACCTGTATGAACCAGCACCAGTGGGAAACACTATATTATGCTTCAATTTGTCCATAGTACTGTTGCTGAATTTTTGGGTTGTTATTAAATTTTGGCTATTATAAATAAAGCTACTATGAATATTGGCCTATTTGGTGGCTGTATGCATGCATTTCTATTGGTTGTATACTCAGGAATGGAATTTCTGGATCTTATGTTACATAAGTTTAATCAGCTTTGGTAAATAGTGCTGAAGAGTTTTCAAAAATATTTGTATCAATTTACACACCCACTAGCGTTGTATAAGTTGCTCCACACCATCACCACACCATCACCATTTTCTACTTTTAGCTATTCTGATGAGTTTGTAGTGTCTTATTATTGTTGGTTTAATTTGCATTTCCCTAATGAGTAACAATGCTGAAAATCTTTTCATAGGTTTATGAGCCTCTTGAGAAATTTTTTGTTAAGTGCCTGTTGAGGTCCCTTGTCCACTTAAATTTTTTTTTATCACTTTGTAGAATTTTTTAATATATAAAACATGAATAATTTGTCATTTGTTTGCAAATATCTTCTGGGGCTTTCTGGGTTAGTTGTTCACTCTGTTAATGGTATCTTTTGAGAAGCAGAAATTCTGAGGTTTAATGTAGTCCAATTTATCAATATTTTCCCTAATAGTGTTTTCTGTGTTCTGTTTAGGAGGTTTTTGCCCACATCTAAGGCAGAATAAATTCTGTTTTCTTCTGGAAGCTTAATTGTTTTGTCTTTCATATTTAAATCTTGAGACCACTAGTTGGGAATATGCAGTCCACATCTATTTCCCAGGTTATAACTTTAGCACTCTCATTCAGTCTTCAGTTCAACATTGCTCGAGTAACTGCTATTTCCCTCACAGCAGCTGTAATAAGAAGTAGCTTATGAAACTGGTGGGCCATACAGACTTGTCCAAGATAATTATGATATGAGGCTCTACGCCAATGAATTTGGGCTTTGAATGGAATCCTAGCAGGTGACGCCAGGTTCCTGCCTTATTTACCTGTGGCAGGGCCCCTGCTCTTGGAAGCTGCCTTGCTGTTTGTCTTTCTGTCACCACCCTTCTATGGCTCCGAGACATTCTTCTGGCTTTTCTCTGGCTTCACTATTTTTCAAGTCTCATAAAAGGAACTTGCGTTAAATGAGGTCTGAATGAGAGTGTGTTCTACTCTGCATTGGATGCTGTGATCTGTGAAGGCTTCTGTCACTAAATTATTTAGCTGCTAAATTTCTTTCTACTTGGAAAACATTTAATCATCTTCTTTCAAATGATCAAACACCACTTTTAAAAGATCCAATTTCATTGTTTGGTCAGTCTTCCCTTTCTGATGTGGGAAGGCATCCTTAATTCATTTCTGCTACTATTTTAAAATTTTATCCCTCCAGAAGATAATAATTCTCTCATATTCTTGATAGTTCTATGATTAAAAATTAATTCATCACCCTCAAGGCCTAATGTCCAAGTTATTATCTTCACATTTCAGGTGAGTTTAATGAAACCTCTGACTGACTATATTAAGCACTTAGTTGCTGATAAGTGATAAATATATATGTCCTCAGGCTGAATACACCTGTGTGTGTGTGTGTTTGTTTTTCATTGTAGATTTTATGGGTTTGTAATTCATCTATTTAGGATTAATGACAAGAAATTTTTATTGCTTTGGAAATTCTAATAACTACATTAGTGTTCATCACCTAAATAATTTACTCTTTCCCTGGATCCCAGTCTATTTATTTAGGGTTGGTATCTCATTCCTACAGAAGACAAAGTGTACTTTAACAGACTTCTTTGCTATCATTTCCTACTGTGCTTTCACTTTTGGGACTTTTGCCTAATATGCTGAAATATTGACAAAATATTAATATGACACCATTGGTTGTGCAATAGTTTCCATGGCATTGAGAGCACAATGTGAGCATGACTTCTTGGAAAGAAGTGTTTTCATTTTTATTTTACTCCTTTCTTCCATAGCAATTCCCAAAAGACAGCATCAATGAAGAGGTGATAGAGTTCTTGAATCCTTACTTTGAAATGGCAGACTATAACATCGAAACTGCTAAACGCGTATGTGGAAATGTAGCTGGTCTTTGTTCGTGGACGAAAGCCATGGCCTCCTTCTTTTCTATAAACAAAGAGGTGCTGCCCCTGAAGGTATGTCTCCAAGGTAGAACTGTGTAAAACATACCTAGGAGGATTATCTAGGTTAGCTGGTCCTGTTTTTTCAAAGTAGCACAGGTACCTTTGGTCTCTGGTATGATTATTCTCAGGTCTACAGGGAGAGCAAGTATTAGAAAGACTGAGCATAGGGTGGTTTTTCTTCTCTGTAATCCCACAATGTTATGAGCCTTTAAGTGTGGACTGACTCTCTACAAGGATACGAAGTCCATAGTGTTTTTTTTTATTTTGAAGTTTTAAAATATTTTTAATTATTATGGGTACATAATAGTTGTGTATATTTGTGGGGTACATTTGATGGTTTGATACGGGCATACAATGTGTATCAGTCAAATCAGTGTAACTGGGCCATCCATCACCTCAAGCATTTATCATTTCTTTGTGTTAGGAACATTCCAATTCCACTCTTAGTTATTGTAAAGTATACCATAACTTATTGTCGACTATAGTCATTTTCTTTTGCTGTCAACTATTGTTCATTTTATCTTTTTTTGCACCCATTAACCATCCCCACTTTATCCCTCCCTCCCTGCTACCCTTCCCAGCCTCTGGTAACCATTATTCTACTCTCTGTCTCCATGAGATCAATTGTTTTAATTTTTAGCCTCCACATATGAGTGAGGACACAGGAAATTTGTCTTTCTGTGCTTGGCTTATTTCACTTAACTTAATGTTCTCCAGTTCCATCTAGGTTGTTGCAAATGATTTCTTTCCTTGGATATATACCTAGCAGTGGGATTGCTCGGTCATATGGCAGTTCTCCTTTTTAGTTTTTTGTGGAATCCTTATACTGTTCTCCATAGTGGTTGCACTAATTTACATTCCTATCAACAGTGTCCGAGGGTTCTATTTCTCCGTATCCTTATCAGCATTTGTTATTGCCTGGTTTTTGGATAAAAGCCATTTTAACTGGGGTGAGATGATATCTCATTAGAGTTTTGATTTGCATTTCTCTGATGACTAATGATGTTGAGCATTTTTTCATATGTCTGTTGGCCAAATTGGGGTGGGGAATCTGCAGCCTTGGGGCCACATGTGGCCTTCTGCATCCTTGAGTGTGGCCTTTCAACTGAATCCAAACTTCATAGAGCAAAAGGGTCTTATAGGCATGCTTCATTCTTTTTAATTCTTTTTTCTGTTCTGACTGTATATTTTCATATAGACCATCTTCAAGCTCACTAAGTCTTTCTTCTCTTTGATCAGTTCTGCTGTTGAGAGACTCTGATGCATTTTTCAGTTTGTCAATTGAATTTTTCAGCTCCAGAATTTCTGCTTGATTTTTTTATTTCAATCCTTTTGTTAAATTTACCTGATAGGATCCAGAATTCCTTCTCTGCATTGTCATTGAAGTTCACTGAGCTTAAGAACAGCTATTTTGAATTATCTGTCTGAAAGATCACATATCTCCATTACTCTAGGACTGGTCACAGATACCTTATTTAGTTAATTTGGTGGGGTCATGTGTTCCTGGATGTTCTTGATGCTTGTGGATGTTTGTCAGTTTCTGGGCTTTGAAGAGTTAGGTACTTATTCTAATCTTAGCACTCTGGATTTGTATGTACCTGTCCTTCTTGAGCAGGCCTTCCAGGGAATTCCTTCAAAGGGAATTGAGTAATGTGATCTAAGTCTTTGGTCACTGCAGCGGTATCAGTACTGGGGGTGCCCTGAGACTCCTGGTGGTACTGCTTTGGTGGGCTTGGGTAAGATGCAGGAGAAGTCCCTAAAGTACCAGCCAAAGTCTCTTAATCTTTTCCCTCACTTTCCCCAAAACAGCAGCCTCATTCTCTGTGCTGGGCTGCCTGGAGTTGGGGCAAGGGTGATGTGAGCACTCCCCTGTGGCCATCACAGCTGGGACTGTACAGGGTCACACCTGAAGCCAGCACAGACTTGACCAAGGCCCATGGTGACTGTTGCTTGGCTACCACTGATGTTTTTTCAAGGCCCAAGGTCTCCTTAATCAGCAAGTGGTGAATCCTGCCAGGACTGTGTTCTTCCCTTCAGGGTAGTGTGTTTCGTTCTGGTCCAGGGTGGGCTTAGAAATACCCTCTTGGAGCTGAGGCCTGCAATCAGGGGCTTCAGGAATCTGCTGGGTACTTTATTTTACTGTGGCTGAGCTGGTACCCAAGTTGCATGACAAAGTCTTCTGTACTCTTCCCTTTCCTTTCCCAAGTGGAAGGAGTCTCCCTCTGAGCTGCACTGCCTGGAGTTGAAGGAGGGGTAAGGCAGACACTCCTTTGGCTGCCACAGCTGTTGTCTCACTGGGTCATGTGTGCCCCAAGTCTACTGACTCCGAGCCCAGTGCAGCATCAGGACTCACCCAAAGTGCAGTCTTTGTGGTCTGACTGCCTTTCAAATTTATTCGAGGCCCCAGGCAGCTTTTGTTAGCCAGTGTTGAAGTTAGCTGAACTCAGTTTCCTACTGCTGGGGCAGAAGATTCCTCTCTGGCTGGGGCTGGTCTAAATGGCTCCTCTCTGGGCACTGGCAGAATTCTGCCCTGTGTTATGCTCCTGTGTGCCAGGGGGTCCTGAGTTCCAATACAAAGTTCCACAATCACTTTACTGTCCCTCCCCCAAGCCCACAGATTCTCTCTCCACCTGGAGCTGGTGCATTGCTGCCAGACGATGGGGGATGGGAGGCATAGGCAATGCAAAACTGTCTTTCCTACCCTCTTCCGTATCTCCTTTCTTGATTTTATGTTAAAACCAGGTACTGTGATTGCTTACTTGAATTTTGGTTCTTATAAAGGTGCTTTCTTGCTTGGATAGTTGTTCAGTTTGGTGTTCCTGTGGAGGGTTGATTGCTGGAGGGTTCTATTTTGCCATCTTGCTCCACTTCCCCGCCAGTGTTAACTTGGGGAAAAACCCATAGAAAATGATTGCACAGAATCTCCTGATAATGTTCAAAATCTCCAGCCAGGGAATCCTATGAGGTACGTGGGGTCAAGACACAGAAAATGCCTAAAGCTATTCTTGGTTGTAAGACATGACATGGTCCTTCTTCGTTCCTCAAGAAAGAAACTAAATATCATTTATTTGCTGCTTAATGTGACTTGGAGACACACCTATGTTTCCTTTGAGTAACTGAATTTTTAAGCTTCATTTGTATGTATTCTTCTACCATTAAATGGCAATCTTCAGCAAATGGGGAGGCAATTATGGTTTTTGAAAATGAAATACTGATGTCTCAAAAATCATATTTTATGGCTTGGTTGATTATTTTGCTTTTGTCTGATATCTCTCAAACATCAACTAAAATCCATTTATACTTGTAAACTACCCAAGAAATTTAATGATCATGATAAAAATAATTAAGAGTAATAGGAAAATAGGGATCGAGTTGCAAGTCCCATTTTATTTTCCAGTTGTTACTATGCCAAGACCATTTATTTAGTAATTGAGGCCCTTGGGGTCCTAGGAGAACTTAAAGGAATGAAGACTCACTTGATTCAGAGAATTTTAGAGCAAATAATTGAGGTCATGTTGTTTGACATCATGGGTATTGGGACCATTGAAGACTCCAGCACAGGTCAAAAATGGACAGTCTGGTATTGACTGAATTATAACCACCACATCAGATGAAAAGTACAGGTCATTCTTTTACATTTTTCTGGTGAGTGAGCATACATAACATCTTAAAGGGAATTAGAATTGAATTCATGATGCGTAGTTTTTTCTGTTACTGTAGTTCTTTTGAATATAGTGAGCTAAAACCATTAAACATGGTCCTTCTGAACAAGGCTTACATAAGGACAACGAAATCCGTTCCTCTATGTTCAATAATTTCCATATTGCAGCTTCCAGCTAGTCTCAGGACAATCTAGATTATTCAGCAGGGAATGGAGGAAACACTATCAGAAGGGAAAAGCTTTTATTTGCTCCTGCAAGTGGGAGTGCCCGTGTACATTCTTACAAGCATCTAGCATCTTGGACCACTCAGCTTGTCAGGTCCCTCCTATGTCAGCTAGAAAAATACATGCGGTTACATAGATCCTGCATGTTCACGTGTGTAAGGAGGAGTGGAAGAGGGAGTACAGGTTATCATCACCTGATTCCGTTGAATATATTAAGAAATACAGACTGAGGCCTCTAACTTCACTTAATCCTGGAGGGGCTGCACTTACAAACTCCTGCTTCCTAAGTGAGGAGAGGTCATGGTCACTCCCTAAACTCCAGGTGGAATCTCTTTGATGCTAATTAGTAACAGAAACACCGAGGGGCTGTGCTTTTTCATCTTGCAATCCCTATAGATGGGCCAAATGACTTCTAGTAGTGAATATATTCAAACAAATGTTAATTACAACAATAGCAATTTAGGTTCTATTCAAGTTCATTATAATGAGACTTCTCTTTGAAAAATTTATGAAAACCAGTAAATATCAGTCCATGCTTTAAAAAGTAGAATCTTAAATATTGAACATAGATAATAACATTAACATTATTGTTAATAATTGTTGTTCAATAAATATTATTTATTGAACTCTTGTTATGTGCCAGGTGCTAGACTTGGGTTTTTACATATGTTGTCTCATTTAATCCTTACCAAAAAACCCTGGCTGATAGTTTTTTAATATTTTAACAGAGAAACTGAGGCTCACATAATTTAAGTAACCAGCACAGAACTCTAGAACTCCTAAGCTGAGCGATTGGGTTTGAAGGATTTTGGTTAGAAACTATTGAGAGCTTCATTTAATAAAAGTTTTATTTATTTTTTTGTGAGTAAAGTAATAGAAAATGTTCAAAATCTTTGGGGCTTTGATAGTATGTCATTAGTAGGTTACTTTAAATTGTAAGTTGGTTGACATAGTGGCCTTACTTTTCTTCCATGTTTGAGCCATAAGAACAGTTGCAGCTTAGAGCATAGCTGTGAAAAAAATGTTACACCAGTCAGATTCTTTTTAAATGATAACTTTTAAGCCTTTAAACTTTTTTGCCTATCACTGGATCTAGTCAATTATGGAACTCTGACTTTTTCCTTAAAGACTTGTACTGCCAAAATTTGAAAGCCTGGGGTTTTGAGATAGGAAAATAATTTATCTCAAAAATTTTTTGAAAATAATAATGTCTTCTTTAACATCTCAGAAAGAATATGGTTTCTAATAGTGGATCTTGCCATTAAAGTCATTTTTAACATTTGTAGATTTAAAAGAAAGAAATTTGATTTCAAAAAAATTCTTTTAAAGGTTCTAAATCCCTGCAAGCATGGACTGTTTTTCAAATTTCATCTTTTGCTAATAATATTGCTTTTGATTATGTATTTTGTTCTATTTTAGTAGCTTTTAAAAACCAAATATTTTTAATTGGTCATAGCTCAAGGTATCAAATTTGCTTTTCTGGAAGGCAACAAAAGTATGAAAACTACAGGAACAGCATCAAAACCTAGATCTTTACCTTCAGTGAATAATTGTGCTCCATCCTTTACTACTCATCAACAGTGATGAATCCTGCTAGGCAGATAGCTCTAAATACTCGGTCTTTTTCTTTGTCTACAACTCTTGATATTATAATGTTTAATAATTTGTCTACATATATTTAATATTACAGTGTTCTGATCTAGAGATAGGCAAACTATGGCCCATGGGTCAAATGTATGGCTCGTGAAATAAAAATAGTTTTTACATTTTTAAATAAGTACCTTAACAATAGCTTTGATTTTGCCTCTTGGCTCCCAAAGGCCTGAAATGTTTATTATCTGGCACTTGACAGAAAAAATTTGCCGACCTCTGTACTAATAAACTATGATTTTCACACTAAAATTTGGTCTTAACAATGCAATTTGAAAAGATTCTAGGGTGGAGCAAAGAAAAGGTGTAAGCATGCGACATTGCTGAGTTCTCAGGTTCTGAAACGTGGGCTGTTTGGAGGTTTGCTGCCCTTCCTTTCGCTCCGTGTGTGTCCCGTGCAGGCCAACTTGGTGGTGCAGGAGAACCGCCACGTCCTGGCTATGCAGGACCTGCAGAAGGCTCAGGCCGAGCTGGACGACAAGCAGGCGGAGCTCGACGTGGTGCAGGCTGAGTATGAACAGGCCATGACTGAGAAGCAGGTACCTGTCCTTTGTCATGGGAGGGACTGTCACACACTTACACAGCTATCATAAGTCTTCATTCCCTCTCTGCTTTCTCTCTCCAAGGGTTTGGTTTCTAGTGGGGGGTCAGTGAATTTATACATAATACACATAGCGTATCATCCCTCACTGAGCCCTGGGCTTGGTTTCTCATGTCTATGGGTCTTTGGTGGGATGTCAGGGTGGTCAGCCGAGATATTAACAGCAGTCAGTTCTGGAGCATGACCATTCTGAATTTCCTTATTAAGTGTGATCATAATGATAATGGTGTCTTGTGTAGCATTTTTTGTTATATTTTTAAAATGCTCTCCTCCCATGTTATCTCATTTGATCTTTAAAACAACACTGCAAGATGGGCAGGGTGGATGTTTTTATTCTCATTTTAGAGAAAGGAGCTGAGGTGTAGAGAGGACGAGAGACTGGATCCTGGTCATAGGGTGGTCAGAGGCGCTGTCTGGACTAGACCTCGGTCTTCTGATATTTATCTCAGGCCTCTGCTGGATCAATGGGACCGACCATATGGCTGTATCCCAGTGACAATGACCATCTACAGCCTTCTAACCTATACATATTTTTCAGCTTTAGCACTTTTTTGGAATCTAGGTTTATACATTTCATATCAGCCCTTTGTTTTTATTTATTCTAATTGCAGCTCCAGTGGGACCTCCTTCCTTCTGGCAATTGAGGCAGATTTAACATAAATCTAATGTAGCTTGAGCTTCAGGGTCCCTCACTTGCACAGGTCCCAGTGGGTGCTGGGGTTCTGGCATTACTGGGATTTGTAGAGTGTTCCGTGGGAAGGGGAGGCCATGTTATGATCCGCAAACATTTGTATGCTAGTGTTCGGGTATTAACATAATGCCTAAACAGAGCTCAAAGGAAAGGCACCTTGAGTTTCTTAGTCACTAGGACTTTGTCATGATTTTCTCCCCTACGTTGAAGACATACTCACTTTTGTATATTATATTTGTAAAAATTCTCTAATGATTTTTCCTTAAGTGGTCTCCCCAGATTATGTAAGCTTCTAGCCTCACAAAATCTGCATCTGCCTCTGATATTCTATATTTGGATAAGAGCTAGATTCGCCCTACTCTTTCCTTGATGATTTTATGAAATTCACTGCTGCCTCTTCTCAGCCTTCACTTGGCCAGACTGAAATTCTTGACCTGTCGGTCTTATAGGAGTCCCAATAAAAGAGTTTAGATAAACATTTTAGTTTCACTGTATGTAGAATGTATGACATTTTCTGTTAAAGATAAGTATTCTGAAATCAAAATAAGAGCTTTTTAGAAGTTTTACAGAAGTAGCACTTATATGGGTTTATATTTTTATGCCCCGTAAAATTCACTTATATAAGGAGAAAATTAACATTGCAGTTTGAAAAGAGTCCACTTTAGAAATGATGAGGAAGGAGTGTCAATTTCTACCATTTTGGATGCTCACTTATATCAGGAAGCTGCACTGAACAGAGTAAAAATATTTTACTTTCTCATTATATATGTTTAAATTTTAACATTTTTATATTAATTTATTCAATAAGCTTTATTGTTTTTGAGCGTCTTCTATTTGTTAAGTAAATAACTGTGGGACCACACAGGAACTGTTACTATAAAAATATGGCTCTGACTTTGAAACTTGAATTTCAATAATTGTCAAATTTCTTTAATTAAAAAAAAATGTGGCCATGAGTCCGCCTACCCAACTTGTGAATTTGATCTTCAGTCATTTTTGTTGCTCTTCCTTCCAAAGGACTCCAGGAAAGCCCTGGGGGCTTGTGGATCTCCCAGAAGGCAAGAGAAGCTCTGGCTCCTCATGGCCTAGGCACGCATGGTCCCTTGAAGGGGGTGTGGCTTCCAGAAAACCAAAGCCAGGAAAGGAGAGGCCTGGCCATTTTGTCATTTGGCTAGATGGAAGTGGGGATGGGGAACTTGGGAAAACAAATCAATATTAAAAGTATATTATAAATGAAATGTTTTTTTTTTTTTTTTGCTCATAAATGATGTAGAATCATACTTCCCAGCTGGCATCATTCCTCTTGGAGGGGAAACAAATCAACAAGTGTGAGTGCCGGAGATGTGGGGATGTCCCTCTCAGATGGGCTTTTAGTTTTTTTGCATTAACTGTAGGAGAAAGAAAAACAGAAAGTTGATTAGGGCAAACTGGATAAAAAAATATCATGTTTTTGAAAAACACTGTACTGTGTTATTATTATAATACAAAAACAATTCAAGTTCATTATAGAAACTATATACAGGTAACCCTAGAGATGAACAATAATATTTTGTCCTTCAGTATTCATACCTTAACATATGCCTTTCCATTACATGTATTTTTAAGTCAACATAACAGATAATTTGGTAATACTGTCTTATAAATCAAAATTTTAACTTAATGATATATTGTGATTATCTTTCTTGGTTATAAAAATTTTCTAAAGATAATTTTTGATGGCTTCAGAGTACTCTTATTCATGGATACTCCGTGATCGATTTAAATTATCTTATATTGTTAGACATTTATCATATGTCTATTTGTTGTTATCAATGAACATCCAGTGACTGGTCATGTAGCTAAGTCTTTGTCCATACCTATTTTATTTCATAAGTATGAATTTTTACAAGTAGAATTAGCAGTTGTAACCTAAACATAGAGAAGTAGAGCCATTTGTTTTTAAGAAGTGAGCACTGAGAGGCAACAGCATGTGGAAGTCTGTGTTAAAGGCCTTTTACTGTCTGCAGGCACAGCAGGAAGGGATCTGCTAAGTCAGTTGTGGCTGAAATTTGTGCAGGAGCCTCAGAGCACCATGATCTGCAGATAATCTAAGGTTTTGCCTAAAGTAAAAGGAAATGTGCACATAGATAAAAGCAATAATGATACCAGAACTTTAACAGGAGAGATATTCCTAATTTTTAACTAAGGATACATATTTATGTTCATTTTGGTGCAGTATGATATTAGCATGGATGCTTATAGTCTATTTCCATTTTTATTTATAAGGAAATCATAAATGATGCAAATTTCCAGTACTTTTCAGTTACTAACATCTGGGGAGAGTCTGACCACTTGGCTCAAGGCACTGCCTGGAGGAATCTACCAAATCCATGGTCAGGGCATGAGAGAGGAAAGGGCCGACAGACACGTGGAAATGCAGTCTTGTGCTTCCTGTGAAATAAATGGCTCCTGTATCTCAGAAAGGCAGATGATGCCATATGTTAAAGTTCTATTTTTGAGCCAGAGGCTGTATTTTTCCTAATAAAAGTTTTTTTCTGCTTATGGCCTTTAGACCTTGCTTGAAGACGCAGAACGGTGCAGACATAAGATGCAGACGGCTTCCACGCTGATCAGTGGCTTGGCAGGCGAGAAAGAGAGATGGACGGAGCAAAGCAAAGAGTTTGCTGCACAGACTAAAAGGCTCGTCGGTGTGTAAATGCTTTTATTCATGAGATTATGTGTTGACTGTAGTAGGGAGTTAGCAAGCTTATGTTTTAATCAAAATTAAAATGGCACTAGATTATTTCAATTCCCTGGGTGTGTTTGTGTGTCTCCAGCCATTTCGGAAGAATGGATATTGGTCTGGCTGGCATGTGTGCTAGCCTTATTAAGTGTGTTAACGGCATTTACACCTCTTATTATCAAGTCACTTTAGAATTCTATAAGTTCACGGGCATATTGATCAAGGTCACTTTTAATGAAGGCTCTGTCTTCTGAGATTTTGAATCTCTTAGACTCAGAGGTCATCCTTGCACTTCCAACAAAAGTGAAAATAATGTAATGCTTGACTCCGAGCAGCTAGTACTTGGTAGGCCACTTAGACCCTGTCTAACAATAAACCAAACTGCTGCTTCACCAAGGCACAGCAACAAGGGGTTACAATTTGATTTGTGGAATTTAAAAGAATGATTGTCTTATTTATTTATTTTTTTATTTTTAGTATGGTGCACAATTACAAGGATGAACGTAAAGTATTTCGGTGGTGTTCATTTTCCATTTTAGGGGATGTATTGCTGGCTACGGCTTTTCTATCTTATTCTGGTCCATTTAACCAAGAGTTTCGAGATCTGTTGTTACATGACTGGCAGAAAGAAATGAAAGCTCGGAGAATTCCATTTGGAAACAATCTAAATCTCAATGAGATGTTGATTGATGCTCCTACTATTAGTGAATGGAACCTCCAAGGTCTGCCAAATGATGACCTGTCCATTCAGAATGGAATTATTGTCACCAAGGCATCTCGCTATCCTTTGTTAATCGATCCACAGACTCAAGGCAAGATCTGGATTAAAAATAAAGAAAACCAAAATGAACTCCAGGTAATTTGTGTTTGAGTATGTTTGTTACTGGTCAAGTTTTACTGTCCTGGATCAACAAGAATCCAAGAGTAAAGACATTTGAAAACATTAGAGAATTTTTGTAATCCTAGGTAGAGCAGTAGCAGATGCAGGCTTAAATTTAATATTTAAAATATTTTCTAAGAATTTCTTTATTTGCACTTGTGTTGATCTCTACTAATGCCACTTTTCGATGCTTTTAGACTCAATTTTATTAGGGTCTAGGGCTCTCTTTGATAAACAGAGAAGGGCAGAGCTGTATCATACTAAATGTGTAGCACTTTACAGGAATGTCCTAATTACTCCATTATTGTTTGTCACAAAGGTGGCAGTGGTGAGGGAAAAGCAGTATTGCCACACAGAGTCTTTACACCCTTCTCAATGAAAGAAAATGATGATCGTTTAAAAAAAATGGAAAGAGTTTAAACTTTCTATACCATTTCACCAAGGATGGGTTCCAAAGCCAGGGATCTCTAAAATCTATATACAGGTTGAGTACCCCTTATCCAAAATGCCTGGGACCAGAAGAGTTTCAGATTTTAATTTTTTTCAGATTTTGGAGTATTTCTATATACATAATGAGATAACTTGGGGATGAGACTGAAGTGTAAACACAGAATTCATTTATGTTTCATGTATACCTTATACACATAGCCTGAAAGTAATTTTATATAATATTTTAAATAATTTTTTGCATGAAACACAGTTTGTGTACATTGAACCATCAAAAAGCAGAGGTGTCAGATGTGGAATTTTCCACTTGTGGCATCATGTTGGTGCCCCCAAAATTTTGGATTTTGGAGCATTTCAGATATTCAATTTGTATTTCTCTCTTGTGGTAGAATGCTTTAGGCACCATTTGATACCACTTATCCCTGTGCTTTGCATCTTGATACTGTCTGTCAATAGCAACCTTGTGATCCTGTTTCTAGATCACATCTCTAAATCACAAGTACTTTAGAAACCACCTGGAGGACAGCCTTTCTCTTGGAAGGCCCTTGCTTATTGAAGACATTGGGGAGGAACTAGATCCAGCCCTGGATAATGTTTTGGAAAGAAACTTCATTAAAACTGGGTCTACCTTTAAGGTAGGTTAAACCTATTGATAACAACGTGTAGAGAAATTACCCTGAGGCCAGGTCAATATAACTAGAGGGAATTACCTCAGTAGGCAGCAGGGCAAATTTGAGTTAGTGGTGAGAGGCTGTTGCATATTTCCTGAGGCTCTTCTGTACTTCCTGAGTTGGGATTAAAGCATTCAAGAGCAATCCTTTTGGGAATCTCTGCTTCACTTTTGTAATGAAGAGTCTGACTCCATTTCAATGTTGGACTGTTGATAGCTTTCAAGCCTCTCCATGCCCCTCTCCCCTTCTGCCCCACAACTGGGTGAGCTGATAAGAAAACCTGGGTGCTCCTTCCTTCAGCACTGGTTGGAAATTCAAACCATGAAAGCCCCTGTCCAGCCCTGTGTATGGAAACCCTCTTCCCAGCCATACCGCCTAACCACCATAAAACCCTAGATTGGCTACCCCTCCCTGCTCCTTCAAGCCAGTTTTGGGACCTGCTTGGGAGCCTGCTCTGATGTCCCTAGAAAAATCTCATTATGTGAGGAATAAGCGTTTTTACACCCTTTTGGTGCATGTACAACATCGTCAGTCTTGACCTCTGAACAAAATTTACGGTAAGAAAGGGTTTCATCTTGCGTCTGCAGTATGATCACAGCAATTTTAGTGCTAAGTTCTGTGTCTATTGCATGGTATCTATTGACGTTCCTTCCTTCCATCCTTCTTTTATTCTTTCGTTTCATTCCAGTTGTCTGAAGCCCTGTGAATACCTAATGACCATCTCTTTTTTAGTATACAAATGATCTCCAGTTACATAATTGTTTAAAGCAATACTTGATCCAATACAAAAATGACGCAGGAAGGTAACCTCTGTTTTATTACTTTTAACTTTCTTTTTATGAAAAAGGTGAAAGTGGGTGACAAGGAAGTAGATGTTATGGATGGTTTCAAACTCTACATTACTACCAAACTGCCCAATCCTGCCTACACCCCTGAAATAAGTGCCCGTACCTCCATCATTGACTTCACTGTCACCATGAAAGGTCTAGAAGACCAATTACTGGGGAGAGTCATTCTCACAGAGAAGCAGGTGAGTGAAGTGTGGCTACATCCTTTTCTGCATTGATTTGAGATTCTTTCATTGATGAAAATATGATAAAAGTTGTAGTGGGACTGAGTTTTCCCTCTTTTATTCTTTTTGTGTTTTCCATAAATTCCCAAGTGTCTTCTTTTTGCCTAAAGGATATTATCAACCAATTACCTACCCATATGTTTCACATATGTTTCATAAATTACATATATCATTGATTGCAGAGTGATGATGTAACTATGAGGATGTCGGTCTCATTTTCAGGATCATTATTCTGGTCTCAAATTGTTTTATTTTTCTGAAAAGTTTGTTCTCTTATGAATTCTACTAACTCGACTTTTAGGTTTCTAGTACACGTGTACGTCTTTCTTTCATTTAGTTAATTATTATGCTTTTAGAATACAAAACTAAAACTTTGCACTCAGATGATAAACAACATTACCAATTCTTATTTGTGATGTGGGAGAGCTCTGTGTATGTTGTGATAGGATCTGAACTGAGAAGTTAGAAGTTTGTGACACCTGAGTTTCCCTGTGCACCTTCTGGAGGCTACTGACTTAAACTCTAGGAGCATAACTTCGTGTCTGTGTTCTCTACTTCCATTTTACGGGATAACAATGCTCCATGAAAAAGTGGCCAAGAATTTATAACTTTCCTACTTCTGAGTCAGTGTTTTCTCCAGGGAACATTTGAGGCTTAAGCAAAGAAATGTAGAGGATTTTAATGGCAAAATTGCATGAACTCTTCAAGTTGCTATGGATTTTCTTCTGGGTTCAATAGAAATGAGGAGTTTGATTTACTCCTTGGCCCCTTCTACACTGACCTGAGATTTATTTAGGTTAAGACCATCGGCACAGTCTTTGGATTCTGTCTCTCCCATTAGTCTCCTCTGTGTGTTGTTCTGAGCTTGCTCTTCTGAGCCCTACCATGTGTCTGTCTCCTTCTCTTTCCCTCCCTCTCTCTCTCCTTCCGTTTTTTTTTTTTTTAGTCTTCTCTCTTTATTTTTGATTTACAACACCTGAGTCATACAGTGGGCAGTTGCATTAGGACCATTTAACCCAGCCTCATAAATTCACACGGTTGATTGACCTCCGTAGGGTAGGTACCGATGGTGTAGTTCCTGCCACAGACTAGTTGTGAGGTAATGACAGCCTTCAAAATATGTACCTGCTTAGTGTTTGAGTCTTGAGATAAATCTCAATAGAGGTGGGTGAAGGAATTTAGCATTGCCATGTAATTACTTCAGGGAAGACTGGCATTCTTATCAGCAGCATGTAATGTTGGACAAGTGGGAATCGCTGAGAGTCCTAGGCCATTCTCCATCACAGGTATCCTTTGCTCTGCTTTCACCTGTTCAGGGTGATAAGGCCTCAGGGAGATAAGGTTCCCTGATGGCAGTTTGGATAATATCCTTGTCCTTGTTTTTTTTTAATCATTTTTTTTTAAAATTTAAAAATATTAAGGGGGTACAAATGTTTTTGGTTACATGGATCACTTTTGTAATGCTTGAGTCATGGCTGTAAGCATGCTCATGACCCAAATAGTGTTGATTGTACATGTTAGGTAGGTTTTCACCCATTCCCTCCCCCCCCTCCTCCCTGCTTGATTTCCACTGAATTTTACTTACCTCTGTGCACAGGTGTGCTCATCGGTTAGTTCCAATTTAATAGCAAGTACATGTGGTGTTTGTGTTTCCATTCTTGAGATACTTCACTTAGGATAATGGTCTCCTGCTCCATCCAAATTGTTGCAAAAGGCATTAATTCATCCTTTTTTAAGGCTGAGTAATACTCCATGGTATAAATATACCACATTTTGTTAATCCACTCATGAATTGTCCTTGGTTTTCTTATATTCAGCTGCAATGAATACAATCTCCTTGAAACAAATAATTTGGCCTGACAAATAATTTGGTTGCAACAAAACCAAGCAACAATGACAACAACAACAAAAACAATAACAAATCCAGCACTGAGGCTTAATTGTTGTAGCAAAAGTTTAAGATTAAGCAAGGAGCACTTTAAGCTTGTTTGAAAAGAACTTGAGCAGCCTTGAAAAGCCAATATGGATCCAGGACTAGGCTTTTCCTTACTTCTTGGGAAAATTGAGTGTCTTGAGCAAATTACCCCTTTACTATCATGTCATTATCAGAATCTATTCCAGGCTCACAATGAACACTTGTTAAAAAATGAATGGCCAAAGTAATATGACACTCACTTTTAAAAATTAATAACAAACGGTCATCCTACCCTGGACCACATTATAATACAACACTTTACTTTTATTTATTTTTCCTCAAAGTGGAGTCTTATGATGCAAAAAGTAAGCTGCTGAACTTAATATTGATGGATTTTAAGTAATATACTTTCTCTAAGTGACTTTTTCTTTTGTAGCATCTATTCTTTCCACCATATTCCTAAATCTGTTCACATTGCTGAATCTGCTTAGCCTGGGTGGTAGTAAGTGGGTCTCAGTGGATTTCTGGTGCTTTTGGGTCATTTTCTGTAATATAGTCACTCAATTGAATAAAGTCTTATGTTTGTACCTTAGGACACAGATATATAACATTTTTAAGTCCAAATTGTTCCTTTAACTTCAGTGACAATGCAGTCTCTCTGAATAATTACTTCTTGGGTGATTATAAATATGAAATAGGAATATAAAATTGCTGTTGGAAGCTAGGAAGATTGCACAGATAGGAGGTTGATGTTGGAAAGCATCCGAGAAATGGGGGCTGAAGAAAAGGGGGAGTCTCTTCAGTCAGGACGAATTGTGCCTTCACCAGTCTGTTGATTCTCCTTGTGAGGAGGTGCTGAGTAGTCATGGATCATGTGAGGGAACGGCGAATCTTCTTTGATTCCATAAATTCACCAGCTGTCCAGTGTCCTGGGAATACAGAGGCAGTGAGGGGCCTTCTTATCACACAGAATCTGGTCTCATGCATGCTTAGTTGTACACCTGTTAGACTCTCAGGTTTGCTTCAGAAACAAATGCAAGACAAAGCACCTGAATGCAAGGAAGTAGTATTTTTTTCCAAATGGAGTTTACACTTTTCTGTGTGCGTTGGGGCAGTCATTTAAATATGTGTGCTATTCAAGTTCACATCAAGGCCATATTTGGTTGTTTACCTTATGCACCTGTGAGTAGATGTAGACATTCTGCTGTTGTTACCAGAAGTTGATATATCCAGACTGTTTTGGACAGACAGCAAACCCGTGGGTCTCCAACAACTTCCCTTACAGAAACCAAATCTCTTAGGCTCACTCCCACTTTGATATTAGAGAATAATACAGAAACCCAAAGAAAACTATGTCCTGTTAGGAGAAAAATTGCCAGTATTGATCAACAGTTTCTACTGGTCACGCAATGCAAGGCTGAGGGATCATCCTTGCTTGGAGTTCTGGATGAGCAAATGGGTGTGCACTTTCCTTTTGAGGTAGAAGGATCTGGACTCGGTGAAAGTGTCATGGGAGTAATTTAATAAAGACACTAAACAGACATTATTATCAGTAGCTCACCGGTGGTGAAGGAAAAATAAATCTGTTTCTGAGTTCTCTGGATTAATCTTTCTATTTTCATTACTCGTGTAAGGTACAAAACAGAAATAATCTTTGGTAATGAAGCCCAAGTGACATCTCTGAAAATGAGAACTCTGAGAGGCTGCCATTTATTTCCTTTTATAGATTTCAAAAACTTGGTTGCAGATGCATTTTATGCACACAAATAATTTTAGTTTTCATTTGCTTCTTTGTTAAGACACTTGCATTTTGATAACTAAATTAATAAATGGCATGTTCATGAAATTTTACCAAAACACTCTTGTACTTTCTTTATTCACTTTGGGATTTTTAAAAAAATTGAGCATTATCACAATTTATATAACATTTTTACATTGTAGCCTTAGTATGTAGAATACTTAGCACAAATGTTTACCCATCCATATGTGTGGGTGACTGTCTCTCTAGCTATCCTATCTATCTGCTGAGAGATAATCCCTTTGCTGGGCAACAAGGCTTATAGAGAAAATTATTTTGATTCATTTGTCCCATCATATTAATTTGAAGAAATACTATCTTCTCCATGTGAATTGGTAGAACTAAAGATTGTATTTTGATAGAAATATGTTTAAATCAGCCATTTAAATGAAAGTTGTCTAAAACCATTTCCAAAATAGGGTTCAGTTTTGTAATCCTAAATGAAAAGCAAACAGCAATTATTCTTTTTCTTTCTCAGAAAACCTATTCTAGTATCTGGCTACTTGTCTTCTATTTAGTACATGGATTGCTTTTGTAATTCCAAATAGTACTTTAAATTATACTGTTTACTTGAGGGCATTTTATTTTCATCAGTTTTGAACTTCGAGGAAATGTACTTCTTAGCTTTATTTTAATCCTTGAGAATTATAGGCAGTTACTTTAATTGACAAATTTGTTAACAATGATATTAAATTGCCCACAACCATCTCAATAATATTCAGTCTTTTTACTTATTTTTTTCACAAGCAAGAGAATAATTTGCCCTTTATTATATACATTACTACTGTGTTTATTAATGATTGTTTTCTTAAGCAACATGGAAGCATGATTTTAACTTCAATCCCATAGTTTTCCCAAGTAGCGATGATATTGGAAATGCAGATTATGACAGGTTTGGCAAACTATGTTGAGAATTTTGGACCTTTCAGAATAGGTTAAGGGGGAATCTCTGAGTGACTATGAGCAGAAAAGAGGGTGATGGCAGAGGAACGGTCAGCAGGAAGACCAGTTATGGTTAGAGCAGCCCACACAGGAGAAGTCAAGCCTCAATTTGGGCAGGAGTTGTGTAACTGGAAAAAATTGGCAGAAAATAAAGGTCCTGGCACAGGTTGAAGTGACTTGGTGCTGCCTTTCGATTTGTGGAGTAGTTATGGGGATAAGTTTCTCATATGCATTAAAAAAATTGTATTAAGCATTAAAGTAAAAAACTTGCATAATGGTTAACAATGACAGTTTTGGCGAGGTCTGGCTTCTCCTTTCCTTTGATACTTGTGTGCATACTGAATCATAACAAAGGTAAATCACATAATTAATCACGTAATCAATGAGTAATAGCGTTATGTGTGATATGATTTCATGTGATTCATCACTGCATAACTAGATTTCTGGTCCTCTCGGTAGGCAGTAGAATCTAAAAAACCCACTGAACCACATCCGGAATACTCCGTTGAGTATGTATTTACCTTCGTGAAACCGCTCTAGAAATTTGAGCTTGGTACCATATGTCCAGGTGATGGCACTGAATCACAATCAGAACTGCCAAAAATCCTTTTTTTTTTTTGGTGGTTTTCCTGTTTAATTTGCCTGCATTTAACCCTAGTTTTCCCATATTGTATTTATAATAAGGAATTATACATTATTAATGCAGCTCAACTTAGGTAAATTGTCAGTGGACTCTGTATTTAGAAAGCTTTTCAAGTAAACTCTGTAATGAATATCTTTCTTTTTAAATTTTTAAGCACTATTTACTCAATAACCTTTCCCTTTTTTAATCTTTAGCTCCCCAGAGTCTCTTACACAACGACTTGACCTCTGTGCAGAGTATGACTTAGAACCGGAAGTGTATTCTCTCTGCCTCCCAGGCCTCTGGGCTTCCTGTCTCCTGTGGCTTGCTCAGTGTCATGCACAATTTTCCTTCTCCCACCCTTGCCAGCCCTATCTTTTCTTTCCTTCTTTTCCTCTGTCTCCCCTCTCCACGCTGCCAAGAGGAAGAAATAGCCAAAAGGACAATAGCCTTCCAAAGCCTCCCTCTCTCAGGTATTTGTAAAGGTCCTTCAGAAAGATACACAACTTCCCTTCTCTTGGAGAGAATGGCATTTTTCCAGGCCAAGAAGATTTTCAATTTAAATTTACCTGCAGCAGCAGATGAGGTTGCTTGTCTAAGTTTTTGGAAAGTGGCTATTCACAGAATTGGATAGTATGTCAACTAGCAACTTCTATATAACCCGCATTCAAACAACAGTAGAGCTCTTTTAAACAAGAAACTAAAGAGAAGTATAAACATATTTAATCAGAGACATGTATATTTGTCTTCAAATATATTTCACCTACAAACGCAGTTTGTGTTTATAATGTTAAATATAATCACACAAATCACTTGAGACTGATTTGACTTTAGGAAATCAATAGCTGATAAAAAGGATTTGGGTAATATTTTTTAGCAGATTTCATGTTGTTTGGCACCTATTTTTCCTTCCTTGGCTGATTTTCCTTCTACTTTTTTGATGTCCATATTTCCTGCCATCAAGTATGATAAATACAGTACAGGAGCTTGAGAACAGCATGTAGGTTAACTTTTTAAGAAACACTCCAACAATAATTGTTATTTAAGGAAGAAAATATATTTATGCAAATTAACAGGAGTTGGAGAAAGAAAGAACTCATCTGATGGAAGATGTAACTGCAAACAAGAGAAGGATGAAGGAACTGGAAGATAATTTGCTTTACCGCCTGACAAGTACGCAAGGGTCCCTGGTGGAAGACGAGAGCCTCATTGTTGTCCTGAGTAATACAAAAAGGACAGCTGAGGAGGTGACACAGAAACTGGAAATTTCTGCTGATACAGAAATTCAAATTAACTCAGCCCGAGAGGAATACAGACCTGGTGAGTTTGGTAATGAAAGACAAATGTCACAGGGAAATGAAGCAGGAAAGAAATGAGAATTAGAGAAATGGAATGAAGGGAGGAAGTCATACAAATGACTATGCAAAGTGGGGTGGCCATTTATGTTTTGTGGGGAAACATTCAGTAAAATGGAGATGAAAAAATTTTATAATGGTATACATTTTCTAGGTGCTTATAATTTGTTATTTGGCAAACCTTTAAGGCTCTAATAGACTTATTTTTAAGTTAGAAAGAGGGAGAATGTTTTAAAAAGTCTGACTACAAATTGGTGAAATCTGAGAAATTAGTGTGGCATTTGCATACTGTTCACCAGTTGTTTATCATTTGGTAATAATATGCTAGCATTTTGTTTATAGTCTTTGTATTAAGAAGGTGGTTCTCTGGTCTCATGGGAGATCTTTATCCTGAGCCACCAACTTGCAAATTGGTGTTGTACAAGAAAAACCTGCTGAAGAATTCAACTGGCTATCTTTCGGTATTTTATCATTCCTCCTGAAAAAATAATGGAGATAATATCATGAATTGGTGGAGAGGCAGGAGCATCATCTCTGCAATGGCTTGCTTTACAAATTTTATAAATAAGAATTAAATATATTAAAACACGAGCATTGCTCTGGATCCCATTGCTAGAAGGCAGCCACTGACAAGTCATAGAAATAAAAGTTGTTTTCGTTTAGACTCTAGGCTGATCTGTTTGCCTGGATCATTTATTTTCCACTCTTGTAGCACACACAGCCTTGCTCTTTGTCTTCCAGTCGCTACACGGGGCAGCATCCTCTACTTCCTCATTACCGAGATGCGCTTGGTTAATGACATGTATCAGACTTCGCTCCGCCAGTTTCTGGGCTTGTTTGACCTTTCCTTAGCCAGGTACGTCTGGACCCAGGGAAGCTAACCTGAATTCTCCATCTGTGGACTAGAATGATGATGTCACATGTACAGCCTCTGTTTTCTTTGTTAGTTAGAGTCTTTTCCTGCTTTTATTCCAAGATAAGTGTAATTACCAATGTTTTAACAAATCATTCTGACTTGTCATTTTATGTCCAGAGAAAACTCTATCAACTATTCATCCATTTATTTGATTCCTTTGGTTTCATGTGTTTCTGTTAAACAAGAAAATTCCCAAGGTATTGTTGTGAATGATAAATGCCCTGCAGGTAAAATTGACTTAGACAACATTGAGGATTGTGTTATGTTATTTCATGTTGAGAAAATGCTTGTTATTTTAGATTTAGGAGGCTTACCCTTGATGTGTAAAAATGAGAATTGGTCCTCCGAAGTTACTTATTTTCTGTTACAGATGCTGTTTTCACAGGCAATTGAAAAGGGCAGGGGGATAAGCCTGATTTAACTGTTCTCGTCTCCAGGTCTGTCAAGAGCCCAGTTACAAGCAAGCGGATTGCTAATATCATCGAGCACATGACCTACGAGGTTTATAAGTATGCAGCCCGAGGGTTGTACGAGGAGCACAAATTCCTGTTCACCTTGCTGCTTACCCTAAAAATCGACATCCAGAGGAACCGAGTCAAGCACGAAGAGTTTCTCACTCTTATTAAAGGTCAGTGTAACAGTATAAAGTATTGTACACAGCTGTAGGAATTATTGTGAAGGCCCTTTGCAGTACTTCTTTCCGTATAACAATTTTGATGCATTTCATTTAAGATTGTGTTTGTGTGAGATATTTCATTGGTTCATTTATTGAATGAATACTGAATGCTTATTGAGAACCCACTGTGTACCAGGATATTGAATAGGTATTTGGGACATGTCAGTGAACAAAATCTCTTGTAAAGCACATATATACACACACACACAGACACACACACACATGCATATGTACACATATATATAAATATATATGGGGAAGGTACAGAAAAATTAATAAAGTAATAAGTGAATTATGTAGTATGTGGGAAGATAGTAAGTACTATGAAAAAAAGAGACCAGGATGAGGGTATGTGGGGTAGGGAAGGCTTAAAACTTTAAATGGGGTATTAATGGGATATCTAATAGGGTAGGTCTTCCTAAGAGATTGGCAGGTGACCAGAGACCTGACGGAACAGGGGAGCTACCCATGGGGACATTTAGGGGAAGAGTGTTGAAGGCAGAGAAGCTGGCATCAAGGCCTCCGGTGGAAGTGAGTTTGGTATAACATAGCTAAAGCAAAGTGACCAGGTGACAGGAGTGGAGTGGGTAAGGCCACTGTGCAGCTCATCCATGGATTATTTACTCTGCATCTACTGAGGCAGTGCTCACAACCAGGTCGCCTAGGCCACTGGATCCAAACAGCCCAGTGGAAGGGTGGGAAGCATAAATTTGCTATCTCATTCTTGAAAGTCTGGAAAAAAATATTTAAAGTAGCTATGTGTCTTAGTTGATGCTGCTATAACAAATTTCCATAGACTAGGTGGCTTATAAACAGCAGAAATTTATTTTTGACAGCTTTGGAGGCTGGAAGTCCCATATCAGGGTGCAGCAAGTTCAAGGTCAAGTTCTGGGGAGGGCCCTCTTTTGGGTTGCAAACTGCCCACTTCTCATTGCATCCTCACGTGGCAGGGGGCAGAGTGGAGAAAGCAAGCTCTTTCATGACTATCATTCTAAGGGCACTAATCCCATATTGATGGCTCCACCCTCATGGCTTCATCTAATTCTAATTATGTCCCAAAGGCCATATCTCCCAATACCATCACAATTGGGGGGCAGGGTTTCAACATGTGAGTTTTGTGGAGACACAATGTTCATCCTATAACACTGTCAAAATGATGCTGGGGTCTAAATGGTTTATCTAGTATACCTTTCTAAACAAAGCCTTTAAAGATAAGATACAGTTTTATCTAGTAGGGGATTTTCATGACTTTACTTGGGGAGTAGATTTACAGAGGAACTTGAAGAATACCCCAGTGGGGGCAGTAGGGAAGGATTGTAGATATGCACAGGCTGTGCCCAGGGGGTAGAGGTCCATAGTCAAACTTACACACACAAATACAAATGCATTTCATATTCACATACATATGCATATAGTAGCAACAAGGACTCACTTGTTTAGAGTTGAACTTAGAAATGTTTAATTTATGGGTGGTCTTTTTCTCTTTCTTTTGAAGTCTTTTTCTCTAACCCTTGAATACTCCTTACCTACATTTGAACTTTAATTTCCAACTTTCCTAAATGAGTATACATGGCAGTTGAGTATCTGCAGGGACACGACTCGATATATAAAGTTGTATGGAGATATGTAGGTGTAGAAGCTGCCTTCTCTAATGAACCCTTAATATGTTAGCTGATGGAGCTCTCCTAATGGATAATTATTCCCGACATTGTCAGTCTGGGCATACTATGCATTTCCCTGTGGAAATAATATTGAGCATAGTGTCCAGGTCTGGTTGAAGTATTGCAAAGCATATCACAGTTTAGTGTGATGATAACAAACATGGAACTTAGAGTCAGGAAGACAAGAGTTAGCATACATCTTGGTTAGGGAGAGGGCAAGACGGCCAACTAGAGACATTGCTTGCTAGAGTGTCCTGGAGGGAAGAAAGGGTTTCAGATTAAGGTGAAGGGGGAATGGGCACAGCTCAACTGTAGTTCAGAGGAAGAAGTGCCAGAGCCTGCCGGGGACCTCACAGAGAAAAACTGGGAGGCAGAACAGGAAAAGGATAAAGAAGAAAAGATATCAGTGAAGATCTGACCCAGAGAGGCTTGGAGCACAGTGAAGGGGTAAGGAGGGAATCCCATTTCTCCTTCCCACATACCTTGGTAATCAGCGGGCTACTGAGTTGTTGGAAGTTTTTCCACCCTTATATACCCAAGTGCTGCTGCAACCACCGAATTGGGTGGAGAACTAGTGAGATCCTAGAGCTTGCACATTCCATTTGGTTTCCTCCCGGGGGAGGGACTGGAGAAGCCAGGTCCTGGCTGTCTTCCATTCAGACTTTTCCCCCAAACTCCTCGCCTGCCCATTACAGCCAGGAGGGCAGACTGAGGTGTTTGGGAGTGGCCACCTCTCATCGGCTACAGCAGCCTCCAGTCTGAGGCTTCTGCAGGGAGTGGGGCCCACACCTTCCCCCTTGAGGACATGCAGGAGATCCAGGGGTGCCCAGTCTGGGAGTTCCCTTCCTGCTAGCACATTCCAGAGAGACACACCAGTGGGTCAAACATGCAGGCCGGATCCTGTGCCCTGAGGATTCGAGCAGGTTATTAGGGGACACAGGGTGGAGATTTGGGAGCTGGACTTGGGAGGTGAGGGAGCCCACATAGGTGGAACTGACAGAAGAGTACAGTTGGGATCTGAGCCACAGTGATCTGGTGGAATGCCCATCCCCCCACCAGAAAGTTGCACTGTTGGAGTAGGGCAAGTCCTCCAAGTCCTGCAGTGAGAAATTTCCAGCCTGTGGTGCCATTTCAGCTCAGTGTGGTATGTTCAGGGGCTCATTTGCAAACAAACACTGGAGGGAGACTCTCAGACAAGGGTAGTGAGAGGGGGCAGAGCTCACTCTGAGAGCCAGTTGGTGAATTATAGATTGACCCCTTCCCCACGAGCAGTCTTTCCAGTTTGGAGAGGCTACTTGGGCCCCTCTCCCAGCAGCTTTTCCCACAGGCCTGGGATGTGACCTTTGAGCCCTGCCAAGACTTTGCAGAGCCTTCCATGCTTGCCCAACCCATCCCTGCCCAGCCTTGATCTTCCACCCACCTCTGGTGCAGTGGAGCATGAGCAATTCCCTGGGAGATACAGCGCCCTTCCCACTGCCTGGGGCATTCAAGTGCTTCTCCCAAGGGGCTAAAGCCTATTAAGGCACAAAAGAACATCTCTATGGTTAGCTCTTTCCTGCAAGCATCAACCACTGACAGCAAGAACTACTGTATAGCTCATTACAGCATCTACTGACTCAATTAAACAGGGCATGGCTGATTCTTATAAGCACCACTCACCAACTCGGAGATTAAGGTGGGGGTCCCAATACAATTCACATGGCTGGGAAGAGGGGAAGACAGCAGAATAGAAGCAACCCAAGGGAGCACTGCTTTTTAGGAGAGGAATAAAAGTTACAGTCAGCTCAAGCTGTGAGGGGTCTCCCTTATCTACTATAGACCTCTGGGCTGACTAGGAAGCTGCTCAGAGTCTGTGCAGAGATGTTGTACCAGAGAGCAGGTGCAGCAGAGATCTGGTGGCTGCCAATCCTGAGTTTCTGTCAAGGTTCTCCCCCAACACCTGGGACCTGCTAAAAAGCAGTCACCCAAGGCTTCTCAGGTGGTACCTGTGGTATCTGAGGCTCCTCTGCTCAGATCCTGCGCAGGGAAGAGGCGTGCTTAGTCCCCAGTCACAGGGCACAACACAGGGTATCTTCTGTTCTGTCTCTTCCCTCTCTAGCCTGGCAGGGTGATGCAAAGGTTACTCCTGGAAGGCTGAGTCCCAAGCAGAGCTGGCTGCATACAACAGAGTGATCAGGATGGTGTCAGCTGCAGAAACCCAGGATTGGCAGCCCGCAGATCTCTGCTGCACCTGCTCTCTGGTACTACTAGGCCTACAAAGAGGAAGAGCTGGTACCCATACTACAGAAACTATTCCATAATATTGAGAAGGAGGGAATTCTCCCCAGTTCATTCTGTGAAGCCAGTATCACCTTGATACTGGCCAGGAAAGGATACACCAAAACACAGTAAACTACAGACCAATATCCTCTATGAATACAGATGCAAACATCCCCAATAAAATACTAGCAAATCAAATTCAGCAGCATATCAATAAAATAATCCACCATGCCCAAATCAAAACCACATTGAGCCAGGAAGTGGGCCCTCACCAGAACTGAATCTGTCAGTGCTTGGATCTTGGACTTCTTAGCCTGCAAAGTTGTGATAAATAACTTTCTTTTGTTCATAAACAGAGTACCACCCAGAATATGGTTTTTGCTCATGTCTGAGATGGGAGAGGGTCTGCCTCGATGACTTTCTAAGTCTGCCTTAGCTATGACACTTTATGATTATGTGGTATAACTTTACAAAACTTTCATTATAAGCATGTATCATTTTGACAAAGTATTATGGTAAAGACCCAAACTTACTTTTTTCCCAAAGCAAGAGTTTGAGGAAAAAAAGGAATGGCATAATTCTCAATTATCATTGCCTGAGAATTTATTTTGAATTATTCCTTTCTCGGCTGTTTATTCATTAGGAGTCTAATTAGTCTGATACCATATTATTCAGAAATATGTCACCTCCCCCAAATTACAATCCTCCTTTTTGCCCCACTGCACACTTCTGGAGCAGGCAAGATGTTCATGACGTAGTTACTCTCTACTAAGCAATAAATAATGCGTAGTCTGCAAGGAATATCCTTTCCTTTCTATGGATAGCCTTTCCCTAACCCTATGGTGAGTACCTCATGCTTTTCAGTTTGTTGGAAAATGAATAGTTGCTATGGAAATTGGTGCAACATTTATTCAACACGATGCCATTGTCTTTAGGTCTTTAACTACTCCCTGGCGTTAAAACCATCTGTTTTCATTTTATGAGCTAATATTTCCATTGAATTGGCTTCAAGGCCACACTTACCTTGTTGTTGTAAATATACCAAGATGGATTTGGCAAAAGATAATGGTTTAGTGCTATATATGTTGCTTGGGTAAAATAGAGATTGAGTCAATAAATATCTCAAGTGTTATTCTTTGTTTATAACCTACTCTGTTCAAAAAGAGATTTTAAAGGTAGACAAATGGATTTATTATATCCTTTTAAGAATAATGCATAGAGCATATTTTCCTTGAAATTCTTTAATGGATGTTATTTATTAAACAGTATATTTTATCTTACAGAAGATTTCCTAACTCTTAAAATATGATTGTTCACACATTCAATTTTCCTGAAGTGGGCAACAATAACACTTTTAAAGTCTCATTTATCTTATGGCATTGTGTGACTTATATAAGTTACACAGGCTTAGGTAAATCATAAGAAAAAAAGGAGTCAGTTTTAAATGGAAGTGCTTATTGTGGTCAGATTGACCAAACACAAGTGATATAGCACAGAGCCCTGGGGTATGCTCAAGATAGATGTACATAACATACTGATTTGTGGAGAGAATCCTTCAAACACATCTAGTGCTACTAACATTTCTAGATAAATTCTCTATTTAAAATTAGCCTGTGCCAACATTAAGTAATCCTTAATATTAACAATAGGTGCTCATTGAGTAACACTCTGCCATGTCCTCAATCCTGTTTTGTGTGTTTTACACATATACATCACAACACTAGTCTTTATTATTGTCATTTTACATATTTGTAAAATGAGGCTCAGACAGATGAAATGGCTTGTTCCAGACCTTGGACAGGTGGAACTAGGACAGAGTCCAGCATCTGCCTAATTCCAGAGTTATATTACTGATTATTAAATGTGTTTTTCTAAAATTAGCCATTCATTTATTAAGTTTTAAAGCATGTTCTTCACTATGATTTATATTTCTGTGCTTAATAAATGTCAAGGTTGTAAAATAATTGAAATTAAAATGGTTTAATAAAAAATTTTACTAAACAGATTTGTTTAAAGGAAAAAAATCTTATAACTGTATATGTTTAATTTTAAAGGTGGTGCCTCCTTGGACCTTAAAGCCTGTCCTTCTAAACCATTTAAATGGATCCTGGACATGACTTGGCTGAATTTGGTGGAACTAAGCAAACTTAGGCAGTTTTCAGATGTCCTTGATCAGGTAATTTGTGCTTTGAATAAACTTAAGCACATGTCATGTTGAGCAGCTTTCTGATTTATCACTAGCTACAATATTTGTGGAAGAGAGAAATTTCTTAATGTTGTCACACTTAAAATGGTAGTACATGTGCTTGGCCTTCCTTGAAGTTCTCCTGCAGTCTGATAAGGTACCCTCCACTCATTATAGATTGGTCTAGCAGGAAGAAATTTGCCCAGAAATTTTAACTAGTTCTGTCCTGGGCCATATGTCAGTATTATCAATTGAATGTCCACAAATAGAAAAATGGATAGATTCAATTAGATTAAATAATTAGATGTACTTAAAAGGCTTTGCCTTCGTTCTAGAAATTAAATGAAAAGAAATATGAATAGCTCACCTCTCAATGCTAAATTTCTTTTCTTGCTTCTTGTTTCTTTCCCTCTTTTTCGTCCTCTTCTGCTCCTCCCCCTCTACAGCCTTAGTTAGGCATCCAGGTATGAATCTCATGCACACACTTGGCCTCTGACCTTTAGAAGTTACCATCCTCCCAACACCAGGCAGCCCCTGATGAATAGTGCATGTGTTGGAATCACGGAAGTTGGGTATAGAGAGTTGAATAGGGATAAGCCAGGAGACAGGTTCCTGAAAATCAGGTGACCATAGAGAAATGAAATTGGCAACAGGGTAGTTTTATTCAGCTACAGATGGAAGACTTTTTTTTTTTTTGACTAGGAAATGTCTTCAGGTTGGCTCTTGACTTTCCCAGGTTAAGTTGACCACAGGCTTAAGTTCTGCTTTATTTTTATGTTTTGACTTACAACTGGGGATGTTTGTTATTACTACCATGTACTTGGGGTACAAACCATTCTTTTGAGTTAAACAACTTTGTTTTTAAAGATATTAATGCACACTAGTTCATTCCCCCAGTGACCTTGCCTGGACCATTGTCTGTTGTTGAAGTTTGGACCTTCTGGAGATTATATCTGAAGGCTGAATTCCCTCCACATTAAGTAGGCTTTATGATTGAAATAGGTTATTATTTTATATTCCTATATGATACTCTCTAAATGTGAACCTGAAATGATTTCCCTTTGATTAGATCCCAAGAAATACACTTGAGGCTTCAACCAAAGGGAATATACCAGAGAACATAAGATTATATTTATCTGTAGATGTTATTTGTTTGTTCAATATTTTTGATATGCCTGTCCATGTAATGTCTGTCTCCCTCTGGCTTTTTAAGCTCCAGAGGACAATGTACTGTGTCCTTTTCCTCTTTACCAACTGCCTGAAGGTGGTAGGTGTCCGATCATTCATTTGATGATATTAAATGGTGTATTTCAAATTACTCTAGATAAATAGAGTATTGACCAAAAGTCTTTTTCTTCAATAATAAACATGTATTAAGTACCTTCTTTCGTGTCAGGAATGGTCCTGGGAAATGAGGAAACATAAGTGAATGAGACTTGATTCCTGACGTGAGAAGTTTTGTGGAGCAATTTATACTTCCTTGAAATAATGAAAATGAGTTTCCATTGATTTCTTTATTCTTTACCAATTTGTTACCACAAAGGTACAGAAGAAATTAAATATCCCAGGATTCTCCCTACTTTGAAAGCTAGCTATAGGCTGATGTTACTGTAGACTGACTTTAAAGCAAATCACATTTGATTTTAGACTATCAAACTTTTTTTTTTTTTATTTTTTTTTTTTTTATTTTTTTTTTTTTGAGACAGAGTCTCACTTTGTTACCCGGGCTAGAGTGAGTGCCGTGGCATCAGCCTAGCTCACAGCAACCTCAAACTCCTGGGCTTAAGCGATCCTACTGCCTCAGCCTCCCGAGTAACTGGGACTACAGGCATGAGCCACCATGCCCGGCTAATTTTTTTGTATATATATTTTTAGTTGGCCAGATAATTTCTTTCTATTTTTAGTAGAGACGAGGTCTCACTCTTGCTCAGGCTGGTCTCGAGCTCCTGACCTCGAGCGATCCACTCGCCTCGGCCTCCCAGAGCTAGGATTACAGGCGTGAGCCACCGCGCCCGGCCTAGACTATCAAACTTTTTGGTACTGGAATATAAAATAAAAAAAATAGTCAAAGAATGTAATTCACACATGCCCGGAATGGTCAGAGGGTTTGATGAAAAATACCTGTGAACTATTACTGAAAGGTTTTTGTGTGGTGTGACACATTTCTTATCCTGTGGTATTTTCAGATATCAAGAAATGAGAAAATGTGGAAAATCTGGTTTGATAAGGAAAACCCTGAGGAGGAGCCTCTTCCAAATTCCTATGATAAATCTCTTGACTGCTTCAGACGTCTTCTCCTTATTAGGTCCTGGTGCCCTGACAGAACCATTGCCCAGGTAGAGTACATATTAAAGAGAAAAATAGGAGAATATATATATGTTTTTTTGAGATAAGGTCTTGTCCTGTTGCCTGGGCTAGAGTGCCATGTTGCCATTATAGCTCACTGCAACCTCAGACTTCTGGGCTCAACTAATCCTTCTGCCTCAGCCTCCCAAGTAGCTGGGACTACAGGAGTGCCCTACCACTCCTGGCTGATTTTTTCATTTTTTGTAGAGACAGGATCTCACTATGTTGCTTAGGCTGGTCTCAAACTCCTGGCCTCAGGCAATCCTCCCGCCTTGGCTTCCTCAAGTGTTAGGATTACAGGTGTGAGCCATTGTGCCAAGCCAGGAGAATATTTTTAAGGAGAATTTCCTTTTAAATAAAAAAAAAAAAACCCAAATGTTAATTTCAATGAGAATTTTCTTGTAGGCTTCTATGTGATTTTCTAGCAAGACAAATGTGAAAAATAGAAAAGTAAACAACAAATAAATGCCTGAGATGCATTATTCATCTTCTTTGGTCCAAGTGGTACAGCAAGAGTAAATAAGAAACCATGATTCTCAGGTTGGCATACAGGTATAACATAAAGGTAATGCATTATTTTTATATATCATTTTATATTAATTCAAAAATTATAGGGATGACCCATTTTACTAGTAGTGAAACGTTTCTTTAAGCAGACAGAATGTAAAGGCTTAGGGTGCAGAGTAGACTGGAGGGAAGGACAGCATGCCCAAACCATAGTCATTTCCCCAGAAAATGTCACAACTCTAGATGTAAGTAGGTTTTAGATGTAAGTAAGTTGTCCTAAAACTGAATTTAACATATGATTTAAATGTGAATCCCACCTTCAGAAGATTCATCTTTTCAAAGACCTTTAATCTGCTGGCCTAGCCTCATGGAAGTTTACTCACTAAAAAGACTTGTGTGGTTCCTCCACAATTAAAAGTTTAACTCTAATATTTAGCACAGGTTGACTCCTTAAGGGCTTTTCCAAATAAGCCATGTACTAATAATTGGCCGGGTTTTATAATAGAATGCAGGATGTTTTCCCCTTCACTGTCCAGAGGGAGTGTTAAAAACTTATGGAGTACCACCTCCAAATCCTCGCAGGTGCTGCGGAATCATGAAAGCAGCTATATTCGACGATTTATTGAGAAAAGAGAAATGAGTTTTGCAATTCAGGGCACTGAAATTACCTTTCCTTTCAGTTTTTCTTCTCAACTTCGTTACTTTTATCCTGCCCAAATGAATTGTCCAGCAGTTGCCTTACTTAAGGGCAGTATGGAAAGAAAGGTTCGAGTAGTTTCTTTCCTTTTTTTTTTTCCATAGAAAACTTTGGTTCAATGCTGAAATTTAAGTCTCCAATGCTGCTTTGTAACTTTGTTGTCCTCAACCCGGCTTATGCCATCCCTAGGCTTACCGTGGCCATGGCCTCCTAACTGGGCTCCTTTTATTCCTTCTTGACGATTGCAGTCCATCCTGTACACGCTGGGAGAAATGGGAAGAACAAGCCATTCCTCGGCTTTTCGAATCCTGCAATGGCTTGACATGGTCCATATGATAACAAGGTTTAGAAGGTTCTTTTGGAAAAATGTTCTCTCCTCTCTCCTTTTAGATTCCTTTTGTGATTTTTCAACCAGACATTTTGGGAAACACTTGAGAAGGTCTATGATGTAGAAACCTAAGTCCCTCTTCCCCACAAGCAGTATCAGGTGTTCTCCGTATCGCGCTGAGCGTAACTGTGCACAGCTGGGGATACCTGGTTGAAAAAAATGCCACAGTCTCAGAGGGTGTCTCAAAAATACTCAACAAAGGGAAGTCAGCACAGGCAAGGAGGTTTATTTGCTTATTTTTTTCTCCTACTCAAAGGTTGAGTCTGCTTCATTGGCACCAGATATTGGAAGAGAAAAGTTCTCCAGAGTTGTGTGAAGAACAGTCTGTGAATATGCGACACTCCATTCCCAGTCATGCCAATGAGGTGTTGGCTTTCTTTAAGGGTTGGCAGGCAGTGCAGAAGCCTGGCTGGCACACACCTGAGTCAGCTCTTACCTGAGTTATTCTGGATGTCCTTGTGCCCCCAGCTGGTGACTTGTTCTTTTCTGCTTCACGTTCTCTGCATATGTGCCTCCTGCACAGAGTGCTCCGACCCACCTCACTGTCCTCCTTGTCTTGATAAATCCCACTCAGCATCCAGGCAGCAGCTTGAATGCTCCGTTCACGAGGGAGCCTTCTCTGATACATTCCTGCAAGATTAATCCGTTTTGTACTTTCATATCACCCTGAGAGTCATGATTCCTTTAAACTAGTTCATTTGCTATGACTTGCTCGATGTATGTCTCATCCTTGGGTGTAGGGGCAAGCTTCCTAAAATAGTAGGGTTATTTGTTCACTTTCCTGTCCCCAAAACCTGCTGTACTGCCTTGGACAGAGAGGAGGTCTTGGACCAAAGGTTCATACCTGCTTTATGTGGAGAATTATCTGGGATGGGGAGACCCAGTAAGGCTTGAAATCATTGCCCTGCTGGCCCAGTGAGACAATGCAGGGTGTTGGATTGAAGTTGAAGTACCAAGGATGAAGAAATACACTCTTTCTATTAATAGCACATGTATGTGTGGTTTCAAATCCATACCTGCTATGTGGGGGGCTTCTCTGGAGTTGCTACATATCCTCACATAATACATATTTGCACCATAGACTTAATACAGCCTTTAGACTTGGGGTCACGTTGAACCAGCTGTGACTCTATTTGAGAATATCCCTTTTTCAGAAATATTCCCTTTCTAGGGGTGAAATTCAGTCACCATTTCCATTATAAGTAAAGTGGCTTCCCCTTCGTTTATTTCAGGGGTTGGCAAACTGGTACTTGACAACAAAATTCGGCCCACTGCCTGTTTAGGTTCAGCTGGTGAGCTAAGAGTGGTTTTTATATTTTTAAATGCTTGAAAATAAGCACTAGAAGAATAATATTTTGTGACATGTGAAAATTATATAACATTCAAATTTTGGTGTCTGTAAAGTTTCTTTGGAACAAAGTCATGCTCATTTGTTTATGTATTGTCTATGGCTGCTTTTGTGCTACAGTGGCAGAGTTGAGTACTTGCAACAGAGATCATTTAGCCGGCAAAGCCTAAAAGAGTTACCCTCTGGCCCCTTAGAATTCCGGCATGTTAGCTCCTGGCTTGGACGGTGATGCCTGTGTTGGGTCCTTGCTGAGTTGTATGGCAATATTCGACATGTTGAGCTCCTCGCTACCCTGGAGTAAAAGCAGTTGAATCTTGATGAGGTGCACTGTAGAGATGCTGCAACGATGGCAGGTCCTGGTGGCGGAGAAACAGCCACAGCTGTGGAATGCCTGTGTTCAGCCTCTGCAGCCCTTCCTGATCGCAAAGCTCACTGCTCCAGTGACTGCGACTGCATGTGTACATAGAACAGACTTTTGGAAGTCAAAGAATGTGTAAGGCAAACTCTTTAAATATCTGCCAGAAGTCTGCAGAAAAATGTATGGGCATTTATACCCAGGCTAGAGACTTTGCTACTAGATCTGGCCAACCTAGAAAAAATATTGAGAGGTATTAATACAAAATTAAATGATATATTGTGTCCCAAATTCAACTGAACTGAACTGAACTCTACCTCCTCAGAACTTCTCCTGACCACTGGAACTAGTAAAGGAGAGGAAGGTTGAAATGGGCAGTCATCTTCAGCAGTGAGGGTCCCAGGCACTGTTTGGTCATTTCATTGCCAGTGGTCTAGCCCTGCCAGTGAGGGCCCTGACTGCCACTTCTTGGGCTTTGGGAAGTCAGGTGGTGTGCTTATCCCAAAGTCATCTGGAAAGAGTTGCCAAGGCAGGAAAACCTGTGTACTCTACCAAGCTGGCATGCCTCTTAATCTGCCATTGATATGGGGCACTGGATGTCATGAGGAGGAATTATGGATTTAGAAGAAGGATGAGATCCATAGTAAAATGGCCCAGCTCTTTCTGAATTAGCTGCTATGAGTTTAGGGAACGGGAACACTCATCTTTTTGTTTTTTGCATTGTCATGAGGAAGATGGATATTTCATGAGAGACTGCTTTTAAAAGAGAACCTTTACTGGGTCATGTGAATAACAAACTTGTGTGGGGAGTTTCCACAAACCAGGTAATCAGGAGGCAGGAGCACTCTGGTCATTCAACAGTCCAGCTCATCAGCACCAATTTCCCCTCTTTTACCAAGACGCAGCGGTGATGGTGAGCCAGGAGATTCCCTCGCTGTGCCCACTACTCTCCCACTCTAACCTGCAAAGAGGGCAGACATGATGGGGACACCATACCACTTTGTCAGCACAGAGACTTGGGGTACAATAATCATTTTGAGGATGAATAGGGGATAGCAAGATACTCAAGATGAAGGAAGAGCCTGTATTTCTGGCTGAAATAAAACTCTGATGCTTCTAAGTCAAAGACAATGGCTTAACCAGCTCCATCTCCCTTTAGGTCCAAGCCTATTGGAAACCCCATCTGATTCAAGGGAAGCTCCATCTGAAGCTGTTTTGTTTTTCCCTAGGAATCTGAGTGGGGAGGCTCACCTGCTTGGCCCTTCGTTGGGTTCCAGGTCATGCTGCACCTGCAGCATGGCCATGTTTGTTATGTGAGGATGATTATTCTGGGGAATCCCACTGGAGAGAAAAACTTGGCTTTTACCCACTTGAGGTGGGAGAAGACATCAGAATAGGAGGGAAATTTTCTTTGAGGGAATCTAATCATTTATGAGAGGGAGAATATAGAGTAAGGGTCATATTCACAATACTATTTGTTGAAAAATAAGTTGTGTTTGTTTTACTTTGTTTAAAATAGGACTGTGTTGTTACTAGAAATTTTTTATGGTTGATAATAAAGTTGACAAAGTCGGTGATATTGTGAGCAGGGATTTCATTCAAAACAAAATTAACAGTGAAGGGGATGAGCCAAAGATGGGAAGAGATGGTGACAATGATGGAGAGAAAGATTATGGATTAATTCTCTAAAAAATTCATTCATTCATTCAATGAGTATCTAATAAATTTCATTCAATAAGTAGTCATTTGATAATTATCTATTTGATAAGTCTCCATTAAATTCTAGGCATTGTGTTGCTTACTTGATTATTTAAATGCATATATATTTGCCTTAAAGTGTACTAAACAATAGCATTTTCTAATATTTTTATTTTTCATGTATAACAAGAAGCATCCAGTATATTGAGGTGGGTTCCAGACCAGAAGTCATACAACTTTGGTTCTGGTCTTTTAAGTGTATGATTTTGTGTTGAGCAAGCAACACAGCCTCCTTGACTATAGAATGGGAATATGAACAAACAAGCAAACACACACACACAAAAGTCTCTGTCCTTTTCCTCGGCAGAGTTACTGTAGACATCATTGAATTCATTCAATGATGAATTTTGGAAACCACGCTGCCTTATATTCATGAAGGGATTGGAGCTATTTTTGTTGACTTGTGTACTGTTTGTGGCAGGCCCGCAAGTACATCATGGACTCTATGGGGGAAAGATATGCAGAAGGATTTATTCTGGACTTGGAAAAGACGTGGGAGGAATCTGATCCACGGACACCACTTATCTGTCTCCTGTCTATGGGCTCAGACCCCACGGATTCCATCATCGCCTTGGGGAAGAGATTGAAAATAGAAACACGTTATGTGTCCATGGGCCAGGGCCAGGAGGTCCATGCTCGGAAGCTCTTGCAGCAGACCATGGCAAATGTAAGACTGGATGTCTGTGCTATGCTGTTGCTATTACAGGTGATGGGATAGCAACGCAGAAAAGAAATCATGAATCACTAGGAGTTTAAATTTATGTGCTGCATGCTGTTTACTAAACAGGGAAAGGTATGAAATCTTTTAGAAAATTTTCATGGAGAAACAGATACAAACTTAAAACTTTTATGCTGAGCCTTGACCTATATGGAAAACTTATCCAACAAGAACATCTGAGTTTTCAATTTGGATAATATAGATATTACTGTACTCAGAATAAAAACCACTTTCATTAACAAAACATTTGTTTAATTTGAATTTAAAATAAATAATTATGTAATTGTAGTTTCAGGCAGGTAAATTTTTAGCAATTTAAATGGATCACTTCTAACCTTCATTTTGTTCATGTTTTCTGTTTAATAGTTTAACTTCAAGTAAAATAAAAAAGTATTTATTTTTATGAGTGTGCTCATAACTTTTAAAACAATAGTGTTTAAAAAGTTCTGTAAAAAAGCTTGTATTAAAAATTTTGAGGCAATATGGGAGAATAAACCAAGTACCTAGTAAAATGGTCTAGTCAGATGAAAATAAAATCAGTTAGATGAAAATAAAATGTATAATACAGAGTATGACAGTCTCAAAGAAAACAACATAGCTAAAGGATTCCATGGGCGATGATGATGCATCAGAGTTTTCAGGTAAGAAATTTAGATCAGGATTTACCTCATGCTAGATGAAAGAGAGCCACCCAAGCTTTTTGTTGTTATTATGTTTTTTTTAAATCTCTCCTTCAGAGATCTGAAATAGTTTGTAATATATCTTTGTGTATTTAGGCATTTTTTTCCCTTGAAAGAAGGCTCATTGCTTTTTATCACATTTTATTTATTTTTATTTCAGCATATTATGGGGGTACAAATGTTTGGGTTATGTATATTGCCTTTGCACCACCTGAGTCAGAGCTTCAAGCGTGTCCATCCCCCAGACAGTGGGCACCAGACCCATTAGGTGTGAACATACCCATCTTCTTTTCCCCCTCCCACCTGCCCAACACCCTATGAATGTTACTACTATATGTGCACTTAAGTGTTGATGTTTTATATTTTAATATTTTTTGTTTTGAATTATAGACAATGTCAATTGAATTCTTCAAAGGGCAAAATCTAGATAGTTTATTAAGCAGTGAATGCTATATAATTTCTGAAGAAAATATAAGGGACTAGGTGAATTCCTTAAATTACCTGTTTTTATGTGTAACTCTACTAAGATTTTAGATCCGGTGTTTGATTTGCTTTTTGGAGAAAGAAATAACTCACATTGCTCTAGTTAATGATCCAAAGCAAGTTACAGGAAATCATCTCAAGATTATGATCTGGACATTGTAGATAATTTTAGCAAAAGTATCCTATAGATTAGATATTGAGGAAATTTTTATTGCTTGATCCCAAATTTTGCCTGAGTTGCTTTACACAAAGAATCTTCCTATAGAATAATATATGCAAAATATATGGCTTATTATTTTCTAAGGCTCTTGCTCTTAGAGGTGGTCAGATTTTCAGGGACAGTTCTTCCACATTCTACAGGATGTAGTCTGGCTGCCAGGATTCTGGGGACTAGTGGGAGAAGGGAGGTAGCAGGTCTCCAAATTCAGCAGGTACCTGTTTCACCCATTTCCAGTGTGGTACCTATTCTTGTATTGTGCGGACAGCCTCCCTTCCAGACCACCCTGTCTGTTTTGCCTTCTAAAGAAAATCAATTTCCTTTTTGATTAGGGGAGGCGAGAACATGTTGGGAGCTAGACTTTCAATCTTCCTCTTTTAGCCAACTTCCCCCCCGCCCCACTTCCAGAGGTACCTTGTGCCACCTTTTCTTGAGAATTTTGGGAGTTATGCGGTATAAATCAGCTTTCCCTAAATGCCAGTTTGGAATTCAGCTTTCTTGAGTCAGTTTTAAATGCTATGGATATTGTCTTCATCCTCACTGTCTTCATCTGTAAGAGTTCATGCCTTAAAAAAGAAAACCCTTCATTGAAGTTTTAATGGAATTTAAGGAGGGAGCTGAGCTGAGTATGTTTTCAACCAACCATCTTTACTTGGAAGTACTATTATCTCTTTTTTACGTTTTGCTTTGGTTATTTTCATGACTGCTGCCATGTAGTACGACTATAACTGGTGAGCTCGTATACTGTGGGACAAATGCTTGGACCAGGAAAAAAATATAACTCATGTCAATTAACATTATTGTATCCTAAAGTTTGACCTAGATTACTTTAAAGTAGTCAGTGTACTTTTTTATTAAATTCTAATTATTTTGTTTCCAAAGAACCTAGTGATTTAAATCTGTGTGTAAAACACAAGATCGCCTAATTTCCATTTACTGTTGTTGACTTAGGGAGGGTGGGCACTTCTGCAGAACTGCCATCTGGGACTTGATTTCATGGATGAGCTGATGGACATAATTACAGAAACTGAGATCGTACATGACGCGTTCCGCCTTTGGGTGACCACCGAGGTCCATAAGCAGTTCCCGATTACACTCCTTCAGATGTCCATTAAATTTGCCAATGAGCCTCCACAGGGCCTCCGGGCAGGACTGAAAAGAACATATGGTGGTGAGTCTGTGGGAGTTTTTTGTACTTACATTGTTTTCTTAAAGAAATTATAAAAAGCAGAATTAGCTAGGATACGGTTATGCCAAGTAGTGCTATTATTTAACCTGATGGGAAGGTGGTGGTCCCCTGTTGTCATCTTCGCTGTGGAATATGTCCCAGCAGTGTTGGGGAGTCAGAGCTGGGATTTCCTACCTTCAATTTTCCTATTTTCCCAGTATTGCTCTGCTTAAGCCTATGCTGTTCTCCAGCCAGACGCATGCCTTTTCTGTTGACATCAAGCATTGACAGTGTTGTCGTTTATGGTCTTTATGCTCCATACCTCAAGCAGTACAGTGGCCTCTTCCAAGAGCAGGGTCTACATTAAAGCGGTGGCATGCCTTCATTTCCTTAGGGCCATGGATCAGAACATGAGAGAAGTTAAAACTCAAATAGGAACAAAAACAGACAAAAGTGACCCTCCAGTCATGACTGGCACCGAGATTGTTCTCTCTGCTTTTCCTTCCTCTGCTTCATAGCTTTGTATCTGGGACTTGCGGTCATGAAACGAGTGTAGGACTTGGAGTCAGGAGTCCCGATTCTGGCCCTTCCTGGTGACAAACACTTGATTCTCTTGGGTGCTCGTCACTCACATAACCTGAGTTTCAATGTTCTCGTTTGTAAAGTAGGGACAATAAAATCTATCCAGGAGGATTGAAATAAATTGTAACTAAAATACTGTGTTTAATAATAATAATAAGAAATATACTCATTGTACTTCAATCTGAAAAAATCTGTGAAGAGATTTTTTTGGGAGTTGCTAACAGGACTCAAATTCTTGCCAATCTGTAAGATAATGTGGGGATAAAATAGAGGTGAAAGGATAATGGCAGTAAAAAATAAATCAAACAATATATAATTATGTATTCAATATAATATATAAATATATAATAATCATTATTTGGGGCATGTTTTCTGGTTGCAACGAGCTTCTATATGCACTATTTTAATTAACATTGAATTAAAGTTAACATTAATTAATTAGTTAACATGAATTAATGCCCCAAATATATGCCCAAAATGATAATGTAATAATAATTGTTATTAGTAGTAGTTACAGTATTTATTTTAACTGCCATTACCCTTCCATCTCTATTTCATCTCTGCATTATCTTGGTAGATTGGCAAGAACTTGAACCATGTTAGAAGGCTCCTTCCCTCCACCCCCAAATCTCTTTGAAAATTTTTCAGAGAGAAATGGCCTCTGGATACCCAGAAGTTAAATTACAATTGTCATATGAGTATAGTAAAACCAATTCAAAATAAGCAAAGTTTAATATCAGGAATTTACAATAGTAATTAGTTACTTACAAAAGTAATAAAAAATAAAGGCATTTGAGAGATGATACATTTTTCACCCAACTGACCACAACAGGTGTGAGCCAAGACCTGCTGGACGTGAGCTCTGGGGCCCAGTGGAAGCCCATGCTGTACGCGGTCGCTTTCCTGCACTCCACTGTCCAGGAGAGGCGCAAGTTTGGCCCCCTGGGTTGGAATATCCCCTATGAATTTAATCAAGCAGACTTTAATGCCACTGTGCAGTTCATCCAAAACCACCTGGATGACATGGATATCAAAAAGGTACTGCTGTGCACGCCTGCTGCTGCTGGTGCTTGCGGGCCTGGGTTGCTGAGCTCCACATAAACGCTGAGCTTTAGGGCAAACCAGCTGAGAGTGAGGATTTGCAGTGCTTGCAAAGGCATCTTTAAGTCCTAGCAATTTGGGTCACACTGGCCTCTTGATTTCAGGAAAAGAAATGGAAAAACTTTGATTATCATTTTATTTCTCAAAGGCAACTTGACATTCCAGATATGACAACCTAGGAGAAGCTATTGTTGGCGGGATGGATGGAGAAACTTGTTTTTTAAAATCCTAAAAAATGAAAATGAAAGCCTCGATTATGTTTGAAGTGTGTGCTTTTTAAAGAACTGTCTGAATATTATCAAAAAGTGGACTTTTTTTCTGTTAAAGTATGAAAACATATGAATGCATTAAGAGAGTCTATCTCAAATCATGGACATGAACTTTGAGTACTCCTTCATGTTTGCCTATTTAATTTTCTCTACACTTTGTCTTTGCATGACTGATGAAGAAGGGCTGCCTGAATGACATGGGTGGAAGTGAATGCATGCATGTTTCTTGGCAGGGAAAATGACGCAGAGACAGTCACCAGTTCTGCATAATGATTCTCTAATTTTTCCCAGAGCATCTCCTGGACCACCGTCCACTACATGATAGGAGAGATTCAGTATGGAGGTAGGGTCACTGATGACTACGATAAGAGACTGTTGAACACATTTGCTGAGGTTTGGTTCAGTGAAAACATGTTTGGACCAGATTTCAGTTTTTACCAAGGATATAATATTCCAAAATGCAGCACAGTGGATAACTATCTTCAATATATCCAGGTTTGTCAACTTCAGAATTTTATGCATATTGCAAATATCCATAGACATTTGACCTTTTTGATATTTATTTACACTGCATATACTGCTTTTAAATTGTTCATGGTGATATATGCTACAGCATTTGCTATAGATGCTTTCTTCATATTTTTATATTCATCTGATGATTGAAATATTTCTATTTGTTCTGAGTGTGTGTTGTGTGTGAATTCTTTCTCCATCCTCCTTCTGTTTTAATGCTTCAGGGAAGAGTTTTCTTTGGGGGGATGATAGATTGGGCAGATTTAGAACTAGGAGACCGACATAGATCACCTGGAGCTCTCTGGCCATGAGATGTCAGCTACCACAGCAGGAGGGCAAAGGCAGCTTGTAGACTCAATCTTTTCGATTTTTCAATCCTCTTGACTAATCCTGTGACATCTCTTCTTTAATCCTTGCCTAGTGAACAGTGTAGGGATGGGTCCAGGAACCTGCTTTGTATGAGAGCTTCCTCTAAGACACGGGTTCTCAACTTGGGCACAGTTGACCTTCGGGGCTGGCTAGTTCTCTGTCGCAGGGCTGGCCTGTTCTCTGTCGCAGGGCTGGCCTGTGCATCGCAGGGTGTCTACAGCATCCCTGGGCTCTATCTGCTAGAGGCCAGTAGCAGCCCCCTACACACGTGTGAGAGCCAAAACTGTCTCCTGACATTGCCAAATATCCGCTGAGGGGCCAAATTGTCCCCAGTTGAGAAACATCACTCTGAGAAGGGAATAAGGTAGGTTTTGACCGGAAATTTGGGAATATGTAGAGAAAAGAAATCTGATTTTCAAGGTGACTACATTTTCTGCCTCTATACTTTAAATTTATTGGAACGTTATTTAGCAGTGTCTTTGGTCTCTGTCTACGATTTATCTCGGAGTAAACAAACTAAAACACCACAGCCCCAAAAGGCTAAATGTATCTGTATATTTACAGGTTTTTTGATATATAAATGTAATGAGCTTATTATATATTATCACCTCTACATTTTTATTAATTCAAATCAAATATATTTGTCTTAATGTACTGCATGTGTTTTTAAATCATCAGAACTGAATAGGAAATGTGCCTATGAAGGTATAAATTTAGGGGTGCCTGAACATGTATACATTCTTTATATACTCCCCTTTCACAGTGCGTTTGAGGGAACTCATAAGAAGACGTGTGAAAAAACATAAAATAAGGGAGGAGGAAGGAGGGAAAAAAATGAATATGACAATAATTAAGGATAAGATTCATACATGTATGTCAAGTTGTAGATAAATTTGCCTTTTTTTTTAAGTGATTGAGGAAGGTTTTTGCCCATTTGTTCTTCTTCTGGCTGTTTCTCATGCTCCATCTCTCTGTTTTTCTCTCTGACTCTATTGCTCCCGCAATATTTCTCTCTTTTCCTAGTCTCTTTTTTCCCTGGGAGAGTACAACTCCCACCTGAGGCCTTATTCGGGCCGTGATTACTAAAACTGTCATTTCCCGGTATCTTATAAACATAATGACCATTAGTTATACAACATTTATTTAAACAACTGGTTAGAATTAGATTAGACCATCAGAAAACAAAGTACCAATCCACAGCTCCCTTCCTGCTTCACATATCATAAAACAATTGATTAAATTTTGCTTGAGGTGTAGACTTTAAAAGAATCATGAGCCTTTTTTTTTATGTTTCTCAATGTTAATTCTCTTTTCAAGGCAACTTTTGATTGTTTTCTGGAGGAATTATTGAGGTTTGTAGCCTGACACAAATAAGACATATCATGTAAATGCTTACCCTGATAAAAGCACTTTTACTCCCTGAGGCAGTATAATTTAACACGTGCTCATCCTGGGGTGTTTGTCGTTCAGAGCTTGCCCGCCTACGACAGCCCTGAGGTGTTTGGGCTGCACCCCAATGCCGACATCACCTACCAGAGCAAGCTGGCCAAAGACGTGCTGGACGCTATCCTTGGCATCCAACCCAAGGACAGCTCTGGTGCTGGGGATGAGACCCGGGAGGCTGTGGTGGCCCGGCTGGCTGATGACATGCTGGAGAAGCTGCCCCCTGACTATGGCCCCTTTGAAGTGAGTTGATGAAATCCTGACCCAGTGTCAGCTGGGGATATGTCTGTTTGGGGGAGTGAGGCAGAAGAAAGGAGGGAAAAAATTAATTTTTCTGAAATTAAAAAAAATTTATTTTAAAAACAGGCATCTGAAAGAGCCAGAAAAAAGAAGGTTTTGAATCCGTCAGTGTGTTTCAAAATATAAACAATAAGGAAACCTGTTGAGAATGTTAATTTTTATTGTTAATTTACAAGCATGTACTGACGGGTTAGGATTGCTTTTCCAGAACCTTCCCCAAGGTACTTTATGTTGTCATTTGTTCAAAGGAAAGCCATGTATTTTCAGAGTAATGCACCTGATTATTAAAAAAATACATATTGTGTAATTTAATGGACACCTTAAAATTCAGGCCTTGTTAATTTTAGGGAGTCTGTATTTATATCATTCCTCTCTGCACATTCCTCCTCTTACTAGTTTTGAAAATTGATGTGTTTTAGTGTATAAGTAGCTTTTAAGCAAATTTATAATTATAAAAGTTAATTTTTAGATATTTTAATGAATACTGTAAAAAGATTTACCCTGATAGTATTTTTTAAAGTCTTTGATAAAACCAAAAGTAAGTGGCTTGCTTTCCCTGCAGTCTTAAGAGATGGCCTGGACAATCGCATGGCACTTTTGGCACAGAGCCAGCGTGTTTCTTTGTACATTGTCCCTTTGCCACTTGGTTTTCAAATGGAATCCTGTAGCGTTTTGTGTCTTTTGCATCCTACCCTTTTCTACTAAGTGGGTGATTTTGGCTGCTGGCACTACGGTCAAACTCCAGGACCTGTCATCAAGGGGATAATTTTTCTGAAAGAATCTCTGATAACTTGCTTGGAGAAAATCAATACTGTTATCAGCTTTCATAAGCACTCTTCGTTATAGGATCAGGAAAGAGGTCATTCACAGCTAACAGGGGTTTAAATATTTACGAAGCAATAAAAATATCTAAAAATAGAATAAAAAGTACATAAATAAGCATAGTAAGTAGCAGCATTTAGAAAAGTCTCCCTCCAGCTGGGCGCGGTGGCTCACGCCTGTAGTCCTAGCACTCTGGGAGGCTGAGGCAGGTGGATCGCTCGAGGTCAGGAGTTCGAGACCAGCTTGAGCAAGAGTGAGACCCCGTCTCTACTAAAAATAGAAATAAATTATCTGGCCAACTAAAAATATATATACAAAAAATTAACTGGGCATGGTGGCGCATGCCTGTAGTCCCAGCTACTTGGGAGGCTGAGGCAGTAGGATGCTTAAGCCCAGGAGTCTGAGGTTGCTGTGAGCTAGGCTGATGCCACAGCACTCACTCTAGCCCGGGCAACAGAGCAAGACTCTGTCTCAAAAAAAAAAAAAGAAAAGTCTCCTTCCTTTTGCTGAATTTGTCAGTGCTACCTTAGGACAAAGCAAATCAGCCTAGCACAATATCTGACATATAGAAGACTCTCAACAAATACTTGTAGGATGATAATGAGTGGATGGATGGGTGGATGGACAGGTGGATGTGTGGATGGATGGATGCTTTCATGGAAAAAAAGAAAGCTTTTAAAATGGAAGTCTAGTTTTTTGAGACAGTCAGCATAATGGTTGTGTGTGTACATGTCTGCTTGTGTATGTATGTCTGTGTGTGACAGTAAGTGAATATTTCCCAATCAATGCATTTGGTTTTTGGAAGACTGCATGAGTGTGGTCATGCATTTAATGTTCTTCTGTGAATTTATGGCTGCCTGTTCTTTCCCACATGGTATGAAAATTTGGACTGGTCATCTAACAGGTGTTTTCTTTCTTCTTTTTTTCTGCCATTAAAAAAATAAAGGCTTATTATTTATGGAATTATAAGAATTTGGGCCTCTTCAGAAGCCCCAGGGCACCAGCTCCATAAAATCCTTAGTAGCTCTCTAATTTTTAATGCATGCTTTGAACGTCTCCATGGCAGGTAAAAGAGAGGCTGCAGAAGATGGGGCTCTTCCAGCCGATGAACATTTTCCTCAGGCAGGAAATAGACAGAATGCAAAGGGTACTCAGCCTTGTCCGAAGCACCCTGACTGAGCTAAAACTTGCTATTGATGGTACCATTATCATGAGCGAAAATCTACAAGATGCATTGGATTGCATGTTTGATGCCAGAATCCCTGCTTGGTGGAAAAAAGTATGTATAAACCTGCTTTTATCCTACCTAATCACTTATTGTTGTGAATAGTTGTAATTGGCAAGTGGAAAGCATCTTAGGATAATTTACTCAAAATGGTTCTTTTGCTTAGGGACTAAGCTCCTTATAGCCCTTTATTTTTAGGTTGTAAGTAGGGAAGAAATTATATAGCTATTTCCACATATCAGGTGTTTGGTGGTCAATTTACATGCATTATTTCATATGAATTTTGCATTTTATTGCCCTGATTTTACAGATTACAAACTTGAAGTTGGGAGAGGTTAAGTCTTTTCCCAGATCACATGTCTAAGAAGTCCAAAAATCAGAATTTAAATCCAAGCCCTTGGACTCCAAAGCCCATGATCTTAATTTCATAGATGGAAATGTGTCAAGATACACATATACATCAAAAGTCACACCAAAAAGAAAAAAAAAGTCCCTGCTGTTTCTGTAAATATGGTGTATAGTACGTAAATCTCAAAATAATAAGATAATAATTTAATAGCATGCTTACTGATTACCTGTTGGTAGTTGTGCTAAAGACAGATATAGTTTTAAGGAATAATTTTCCACTTGGAAAAGTGAAATGAGTTCCTGAGTGTCTTTATAAGTAGAAAAATAAGTGTGTTTTAGGAGAGGACATTTGAATGGATGGAGCCTAAATGACATTCTTTTCTTTGTGCTGTATTTAAGAGTATGTGTGTGTGTTGTATATGCACACCCATTTTATGGGGAAATGTAAATGAGATCGTGAAGATTGATTATGGTGGAGAAAATACATGGGAAAAGAGCGAGCATTGTTGTCTTCTAGAACGTATTTCCTGGGAAAATTTGGATCTGCCACCTGGCTTGTTTTCCCTCTGACCTCTGCCATCATCCAGGGTGACCCCACCCACCGTGTGAACGCATTAAAGGTTGGCCTGACAGCTCATTCTCACAGTGTCTCTGCTCCCAAGACTCTCCCTTCTCCACTTCACGATGCATATGCCCTGCCATACCTGGAAGTTAGAAGGAGGAGGAAACTAGGATATAAATGCAGGTATAGGGATGCGACAGGATTCACTCCTTTATAATCTGAAGTTATGAATGTAAATGAAACCATGGAAGGAATATAGGAATGAAAAAAAAAACATGCTCCTCCAAACAGAACAGTGTTTGAAGATGACAAGATTTAAAGTGAGAGTGTGGGAGTAGGGGAGTGAAGTGGGATGGACATTAGGGTCATAACAGAGCAGAAGGTCATGAGATGAGAAAGTAGGATATTAAATGGGTCATTCACATGGATGGTGAAGTCACCCTAAAATGATTAAGAAAAGTAAATGAAGGCAGCATATGGGTTGCATGAACTTACTCTGGGCCAGAATACCTGGGTTCAAATCATTTCTCTTTTGAGCGTGCAACCTGGGGTAAGCTAGTTGGCTTGCGGTGCCTCAATTTCCTTATCTGTACAATGGTAAAATGGAAATGATAGTGTTATGTTAATTACTAGCATTTTGTGAGGATTAAATGAATTGATACACACACACACACACACACACACACACACACACATATATATATACACATGCATATATATAAAGTGCTTTGAACAGTGCCTGGGATATTGCCAGTGCTATGTAAGTGCTGTGTTTATTATTAGCAAAACCACACTACCACCACCACAACGACCACCACCATCACTACCTCTGTCATCACTACTGCCACCACCTGCACCTCCACCACCTCCACCACCACCATCATCACTGCCTCTACCAACCACACCAATATGACGATCACCACCACCTCCTCCTCCACCTCCTCCTCCACCTCCTCCTCCACCATCACCACCACCACCACCAACACCATCATCATCATCATCCTGCTTATTTAAGTGGAAGAGTAAACCAGAAGCCAAATTCCTTGATGAATAAAAGGCAGTGACCAGTAGGGGACAGAAACCTGAAGGGGTAAGGACGGTATGTCCACATGACATGAGACTCAAAGGAAGAGAATGATGTGACATGATGACCTGACAATCACAGTCAGAAATGACAAGGGCATCTACTCCTCCCCTGGTTCTGAGGGCTGTGGGGTATGAGGAAAGCAGAAGTCTACATTTTGAGAAGGCTGCAAAGGAATCAGTCTGTCCTGGGTGGGGGTGGGGAACAGACTTGAGTCAAGAGAGGGGTGGAGGAATGCTCAGAAAAGAGGCTGAAGATCTAGAGGAGTTTTCTGGCCATGGCACTGAAGATGCTGAAGGGCCATTGGGAAGGCTTGGGAGGCAGGAGGGCTGGGGTTGGGTCAGATTGAGGGAGGGTCAGGGAGGGTCACATGTAGAGGTAAAATTGGGGCACGGGGGAGGCTTGGCTCTCTGCTGGCTACCTGGCTAAATGGGAAGGTCATAAGACTTGTTTAGTGTTGATGCTTGGATATCTCACCCAGGGCGTTGGCAGATTCCAAGGCAGTGAGTGCTGCAGGCAGCATAGAGTAAGTAGGGCGGCTTCTTGTCATCTTCTCCATCTTATTTTCTTATTTTATCACACCACCATCCATCCCTCCAGCCACATGGCTTACAAACTCAGAATCAGGTTTGACTAGACTCCTTTATTTCCTTCTCACATTCAACAAATTCATTGCCAAGGGTGGGGAGATTTCTGTCTGGATTGCCTCTTCTCATTGCCAAGCTCAGAGGGAGAGCCTTTCGGGTCACTGGCCTTTCCTGGTTCCTTCCCTGTGAAACCAGCTCCCCCAGCCCAGCCAGCACCTGGTAGGTTCTGGAACAGGAATCTTTGCCAGGAGGCAATCTCATTAACAGCTCCCTCTGCCCTCAGACCAAATGTCTATAAACACATCTCTTTAACACCCCTGTAAAGATAGGATAGAATGAGTTATTTAATTCTTAAATTATGTTCTTTTTATTCAGGTTTTTATTTTACTCAACTTCATTATCAGTCTTTGGAATCTCAGTAGCTCTTGAAAAATAGGCAAATTAATTCTTAAGCTATTTGAAATTCAAGTGGTATACCTACATAGGTTGATTGCTACATTTATTTGTACCTAAAATATTACAATTACAGCAAAATGTTATCAATCAATGATTTAACCTACCAGTGCCGCTGCTGATAACATTAGTGACATATCCATGCCAATTGTCATAATAGAAATTCCACAAATGAATTCAAGAGGAAAGTTAGAGGCAATAAATGTAAATAATTTGTGGATGGTAAAAGGACCTGGGTTTTCTTTTTTTGCTCCTTAATGAGAGGAAATAAAAGTGTATTTTGAAGGGACAAACACTCCAGAAAATAGCTGTTTTTTACTTCATTAAAAACAAGTAGAGCAAGTCTCCTACTATTTATTATCCACAGACTATATTTTAAAGTGCTGATGATTTATCTTGATGAGGCCATGAACATATTTATGTACATAGAAATCCTATTTTATGTTGTACTGATTGAAATTGTGACCTAAGGAAAAAATGTTAGGAGCCTGTTAAATTTAATTCAATAAATTGTTTTGATTCCTTTATAGCCAAATCAGGGATGAATATATTGGTAAGTGGGAAAGGATTCATTTGACATCAGGCATCTTGAACAGCTCTGTGAATTGATCTGTTACCCATGTGACAATTATCTGGTTCTATTATATCTTAGTGTCATTAATATCATTAAGGAGAAAGAATAATTTGCAAAGCTTATATATCAGAATCCAAGGGAAATTAATTCATGGCTTAGGGGCTTTTTCATTTTAAAAGTCAAATTGATATTTTATCATTATTTTTCAGTGAACATAGCCAGTTTACACTGCAGAATTAAACTTAACACTGATTAATCGTCTTAATGTATGCATTTCAGGCTTCTTGGGTTTCAAGTACGCTGGGCTTCTGGTTCACTGAACTTATAGAAAGAAACAGCCAATTTACCTCTTGGGTTTTCAATGGCCGACCCCACTGCTTTTGGATGACAGGCTTTTTTAACCCCCAGGGATTTTTAACTGCAATGCGACAGGTAATAGCTCTGATTTGCACCTGTTGGTTGTGTTATTATAATTTTCCTCTACAGGGTTTTCTTCTTTCATTATAGTTTTAAAGACTGTAATAAGACAGAGAATGACTGTCTCTTTTTGGTACTAGCAGTTATATTGTCATGAACATAAATCCAGCCACTTGTTCTCAGGCTGCTAGCTTGAATTTTAAAATGTTTTTTATTTTTGTGTTTGATTTGATTTTATATTTCTTTTTAAAGTCTAAGTGGCTAAATTAGGACATAGGTATTTTTTCATGAGAGAATCTTTTTAATTCTTTAAATATTTTTCTACTTCCTTTGAATTAGGGTAATTGGAAGTTAAACTTTCATTATTATTATGCTCTTTCTATTAAGACAAACCTCTAATTGCTGCTTTCATCCTTTGCTGCCCTGAATAGGAGATAACTCGGGCCAACAAAGGCTGGGCTCTGGACAACATGGTGCTTTGCAACGAAGTCACCAAATGGATGAAGGACGACATTTCTGCCCCTCCCACAGAGGGTGTCTATGTCTATGGCTTGTATCTTGAAGGTGCTGGCTGGGACAAGAGGAACATGAAACTCATTGAGTCAAAACCCAAAGTGCTCTTTGAGCTGATGCCTGTCATAAGGATTTATGCAGAAAACAACAGTAAGTTGTCTTGTACATTCAGTGAAGGTTGTTATTGTTGAGTTGGATGACATTATAAGCACAGGAATTTATTATTTTTGTTATCATGTAATACAGATTTTACTGTCTTATGAACGAGCTCTGTATTCACATCCACGTTTAGTGAGGAGTTATTGGTCTCTGGACACTTTCTTGAGCATCATTGGGGAGGCAATAGTTCTAGATAGTTCTTGCTTATCTAATAAAGCAGATAAAATATACATGGGTACTCACGAAACATTCACTGATGAGATGAGAAAGAAATTGTATAGTTGGCATAGTTAATACATGGTGGGAAGGGGAGGGTAAGATAACAGTGAGACCAAGTGGTCAGGGGCTGGGTTGTAGAAGCTTTGGGCCTCACTGGGCCTCTAAGAGTGGATATGTGAAGTGGGGTGACTGGTGATAAGAAGATGTTCTAGGGGGGACTGCACAGGGCTCACCTGGAGGCTGTGGCTCTACCAGCTTGGAGGTCTGAGCCAGGTTATGAAATCCAGATTGAATTCAGGGCCGTTGAGCTCAATCCTATAGCTAATGGTAACATGTTGGATTCTTATTTCATCCTTTGAATGTAATAACACATCTGTGAAGCACATGTTATTAGACTTTGACAAAATCATCAATACCTAAACTATTTTCCATTGTTGGCTTGACGTTTTCTGGAGGCTTTTGTTGTTGCATTTAACTCAGCTAGTATCTCTTCAGCAATAACCACCTTTTAGCATACAAGGGAATTCTCTGTTCATTTTAGAAGCACAAGCCATAAACTCTAGAGGTAGCCCTGATAGGGGATCCCAAGGGAGTACTGAGTTCATGATAGAAGCACAGAAGATTATAACAAGTAAAAGGATAAAATAATCTCTCTTTAAAAGACAACTGGTAATATGCCTAATCCTTAGATAAGTAACACATTTGAAAACATGGGTCAGGAAAAAGAGTGTCATCATCAGATTTTCCTTATGGAAGGTGCATGCCCAGAGGAGTGAGGGTGGAGAATAAAAGAGGAGGGTCTGAGACAGAGGGAGCCAAGAGAGAGGCCACTGGAGCAAGTGATAATGAGTAGAGGCAGCAGCAAAAGGGTGGAGAGGACAGGAGGGAGGTAGGTATGAACAATAGCTGGGACCTGGAGAAGACCTGAGCATCCTTTGGATGAGTGGAGGGAGGGAGAGAATTGAGAATGGCTTTAAGATTTTGGATTTCTCATCGGCATCAGTGTATGTGGGTTGTGATTGGCTGGAAGAGACCCTTACACAGAAAATACAAGGATCTTAAAAACAGAGGGATGGTGTCCCAGAGTAAGAGCAGTTGAAGCCTATCTTAGTGTGGTTTCTCCAGGCATCTGTGTTCCCAGTGGGGCATGTGACTGCCAAGATTTCTCTCCAATAAGCTTAAGTAGGCTGCTGCCAGAGTTGAAATAGAAGCTCAATTCCTGCCATGCCACTATCCCTTTATATTTAAGTTTATATCACCATTCTAGAAGGGCATAACTTGTTCATTATATGTCTCTGTTTGCAGAGGGATGAGATGGGTATAAGAAGTTATTTACGATTTATGGTGGGCTTTCCAATTCTTGAACCAAACTCTATGCCACATTCTCCTGCAGAGACAGGGATGGAAGAGCAGCACCCATGTATTCTTGAATTACATCACTGCCCCAGCCTTCTTGGGTCCTAGAAAGCCCGTCTCCCCACAGTTCACCCCGGACTCTGGTTTCATACCTACTCACCTGGGAAGTTTTGAGTTAGTCTTAGAATCATGACTTCAAATTCATTCTCTTTGACTAGTGAACAATAGAGGAGGAGAATGAGTGTCTTTCAAAAAGGTACCAAGTCTGCACTTGGTTTTGGATAAGATGATGTAGAGGCGCCGCCCCTGATACATTCAGGAGAGTTGTTTGGTAGACTCTCAACAATATCAATAAGGATAACAACAAAATTAAAGGAAAAAACCTTACTGATTTCTTTTTAATTCATATTATGTGCCAAGCCTTCCCTGAAACATTCCTTTTTTTTTCCTTATAATGACCCCGAAAGGCTATTATTCTAATACATATTTTATCTTTACTTTAGCAAGAAGATGCTAAGTCTCAGGGATGTTAAGTGGTTTGCATACAGTTCAACAGCTGCTAAGCAGTACAGCTGGGATTAAGCCTAGGTTTACCTGACTCCAAATCTGGGCTGGCTCCTCCCAAAAGTTTAGATCTGGGATTTAGAAGATAGGCTCAGTCTAGGATAATTGGATGTCAGCAGTGTTTAGGTAGATAACAAAGTTTCCACATGAAGGTGGTTCTTCAGGTAGAAGGCGGAGATGGGGTAGGGGTTGGAAGAGTTCTCTCTGACATTTATGGAGAGTGTTTTACAGGTGGCTTTCACACCATGTCTCATTTAATCTTCACGACAGTTTGCTAAGAAACTTTATGTTTGCTTTGAGGACAAGCTCAGAACGGTTATGTAATGTGTTGAAGGGGCTAAGGATTACTCTAGGTGAGGACCAGTGTTTAAAGGATGAAGGAAGACGAGGCTGTGAAGGGAAGAGTTGAGCATCAGATAAGGATCATGAAGGATCTCAGCACACTGCTTGGCGCATGGTGTTGCTCAGAGTTTCTTAGTTGAATCAGAAAGGATAAATGTATCTGCCTGGGCTTAGGCAAGCATCCGACCTGACACTTTGAATTTACTGGTTCTTAGGGTGCTATGAAGTCCTGCAGCAGTGACTATTTTACAGAAATAATAATAAAATGTTCTTTTAGCAAAAAATGGTATTTTATAAATTTTGCTTTATCATATCATTGCCTGTAATCAACATGCTGTAGAAATATTTCCCTTATAAAGTGAAAGGAAAATCTTTCTCAATTTGAGTTAGGTGTTACTTTTTCTTTTTCTTCATGACTGTACTATAAAAATCCATGGCAATTTGACATTGAACATCTCAGCATGCTAGTAATAAAGAAATAATTGTATAACACTGGCAATTCTTTATTATTTAAGAGCAGATTTTTATGGCAGAACTGTACTCACCCTGCTGGGCTTTAGTTGGTGGTGATGCTCAATAGCAGCAGGTAAAGGAAAAAATAAAATAAGTGAAGGAAAAAGGACTTAATTTCAACATATTTTAAAAAAGAAAACTTTAGTTCTTTCTTTCTTTATTTTTTTGGTGGAAACTTGTTTTGCCACATAGCTTTGTTGTTGAAGATGTGTTTCTTTAATGATGGAAAACTAACATTCCTATTACTCTTTTCATGCTATACATTTAATTTTTATTTATTTTTGGTAATTGACTAGGGCTCTAATTGACATAAAGGGGTATAGCATCATAAATGATCCCAAAACACTTCAAGTGCAGCATTTTAAAATTAGAATGCTTATAGTTAATAGTTTTACATTAATATAAAGGACCATTTCTCAGTTTAAATAATGCATCATTGAAATTGAGACACAGCACTCCAGCCCAGGCAACAGAGTGAGACTCTGTCTAAAGAAAAGAAAAAAAAGAAAAAGAAATTTAGACACAGGATTGGTTTATTTGTTTCCAAAAAGAAGGAGTCTAGATATTTATTTTAACTAAAAATTGAATGGTACACGCCCAAATGTTTTTTTAAATTCATGTTTCTTGCTAGGGTATCATGAAAAAGTCACCAAGATAGTACTAAATCACCAGGAGGGTAAAGCCACACACACACAAATTCTAGATCTTCTATTATTAAAGCAGGCTGGAAAGGGGCAGATATAGGAACGATATGTCTCTTTACAGATTTATTATATGGGCAGAGTGATGCTTCTAAATGAACTTTAGTATTGTAGCTGATGTGATGGGAAAACTCTGATGGATATTTGGGGACAATGAGGCAAGACTTATACCTCTGATCACTAAATTGGGCGTGAGAGAGGTCTCAGGGTCCCTGAAGCTACCTGGCTATTTCCTGCTAAAGAAAAAGTGTACCTAAGAATGCCCTGTGACTCACTCTGACCTGACACTGTGCAGGTGTGGGCCTGGGGTGGGGAGAGCCACAGTGGTGACCAGGGCTGGAGAACTCAGCCCCTCAGCCCTGCGGCCTTTGATCCATTTTCAACTTGTAAACCTGGAACTCTGGCAAAGTCGTGGGGAACGTGAGTTTGGGGAATTTGCTTCAGTGAAAAGGTAGGTATGTAAGTATATGCACATGTATGTGCACGTGGGCATAGCTATGTGGAGAGAGAGAGAGAAAACATATCAAGCAACACATTATAGGTGTCTACTACATCCGAGGCATTATACTATACCAGATATTCACATATATTAACTTATTTAATCTTTACAGCAACTCTTTGAAATATATCAGCCTCATTTTTCAGATGGGGAAATTAAGGTTTAGAGACACTAGTAATTTGCCCATGATTCCTGGCTACCAAGTGGCAAAGCTGGTATCTGAATCACATTGGTCTGTCTTGGGGTGTATGCAAACCTTTGGGAATCCCTGTGATTAGTGCTCTGCTTAACACTGCATTTAGAGTCCTCTTGGTACCTGGCATGAAACTTGCAAATAAAGGCTAAACTCAAAACGGGGACAGCTCCCTGGCATACTGAAGCCCTGAGTTAATTTTTCTCAGGTACTTGGTAAAGTCCCTGTGAGTAGTGGGAGGGCAGTGAGAACCTCTGCCCCTGCACATGGGCTCTCACTCCCGCGGCTCCTCCATGCTGCAGGATGAAGGTGCTCACTCCCACGTTCTCCAGGAAAGGACTGTGAGCCGGGGGCCGGGATATTTGGGTTGTTCTCCTGGCTTCATCACCTCAGTAATTAGTCATGTGGCTTTGGAGGAGTCTCAAATGTGCCACAGATTGAACATGGGTATCTAATTCTCTCTACTTCATTTTCACATCTTCCTGCAAAGACATGGAGGTACACAGGCATAGTACATCCCAAATATTGCAGAGATTAAACGCACAGGCTATAAATCCATTCTTACCAGGTTTGATTCATAGTTGTCACTATAGCTTTATAAACTTGGACAAGTAACTCATTTCTTTATGTTCCAGTGTTCTAATCTGTCAAATGATCCAATAATAGTACCCATTGCATAAGGTTGTTGACAGAATTAAGCTGACAATGTCAAGCACATAGTAAGCACATAATATATACTTTTTAAATTACTGCTATTATTAAAATGTTTAAGTCTCATGACTTTTAAATGATTTAAAGAAATACTGGATATAACAGTGACCTGTCAAGTAACTTAAATGTTGTTAGCAAAAGGCAGGTTAAATGAAGGAATGATTTAAAGGTTATATGAAGACTCTCCATGTAACTTGGTTATTTTGAATATTGTATGGAATATATGTAATGTATTTTAACATTTGGTTGAAAAATGTAGGATATATATGAAAGTTACATGGTTAGAAAGTGAAATTTCCCAAGGTGTTTTATTAAAACATTTAGGATCCTAAAGTGTAGAGCTCACCAATTTACACAACTTCTTTTCTCTGTTCCTCTCTGTGGAACCCTAAGGCTTTAAACATACTTGGCTGATTTGTTCTACCTACCTAGCATGCTTATTTTTGTCTTCAAAGTTATTTGTATAAGCAGGGGAATGGTTTAGAATCATCTGTTTATGTAGTTGTTTAGCATCTGTCAGCATTTTTACTGTAAAATTACATTTTCAGTGGCTTCTAATCTTGCTGCAGAAGTTTGCTGCATGCTGTGATTTGGCATGGGCACCTTCAGTTCTGAAGCAATTAAAAATAAATAAAATTGGATAAATAGTTCAGAGAATTATTTTTATTTTTCACTTGCTTATTGAATAGAATGCTATTTTTCCCCTCCATTTTTCTTTTGGGTTTGAAATCCATGTAGTCAAATAAGTCCCAGGGTGTAATTATGGTTTTCATTAAGTTCAGATGTAAGACATCAAAGACTTATTTCAAGGATTATAAAATGGTTGTTAATCAAATTTGCATCAAGAAGAACAATTAGTTATATATTTGTTACATGTTTACAGATCCCAGGATTAAAGGGTTTAAATGTATCTGTTAGTATAGTTAGTATTAACTGCATTCCATGATTTATTGTCATTCACTTACTTGTTCAGAATTTTTATATATATTTGCTTAATTATTATTACCAGTGATATCTTCATAGAAATTGAAAAAAATTGCACCTAGTCTTAAAAATTGGGCATTATATTGTTTTAGGTTGTTTCTAATGGTTAATTTCATGGGATTAGGCAGTTGTAAAATACTGTAAAGTATCTATGAGTGTTGTTTTAGAACAGAGTTTCTCAGACTTGGCACTATTGACAGTTTTGGTCTGGAAAACTGTTGTGGGAGGAGGTCCTGTACATTATAGGATGTTAGCAGCATCCCTGGCCTCTAACTAGTAAGATTCTAGTAAGAAGCCCACAGTTGTGATAATCAAAAATGTCACCAGATATTGACAAATGTCCCCTGTAGGTAGAATCACTCCTTGTTGAGGATCACTGCATTAGAATATTTATTTGATATTGAAACTTACATATAATATTATCATATTCAAATATTTAACTTCTTCCAATAAAACCAATTAAATCTACAGTGAGTATATAAAAACACATGGCACAGTAGGTTGAAGGTTCTGTGGGTCAAATAATGAGACTTCAATTTCTGTTGTGCTTTGATTTTACAATTTGCTACAAAGAGCCAAATTACTGAGCAAGTTAGTTTGGGGAAATAAATTCAGTGAATCTGATATATTAATATTGCATTAAAAAATTACTGTTTCCATGTTTCTGTGCCCCTGTTTGTAACACTAATTCATGAAAGCAAAGTTGTTCTCATAGTATGTGATTTCACCTCAATAGTTACATAAGAGTCATTTATAACATTGCATTGGCCTTCCGGAAAAGTACAAGGATAGGTACGGACACAACTCTCTCCTTAAAAAATGTATAACCTGGAAGAGAATATAAAATAATATACTACCTCCTGAGATGGATGTTATGAGATGTGCAGATAAACTACTGTGGGCAGTGTGGATTTCACAAGAAACTGATGAAACTTAAACTCTCAGGCTGCTCACAAACAGAGGCTCCTTCCAAAGCCTAATTTCATATTTGTAAATTTTTACTCTTTTTCTTAAAGAAGGCTCCCATGAGCTGTGTATGTAAGGCCTCCCAGACCTGGATCAGTCCCTGAGCATGTGGTGTCCAAGGCTGGAGAGAGAGCGTGAGCTCACAGTTAGAGATGGATGTATTAGAGAGGCTCTCTGGAGGATGGGCATGCACAGGTTGTCTCATTGCGTATGTGGTTGTGGAAACTGCATCTATTCTTCTACTCCAAAAAGGTAGAATTGACTCTCAGGGAGCTGAACCTCTGCTTCCCAGCCATTTTTATTTCTCTACATATGTGGAGCATTCACAACACCTAGTTTGGCAGGGTGTGGGGTTGGGGACCCTCCATCCTGTGATTTAAAGTGTGTTTGGACAATGGCTCGGATGGAGGGTTGAAGATTTTGAAATAATAATAGTGAAGTAATGCCTGATGTCTGATTAAAAGTGACACAGCACTTGTGCCAAAGGCAAGCCATAAGGAAAAAGAGAGGCTGTGCATGCCCAAGGTTTGGTGCAAGGAGAATGAGAGCAGGGGGTGTGGAGTTGACAGGTAGAAAGCAGAGGAGGAAGCACGTGGGCAGAGATTATGTCAAGGGCACTGGGCAAGGGACCAGTGGGGGACCCTGGAAGCTGTCTGGGTATCTTGCCATAGCCAATGGCACCATATGTGAGTGTCTGCTTCATATCTAGGAAGAATTCCCATATTCTGCCAAGCCCGTCTCTCTTTGGAATGAGCTTCAGAATGCACAGGCTTGGCTCTGGATTCTCTTTGGGCTCTTAAGTTAGAAATTCACCAAGTTCCTTTCTTTTATGATTCTTTTTGTAGCCTTAAGAGATCTTCGGTTTTACTCCTGCCCCATCTATAAGAAACCAGTTCGAACGGACTTGAACTACATTGCTGCTGTGGACCTCAGGACGGCTCAGGCCCCTGAACACTGGGTGCTCCGTGGGGTCGCCCTTCTCTGTGATGTCAAGTAACGTGGGGGGAGTGCCCCACCCAATACTTTGGAAAATGCAAGATCTGAATTTATGGTAACCTTTATTCCTCTGTGAGTGCTGGACAGTTGTATAAATCAGTTTGCTCATGCACTTACTGAGCTGCGTAGGTTTTCCCCGCTCCTTAATTGCATGCTTAATTGCATTTTACCTGCTTCATCATTAGTGACCAATGTCTGTGTTGAAAAAGTTATTTAGTGATCTAAAAGTAAAATTTACAACTTCCTAATGAAGTATGGCCCTCAAATCCATAGTAATGCATTTTCTTACTTCACTCTCAAGACTGATGAGAGTAAACAGACAATATTTCTCTCAAAGGGATTATTCTGTTAATGTGGCCTGGTAACAGCCAAGTTCTCTCAGGTAACAGGGCAGGTTTGTGCTGATTTTGCTTCTGTTGCCTTTTGCATTTAGGTCAGGTTAAGAGATTTATTTTCAGGACTTCAAGCAACCAATTAAAAACACCTTTTAAAAATAGAAGGAAACAGAAGAATGTGTTAAGAATGTTAATAGACAATTTATGTAAATCTATCTAATAAACATATAGAATAATGTTGAATCCTACTTACAATTAATAATGAGATACTGATATCTCTTATAGTAAAAAATTAAAACTAAAAGTGAATCATAGTGTGTTCTCTGTAAAACTGATACACTCACAAGTTGTTAGAGCAATGTAAATCGACCCAACCTTTTGGTAAAATAATTACATTAAACACAGAAAGAGCCATGAAAATGTTCACATGTTTTGATAATCATTTTCTCTATTCCAAGGAAACAATTAAAAGAGTGAAAAAAATTCTATATAAAATTGTATGTAATAACAGAAAAAAAATGGAAATGCTTGTGTTCAATAGTAAGGCTATGCTTAAGGAAATTAGGAGGTATTAGGCAGACAGGAAAAAATAATCTTAAAGATTTCACAATATGAAAATGGTAAACACCTATAATTAAGTGAAATGATATAATTTTTAAAATATTGAGTACACTGTGATTATAACTATGAAGCATATTTGCATGTGGACAAAAAGTAAAAATGTGGAAAAATAAAAATACATGTGATAGTATGGCAATAGTTATAGTTGGCTTGAAACAAATGTAATGATTAGAAGAAAAGAACAGAAAAAGAATAAAAATCTTGGTGTGTTAGTGATTTCACATGAGCTTTTATTAATTAGGAAGTATATTATCTAAGGAACTTTTCACATATTTTTATTTTAAATTCTGGTTATATATTATAAACTGCTTCATCTTTAACCTATTGACTAGAAAACTTGGTCAGTATTAAATTAGAATTGTGGTCTACAAACCCTTGGCTAGTTTTGGATCCACATAACTGCAGTTTTTTGTGTGATTTTTTGGGTGGTGGCTACCAGGAGACAGGCGGGGGTCCCTTTCCCCAGGCTCTGCTGTGCACAACCGGTATCAGTATTTTATGCTGATGACGATGAGAGTTGGTCTGGAGCGGTTCCTGTGACTCCTACTGTCTTAGATGATCCTGTTTTCATTTGAGCAGTTTCTTTTGGTGTGGATTAATATATCAGTTGATTGGTGTGGACTGTGGTAAAACAATCATTTTATTTGGAAGAACAAGTAATGGCAATGTGAACATGATGTGAATTAATAAAATGGCATTAGTAAATGACTGAATTGTAATTGTTATTTATTAGAAAGGGGGTAATTGACACTAAGTATCCAGAAGTAAGCTCTCTAAACTGGATTTTTAATCAAATAATTTGAAAATGTATCATTCACATAATTTTGTGATATATACCTGTTATTACGTATGTGCAAATCTTGGAGACCCAAGGTAGGAAAGGACACAATGGAAACAACTAGGCAATTTTAGGAACTAATTCGTTCGTCCTGGTGTGTCTCTGCAACAGTGCTGAGCCAGTGAGGCCCTTTCTGCTTAGTTGCTCCTCCCTCGCCCCAGCTCCTCCCACAAAGGTGGTAGCTGCTCCACGGAGTCAGGTGGGCAAGAAAGGACCCATTGGTTGAATCTGCCACGTGACGGAGAGAGTCCCCCACGGCCTTGGACATGGAGAAAACCACAGCCGGGGCTTGGTAGCATTGCAGAGCCATAGAGCAGTCTTCTCATCTGTCTCGATAATGATTTATTTTAAAAAAGTATTTATTTCGTACCTGCTATGTGTCAGGCACTCTACGGCACTGGTGGTACAATGGTGAAAAAGAGATGTCACAGTGCTCGGTCCCACAGAATTCACCTCAGAGGAATAGATGCAGAAAATAAGCAATCATTCAGGTACGTATCAACTTATGCCTGATCTCAATTTATGATCATATAACATGACATTCGTGGGGTATATAGACAGCAGCATAAAGGTTGGGGCTTAAGTGCTATGAAGGAAAATACAGGAACTATGAGCAAAGAATAACAGGGGAGACCTCAGCACACCAGCTGTGTCACTGATTAGCAGGCAGACGCCATGCTACAGTGTCGCCATTTATTTTCATTTATTTTAATTTTTTATTGATATTATCTTCAATTGATGAATCAATTGTATTACATTGATGGAGTACAATTTGCTATTTGATATTTGTATACTATGTGGAATGATTAAATCAAGCTAATTTACATATTCATTACCTTACTTGATATTTATTTTGTATTTTTTTAAATATAAAATTTACTTTTTTAATTGACACATAGTAATTGTACACATTTATGAGGCACAATGTGATGTTTCAATACTTATCTATGTAGCATGATGATTCAATCTTAGTAGTGTATCCATCAACTCATGCATTTATCATCTTTGTGGTGAGAACATTCAAAAGCCTCTCCTATTTTTTTGCCATTTGCTTTTAACTAAAGACACAGAATCTAACAGCAGCGAGGTGTTCCCCTGAAGCAGAGCAGCCGCTTTACATCCTTGCCTGTCTTTCCTCCAGTCCTCTGGTGTCCTTGTGTAGCCCACGGTTGCTGGTGACCCTCTCTGTGCAGGTAGGTCCTTCCAAAATTGAGACAAAACAGAAAATCTTGTCTCATAAAGGTCTGTCCTTTTACGCTTGGGGCATACATCACCATTCCGTAGAAACTTACCTTGGCCCTCTCTGAGCTTCCCTTTAAGGGACAGTTGGCAAATATTGAACCAACTCTGCGCTTGGGAGGCCACGTCCCCATCAGGGAACAACACAGAATCGTGGTCCAAGTGTTCTTGGGCAACATCTCTACCCTGGACGCTCTTTGCCTGCAGAGACTGAAGTTGACTGGGCCATAAGGAAAGGCAGCTCTGAGGAGGTGACATCTAAATTTAGATTTGAAGGAGGAAGGGAAAACATCTCAGACTCACAAGGACTGAGGACTGGCTTCTTGCTCCCTGAAGGGAGAAGGTGGGCACAGTATCTGAGGGAAGATTGGCTTGGAGACTTGGCTTGGAGTTGAAGGCTTCTTGCTTTCTCCTTCCTCCCTCCCTCCCTCATTTCCTCCCTCCCTCCCTCATTTCCTCCCTCCCTCCATTTCATAGATTTAGAGGATACAAATGCTTTTTGTTACATGGATGAATTATATAGTGGTAAGGTCTGGGCTTTTAATGAACCTGTCACCCGAATAATGTACATTGTACCCAATAGGTAATTTTTCTTCCCTCATCCTCCTGCTACCCTCCCCTTTCAGAATCTCCAGTTCCATTATGACACCCTGTATGACTGTGCACGCCCACAGCTGAGCTCCCACTTGCAAGTGAGAACATGCAGTATTTGGTTTTCTGTTCCTGAGTTATTGCACTTGGAATAATGGCCTCCAGTTCCATCCAAGTTGTTGCAAAAGACATTATTTCATTCGTTTTTATGGCTGAGTAGTATTTTACACTTTGTTATGATGGCTGCCAATACAGAGTAGTAGCTGATTGAAATCGTGTGCTTCTAAGTCATTGAAATGAGGAAGTACTTCTTTGTGTTAAATGCTATTTGCAATGGAAAAAAATCTCATTGCAAAGAATTTAATATTAAAAGACATGATGAGACAACCACAAATTTTATAGTTAAGTAGCTTGTAGTATGCTACAATTCAGACTAAATACACACCATCAACAATGTCATGATAAATTTTTGTTCAGAGATGCAGCATTACATAAAACTATATCTGAGTGCATACTGATAATGTATTGATAATTTCTGATTTTCTTCAACATGAAAACCTTTAGTAATGATAAAAAATAATAAAATATATGTATGAATAATTTTCTCTTAAAGAAAATTCCCCCCCCCAAAAATCTGCCATACGTGTTTTTGCTAAAATGGCCCTGATGAGGTAGGTGCATTATTGCTTTTACATTTTTAGTAATTTTCTCTTGTGAGTATTAGGAGTTATTTAAAAAAATAATATTGTTCAACTGATTACTATTGATTAGTAGCCCCTGTAGACGCATGAAAATAATGCCTCTTAAGGGTAAACAAATGGTACTCTTATAATTACAATATGGTCTTCCAGATTGGGTGAATGCTTTGGAAAACCAATAAAAAATCAATAGATTTTGAAAACATGAAGAAATCTAGTAGCATTCTTGAGCTTTATGTGTTCTAGGCAATTGACTGGCATCTGCTCTGTTCAACATATGCCTATCAAGTGTCTATAAATATCTCCAATGAAGAAAGAGAGGAAAGAATTCAGAGTCAGCTTTGGAATCAGGTATGAGATTTGGCTAAGAAACTGTGAATTCACAATCACGTTCTTGGTTATCTCAAATGGTGAGACTTACTTTGTGTTGCACTTTAAACAAAATGAACCTCATCTATGTGAGAGTAGATTGTGGTGTTTGTCTAATCTTCACCCTGAGAGGCTTCTCTGGTTCTTGTCTTTAGCTTGGAAAAAGCATAAATCTGAGCAGCTAGGTAGACAGTAAGTGTAGACAGAATTCTCCCCTTTCCTTTCATTTGCATGAAAGAAAATGAAAATATAGAGACCAGAGGGGAAGGAAGGATCCTAAAGGGCGAAATGAAGTATACTGAGTGGGGTGCAATGGTGGATAAGAAGTAGCTTCAGGTTTCTTTTCCTCAGACACTGTTACAATTTGTTTATTAGCAATAGCCCTGGCAGTTGAAGACAATGAATTAACTTCAAAATTCCTCAAATAAGCCTTTTAAAATGGCTTATTTATCCCCTGTATTTCAAAATTTTCATTACAAAATGCCAGCAGTATTATGAGCTAATATTATAATGTCAATGCCTTAAAAATGATTTCATCTGAGGTCTTATAAAAGTCCTATCAGCTCCCCCCTCTTAGAAACACCCATAAAACCATGGAGTGGATTTAGCTAATGAGTATTCTTTCTATGCCTTCTTTGTGCCTTCTCTGATTTAGAACTCCATTTAGTTTTCCAAGGCTCTGGATTTATAGGCATGTTTAATTGTTTCCAAGTTTGAGTTTATGTTGGGTGGGTGCAGAGCCATGATTGGGAGCTTTGTCCTCTCTTTAATTTGCATGCCAAAGGGTATTTTTCATCGAGCAATACATTATTGCTCCTTGCTGTGCATCTTGTGGCTAAAGCCATCACACATTGTGCAGCATGATGCTTTGCGCCTGTTCCAGTAATGTTTTATGATCATCGTAATACCTTTCTTCATTTATTTCTTCGCTTAGGCTAATATGCACAGCATTCATATCAGACGTAATCACAAACAAGCTAGCCCGGAAAGCCAATTAAGTTTCTTCCAATACTTTGTGCAAGAGTCAGTTTTAATAAGGCCACATAGAGTGTTCATTCTGCGTAGTTGAGAAAGGAGAAAGATCAAATGTGATGAAGGACACCAAAGAGACTACCTGGAAAGTCATGGAATGGAGAGAGCTGGGAAGGATCATGAATCAAAACCTGTGCTGCAGCTGCTATTGAACACTCCTCGCTACTGCTGAGCATGGTTTAAAATTCACTCGAGTTTCACCTCCCTTAATGCAGTCAGCTGAGATGTATCCACTTATAATTTATTTATGCAAATACTTAAGGCAAATCCCAAGAGACCTGTAGAAAAGAGCTTATACAAAACATTTTAGTGTTTTATCGTTTGAAAAGTGATCATTTGCATGTACCAATGACACTTTTTGTTACTCTAGCAAATAGGGAAAATGTTTTTAGTGTTTTGGGAACATAATAAATTGCTATTGTTCACATTTTACATCCCCTGATACAATGTACCCCTGATACCAAATATTCAGAAGTGGTACAAATGAGGGGCTTTTGAAAAAAGTGATTGCTATAAGTTGAATCACATTCTTGGAAAATAAATTTTTTTTCCTAGATATTTTGGTTGTATTAGAAATCAGAAAATTGAGCACTGACTGGAGAATATAGCTAATGGATATGTCTATATTTGCTTGAGCCTACTTTGGTTTATTTTGTTTATTTATTTATTTATTTTTTGTTTTCCTTGTCTATTTTCCCATGCTAAAAGTTTACCCATACTCTTTAGTGAGAAAGATCAGAACACATTATTTGACTCACTTTGACATCATATAAAGAATGAAGAATTCACTTTTAAATTAGGGCTGAGTGTGAAATAGTGAGAGAACGTTTCTAAGTTGATGTTAGATATATGGAATCATTACAAATTTAATTATTTTGATCCCTGCTAATGCTAACTTGTTTGCATTTAAATATCAGTATATTATTGTTAATATAAAATATATTCTAAAAGCAATGACTTGTATGTAAACAAAATCAACTAGTTTTGTTGGGGGGAAATTTAAATCTCTCTTTTATAAAATATGAGTGGGTCTTTAGGGGAGTTATAAAAGAGAATGGGGAATCATCTGGGAATTAAATAGACCTTAGCATCAGCCTCTTCATCACTGATAACAATATATCTCATAGAAGAAATATTACACTAGAGCCTTGTACTGCTGCTGCCTTGTACATGCGTCTGCATCTTGCTGCAATGATGTCCTTGTGGTTCTACTGGGAAGGAGTCCATGGAGGACAGTCCCTGCCATGGGAGAGTGATACATGGTGAGCCTCTGAATTAGAGAGTCTGCAGCCTCTTATAAAATCCCACGGTGGTTTGCAGGATTATATAGACTTTAGACAAGCCTTTGCCAAGTTGTAAAACCCTCAGATTGTGGCTTTGCACAAAGATCCTTTCCTCTACCTTGTTGCCACCTTCAGCCATATCCTTGGCTCTCATGAGATTAAACTGCTAATTGTTTAAGATGAGAGTCCTTTGGAGGAATACTTGTGTTTAGACAGAGAGCTGGACTCAAAGAGATCTTTGCTTGCTGTGTTTTGCTGGCCTAGATTATTCCTGTGCTCTTCAGGAAACACAGCCAGAATTTTCACTGAAGCTTATCCTTGCAGTGTAGGGGATGGATAACCCAGAGGGCATAACAGGTTGTCTTTCAAATCCAACCACAAGTTAAAAGGACAACTCTGCATCACATACATGAGATTATGACAGAAGCTGCAGGTTCAAATTCATCCTGGCATAATAGTACTATTATTAATAATTTTTTTGCTATGAATAAAAAATTTAGGAATGTCAAAACCAAGTGGCACCCCAGGACAATATTTGTAGACCTGGAATCTCCTGGCCTAGTCAGTCACCCTATTTGGTCACATTATTTAGGTCCCAGCTGGCTCACTAAAGGCTCTGTTAACCATGAGCACCTTTACACATAATCATGATGCCAATCATGGCACACAGGCTTTAGTAACCAAAGTCCATGGGAAAAAGTCATTCAAAGTTGTAGATTAGGATGCTAATATCCACTCCCCCATTCATACCCACATCTCAAGCTCTTACTTCCAGCCTTGCTCTATTAGGGATTCTAGTTTTCCCACATCTATCTACTTGCCAGGTCATCTGGTGATAGCTTTTATCATTTGGAGCACATAGGAATAGGAGTGTGAGTATCCCTAGGCTCTGGAGTATCCTACCTGGATAAGTCCCTCTTCTTGGAGACACTTATCAACTGGTTTCCTGGTCAGGCCCTTTCTTGAATACTTTGATGCCTGGGAAGTAGCAGGATGACCAGGGAAAGAGGAGCATTTGGAGCCTTACAGACTGGTTCAAACCCTGGATGTACCATTTACTAGCTGGGTTAATTTGGGAAGGCTTGATAACTTTTCGGAGGCATTGTTTCCTTATGTGCAAAATGGGTACACAATATCTTCCTTTTGGGGTTGTTGTGATAGAGACAAACAAATCAAAAGTGCCCAGGACAAGGAAGTTCTCAACCAAGGTGAGTTCCTTTTGCCTTACCTGTTATAGGTCAATTCATGTATGGAGGAGCAAACTGCCACCACCTATTATGATAATGTGTCTCAGGAGGAACACCTCAGGACCAGTAGTGCTATGGTCAGGAAGTTTGGGCCCACCCTAAATCCATATGTTGAAACCTAATCCCTAATAAGATAGTAATTGGAGGTGGTGCCTTTGAGAGGTGATTAGGTCATGGCGGTGGGGCTCTCATAAAGGGGATTAGTGCCCTTACAAAAAGGCACAAGAGAGACCCTTTTCCCTTCCTTTCTTCCATGTGAGAACACAGGGAGAAGGTGCCATCTATGAACCAGGACATGAGCTCTCACCAGACGCCAAATCTGCCTGTGCCTTGATGTTGGACTTCCAGCCTCCAGAACTGTGAGAAATAAATGTATATTGTTTAAGCTACGCTGTCTACGGTACTTTGTTAGAGCAGCCTGAATGGACTATGCCAAGTAGGTACAGTCCTTCTACTCCTCCTCATAAGGGCATTAAGCCCAGCTTTATCTCCCTCAATGCCATTCCTTCTTTGTTTTTAATTTAGAAGAGAACTGGTTCCTGCAGTTTCTTTCATCTTTGTTGTTTTGATAGGAGCACATTTACAAGTCATTTTTAAAGTACAGCTCTAGAACCTCTCCAATTGTTCTCTTTGTGATGTGCATAAATATATTAAGTATGTATAATAATATGCCATTTAATGCTGATGTCTGGTGCTGATATTCACACCATATGTTATCAAATCATACTGCTTTTCCTTTGTGCTCGTTCAGACTAGCAAAGCCTATTATTTATTTCATTCTCAAACTAGCAACCATCCATGGGAGATGACAAAAGGGAGATGCAAAATAAACAACAGATATTAGGTTGCAATCAAAGTTACTATTTTTGTTTATTATGAAAACCTTTAATTTGTTAAAATAATGGTTCTTAACCCTGGCTTTCCATTATAATCATTTGAAGAGCTTTTAAAATATATTCATAAGAAGGCCTGATCACAGTCTAATTAAATCAAAATATCTAGTGGGAGGGGCCTGGACATCCTGTTATTGCAGCCAGGGATGAGAATCACCTTGAAGTACAGTGCTCCTCCCTTACCTGCAGTTTGCTTTCTAAGGTTTCAATTACCTGTGGTCAAGCACAGTCTGAAAACAGGTGAGTACAGTATAAGACATTTTGAGAGAGAGAGAGAGAGAGAGAGAGAGAGAGAGAGAGAGACTATATTCACTTAACTTTTATTATAGTATATATTTATAATTGTTCTATTTTATTATTAGTTATTATTGTTACTCTCTTACTGTGCCTAATTTATAAATTAAACTTTACCAAAGATATGTGTGTATAGGAAGAAAACATAGTCTGTATAGGGTTTGGGACTATCCGTGGCTTTAGCCATCCACTGGGAGTCTTGAAATGTATCCCCATGGATAAGAGGGGACTAATGTGTGAACTAATGTATGTACTGTTAAAAACACCCACAGATAATAAAATTGGAAAACATACATTTATGATTAAAAATTCTTAGAACAATTTATAACTAAAGAGAGTTGAAGTGGTAAAAATTACTTTTTAGAGAGTGATGTTGCAATGCTTCTCATATAAACAGTCTCTTTTATGTATTCCTCAATTTTCAAATCTTTATTATATAGTAATGTTTGCTGAATGCTGTTACTCTGTGAAACCATGAAACTGACAGATTCTTTTAAACTGCTGTGCAAACACACCACCTGAGTGCTTGTTCTTTATTAGAAATGTGGCATAATGTACTGTATCAGTATTCTTAGATTTTAATATGCACTTGAATCATGTGGGGATCTTGTTATAAATGCAGGTTCTTAATTAATCTGGCCTTAATCTTAAGGTCAGGAGTGGGGCCCAAGGCTGCATTTCTAGCAAGTTCCCAGGTGGTATTAGTGCTGCTGAGAAGACACTACATACCTCCTCATGGATTTCGAGGCGTATGCACACGTTAAGGACTGTTATGCCTTCATGGTGAATTGACCCCTTTATTATCATGTAATATTTCTCTTTATCATTGGTAATAGTCCTTCTTCTGATGTTTCTTGGTTTGATATTAATATGGCTACTCCAGATTTCTTTTGATTATATTTATCCATCCTTTTACTTTCTATCTTTGTAATTTATCTATGCTTTTATTTTTAAAGTGGGTTTCTTATATAGTTAGTTTGCTTTTGCTTTTTAATCATACAAACTCTGTCCTTTAATGGGTGCATACAGGACATTTATATTTCATGTAATTATTGGTACGATTTTATTTAAATCTACCATCTAACTAGCTGTTTCCTCATTTGTCCCATCTCTTCTCTTTCCTTTTCTCTGCCTGCTTTTAGATTGAGTAGTGTTTATGGTTCCATTTTATTTCAAATATTGACTTAGTAATTACAACTTATTTATTTTTACTTCTTTTTGATGGATGTCCTAGGTGACCAAGATAGCCCTAATGTTCCCCTCAAATTGACTAAGCTTTAGATTGTAGACTCCTGACTCCCTGTTCTTAGAGCATTTACTTTAGAAAAGTTGCAACTGTAAATTTTTTCTCTGCCTCTCTGAGATGTAAATCTTCCTCAAGGACCTGGAAGGCATACCTTTGAAATGTAATCATCAAGAAAGATGGAGCTCCCTCTACCAGTTTCTGTGTGGCAGTAGGAGCCTAACTTTGATATAAGTGACAAACAGCAGACAAAGATGGCCTCATCACATTGACTCACCTCCCCACTATTGTCCTCCCTTAGCTCACCCCAGAATTTAAACATGCTCTTGCCTTTTATTTCAGTAGAGTTAAGCTCAATCTTCCTTCCCTATCACAATAGTCTTGGATAAAGTCCTCCTTGCCACTTGAAGCAAGTGTCCAGTGCAATTTTTCTTTACAAGGGCTTACAATATACATCTTTCCTTATCACAGTCTACCTTCAAATTGTATCTCTTCATGTATAAGAACCTTACACCAGTTCCTCTCTCTTAACTTTTCTGCATTATTGTCATGCATTTCACTCTTACATGTATTATGAACCCCACAAAACATTGGAACTATTTTGTGATAGTCAATTATATTTTAGAGCAATTAAAAATAAGAGATAGGTCTTGTATATTTACCTTACGTTTTCCAATTTCTTTTCTCTTCATTTCTTTGTGTTGATCTAAGTTTGCACCTGCTATCATTCCTGCTTTTGCTTTAAGAACTTCTTTGAATTTTTCTTGAAGAAAATTTCTGCTGGCATTTTTCAGCATTTGTTGTCTGGAAAAGTCTTCATTCCACCTTAATTTTTGAAAGATATATTTGATGGGTATAGAATTCTGGGTTTTTCTCTTTAAAACTGCTTTTAACACATGGTTAAATTTGAAAGACAAATTGTAATAACTCAATAACTCATTTTTTTCCCAATTTTTTTTTTTAGGGACAGCAGGCAGGGTGCTTGCTGATGAAACTAAGTGCCGTCAGATGTGAGAGGTGGAAGACAGCTGAATCCTGAGGGCCTAGAGGGCAGAGAGCATTAGGTACCCTTTGGGTCAATGCCCCCCATCCCCCATTGCAAAGATGCTCTGATGAAAATGCTGGGGGTGTTTCCTAAAGAGTGAGAGAATAGCGTAGGCCAGTGAAGCATGGAAAAGATTTCTTCAATTTCAGGTCTCTAAGTAATATGTTTTGATTTATAATTGATGTAATTTTTCCCACTATTAGAATAGGGACAACTCTCTACATTTTATGTGGAAGCATAATACAGTCATCCCTCCATATCTGTGGGTTTAGCATTTATGGATTAAACCAACCATGAATCAAGAATATTCAAAAAATTCCATAAAGTTTCAAAAAGTAAAACTTGAATTTGTTGTGCACCAAGTACTATGTTAAATCCACGTGAATGAAGTAATGTGTAGGCATGGCATTAGGTATTATAAATAATCTAGAGATGATTTAAAGTATACAGGAAGATGTGCATGGGTTAGGTTATGTGTGAATGCTACACCATTTTATATGAGTGACTTAAACATCTGCAGATTTGGGTATCCAAGGGGGGAGAGTCTTGGACCCAATCCTCCATGGATACTGAGGGATGACTGTATATGATTTTTCTAGTTTTCTAAAATAAAATTTCATTATTAACATATCAACAGTCTCATTTTGTTTTTCATGAAGGCCAGACTCTTTAAGCAAAGAGAAAATAATTTACTCTGTAAAGTGCATAACATTTGAGACATTAGCAACTTAGCTTCTGTACATAGAAGCATTTTAATTAAACCTTTGTACTCTTTTCGTATGAGTGCTATAACAAATTTCCACAAACTTGGTGGCTTAAAACAATAGAAACATATTCTTTCACAGTGTGGAGGGCACAAGTCCAAAGTCAAGGTGTCTCGGGGCTGTGCTCCCTCTGGACGTCTAGGGGAAGACCCTTCCTTGCTTCTCACTTCTGGCCATTTCTGGCTGGTGGTCGCCTAACTCCAGTTTCTGCTTCTTTCTTCTCAACACCTTCTCTTCTGTGTATGTGTCTAATCTCCTTCTGTCTTTTTCTTATAAAGGCACTTGTGATGAAATTCAGAGTCCAACTGGAGAATCCAGGATAACCTCATCTCAAAATTCTAAGCTCAACCACATCTGCAAAGATCCATTTTCCTTATAAAGCATAACAACATTCGCTGGTTCCAGAGAATGATTTCTTCTCTCCAGGGAATATGATATTTTCGCGTGGTCATTATCCAGCCTACTATATCAATGTTATTGTATTTTTACTGTATGTAAACTTTTCTTGAAAACGTTGTTCCTCTGGTTTATTAGAAGGTTATGGAGGCATTCTATATGTAAAAGGAAGGCTGGCAGAGTTCTTTGAATCTAGGCCTTTAATGATAATAAAGCTAATTATTTATTGAATATTTACTATGTTCTGGGATTGAGGTAACTTCCTGAAGGCTTTGCTATTGAAAAGACGGTCTGAGGACCAGCAACATTGGAGTTGCTCAGGTGTCTGTTGGGAATGCATAACCTTGGGCTCCATTCCACGCCTATTCGGTCAGAGTGCATTGTACTAAGGTTCCTACTGATTTACATAAACAAAGTTTGAGAAAGCTTTTTGCAGGATTAACTTATTTAGCCCATGCAAACATTCTATAATGTAGGTATTATTGTCAGTACCCGTTTTATAGATGAGAACCATAAGGCTCAGAGCATCTGGGTAACTTGCTTAAAGCCACTTAATTAGCAGGGGTGGGACACCCTAACCCAGTTCAGCTCTGCCTTTACCCAGAATGTGCAATTAACTATCTATCATATCCCGCCTCTTCTTGCGGCAAGAAATGGATGTTGATTCATTAGGAAATATGATCAAGAAAAGGGAAATATACTCTCCAGCAGCTCTTGTAAGTCCCAGGAGTTCCTAGTCAACTCTGTGTTTCCCCAAGCTATTCAATTATTCAATATCAGCCCTATGGGGCTCCTCTGAAACAGCATTTCTAAATAATATCTGCCCTAGATAAATTCTGTCAACTTGCTAAAAGGATCAGTTAGCCAATTGCTTGAGTGTGGGTTAATGAAATGACTTTTAGTTTTTGGAAAATAAAAAAGTGCGAGTTAGAATCGAGTATAATCCCTGCCATCTGCCTCCTGTTCATCTGCGTAGATGAAGAAACTGACAACACAGTACTGTAGTACAAGAGGGTGGAGGAATACCCACTGTCTCTGGAAGGCGTTGCAAGGGCTCTGTGGCATTTCTTGTCTCTTAATGACTTTATGTTTGCTGATTTAAATTAATGGTTTCTCAGGAAGTGATATTAGGTGTGACGGTTTTATGTTAAATGAGGATTCTCATCACTTTCCTTTATCTGAGCATCGAAAATTGTTTTCTGCTCAAACCTCCTTCCACTCTAAATTATGGTCATGAATTCTCCACACTGTGTTTATTAAAAACAAAAAAAAACTTTCTAAAAAGTATTCATAACAAATTATAGATTAGACCTATTTTATAAGCTGGGGATGACAGTGGGAAAAAGGGCCACAGTGCCTCATTTACACCTCAGAACAAGCCTGCGAGGTAAGAATTACCTTCATTTTACATAGGAGAAAACCAAGGCTCAGAAAAGGTGTCTCAGCCAGGGGCCAAGGTTACAGAGCAAGTAAATGGTGTGGCGTGCCTGGCTATAGTGTTTATGTTCATTCCTTTAAATAACCGAGATTCAGTTCAGTATCCCTGCATTAATCTTAACTAGTCTTTATCGGCTCACCTTGAAACGCAGCTTGGAGACAAACACCTTCTCTATCGGTTAACTTCCTCCTTGACCTTCCGGCTGACTCAGGGTCAGGGAGCCTCTGCTGCTCATTTCTCAAGCGAGCTTTGGCTGTGCTGAGTCTCAGGTACAGCGTGCTCGTTAGCTCTGTGAAAAATAATTTTCTATTCCAAGGAAAAGCATGATAGTATAGTGTTTCTCATTTCAGGAAAAAGGCTGTTCTTAACAGTGTGACAGAACGAGAGGACAGCTGCAGTGGTGCATGCCATGAAGAATATAACCACCCCTCCCATGATGACATTCTCGTCAACCAAAGGAAGACGGACTTCTCTTGGTTTGCCTCACTCTTCTCTCGATTGACATATATTTACTTGCTATTCATGGATTACCTTAGATCTAAGAATTACAGAATCTTTATTAAAGAGTTTTTATATTTTACACAAAAAGGTTCATCTTGAGCAAAATACATACATCATTTTTGAGGAGATTTAAAATGCTGAGAATGAAAGATCCCTTTTAGAAAGCTTGCTGCTTGGATATATCTGAGGTTTTGATGTACTGCGGAGTGAGCCTGCAGCCAAGCAGTTTGGAATTCTTTCTCGCCGGTGAGAAGATTCACATTGAAAGATGGGGAAATGATCTCATCGCAGAAATCACAGTTGTAAGTTTGACTTACTCCTATTCCCCGAGGTATGCAAAAATGTGATATGAATTAAATAACCCTTAAAAGAAAAAGAACTCACACGTTTATCTGAAGCAAGAAAGAAGCAAAATGAATTCATATGCTGTGCAACTCATTGTTTAAACATAGTTTGAAACCATGTGGTATTTTAGAAAAAAGGAACTAGGACAAAGTGTTGTTTTTTTTTTTTTTTCCATAAAGCCTTCAGTACCATTTGGACAATAATTGTTATCTCCATTTTTGAACTTATAATAATGATAATAAAAATTGCAATCTGGCTATTTTTTTTCTTGTCCCTGAAGATTCAATTAAAAGTGGTTCAAAGCTGTATCTTAAGTGGACGGAATGTGAAGCCCAACATTTCTTAGTTTGTCAGAGGATTCCTGGCTGCTGCTGGCTCAGTCAACTCTGGCTTTGTTTTCTCAGTCTTTCTTCATTTTAATACTATGCCCGTTGTTTTCTCTTCTATCTCAGCTCCTTTCCTTGATTTTCCCCGACAATAATGACACATGACTGTTTGTGTGCCGTGGACTTTTGCTGAAGAGTTGGCTAATGTGGTGACAGAATAACAAAGCACAGCATCTAATAGAACTTAAAACAGAAGATATTACTATTATGAAACATTCTTTCTACCCCATCTATTTTCTCACTGCCTACCTCAAGATGTGTGAAGTAGTGAGGTCCAAGCCATTAAAAATTGTTCAGTGAGAACAGAGGGGATGAGTGTAGGGGTGTGGTGATGAGAGACTAGAAAGGTGGACAGAGACCTGAAAAATGTGTTAACTAGATGTTCCAGATTCTACCTCCCTATTTAGATGTGGTTTAACCAGGGCTGACTCATATTGGTTGAGGCCTCCTGTTAATTCAATGTGTTAGACTCCACTGGACATAGTGAAGGCTTTCCATAAATAACTGCTTAACTATTGCCTGGAATGTTGGCTCTATTCCTAAGTTGGCAATTAGCATCTCACATCATAAAGAGTAGCCAGACACCCCCACCCCAGGACTTGCTAAGAGGTAGCTAAGCTGGTCCTTTGAAGGTCCTGCTATTTTTTATCCAGTTTATATAATCAAAAGACTAGATCCTTAAAGGAAGTTCGTGGGAGGACTCCCTGATAGGTGGGATGGCAGCCTAGAGATGCTATGAGGATCTGCTTTGGATCCTGGACAAGGGAGGGGCGGGCACCAAGAGAACCAACTGGAAAGACTGGGAGTACTTCCTGGAAGGGGATCCTGGTGTCTTAATCCTCGCCTGACACTTATACAACGCTTACTATGTGCCAGACACTGTGGTCAACACATTATTATGTATATTAAATCCTTTAATCCTCACAGAAACCATGCAACAATGGTAGTTGGGCTCTCCCATTTTACATTTGGGGCACTGAGACTTTTTCAAGGTAAATGAAAGACTTGGGGTTCGAGTCTGTGAACCTGGCCGATGTACTGCCTCTCACAGTGGGTGGCTGGGCTCAAGCCATCTTGAAAGAACGCACCCAAGAGAGCTGTTTGCTGGGATGAACCCTGGCCTGTGAGGAAGCAAAGCTGAGTAGGACCATCACAAGATGTCAGGAAAGGAGGGAATCGCCTACTGAATAGGGAAGAGAAGAAGAGTGGAAGAGAGAAAGAATGGACCGCACTGGAAACACGTGGACAATGGGTCTTGCCTGCACCAAGGAAGAGGAGAAATTTTGATATGTAGTAATAGACCATAACTCCAATGACTAAAACTGCACCCTAATTGTCTGTCACTGGGATTCCGGACACTCACATTTAACATCCCTGTCCCTTGCAATCATCTGCCTGAATCAACTGATACATTCAGGAGTTGGCTAGAGGAAGATTTGAAATACAGCACTGTTTCAACTTTACAGATATGTTGTACCACACATGGCTTTGCTAAAACCTTATCCAGAATACACTTGCCCTAGCCCATCGTGGGCAGAGCTGGACAACTTGTTCAAGGAGTAGGGAGGGAGGCAGAGGAGAGGCAAGGCCTTCCTCCAAAGGACATTTTTCCCACTTGATCTGGGAGGAGTAGATAGTAACAGACAGAAAAGTGATGGCATCTGAAATTCACCAGAATCTGAAAGTGATCAGAAAACAACAGAATCCTCCACAAATACTGGCAAAAAGTAGGGATATGAATGTGGAGAGAGCATGTTTGAAGGCAGGGGTTGGTTGGTGTACAATAAAGTGATTCCCTGAAACCGAGGCGTTCAGCTGATTTCGCATTCGGTGACATTTGCATGGAGATCATTTGTACTCATTGTCTGCATGGGGAGAGGACGCACAGCCCTTACTTGTTCCTAACTGTGAACAATCGTTTCTCTTCACTTATTTATTTCACTTCATTATTTATTGATGGTATTTATGCTCTCCCCCTTCCCAGTTCTCCCATTGATTGCAATGTTATTCAAGTTAATTTTCATAAATAAATTATTCCAACAATGGATTAAGTATAAATTAGTTGACATAATTGTGCATCCATTCTGGTAAATACAGAATGTGACGTTAAGTATTTTATGCTAACACAAGCTCTTGGTTTCTCTGATCATTAAACTTTTCTGAATAATAATAAATCACATCCTCCTCATTATCCTTTGGGTTCTTTTAAACTCCATGAATTTCAATGGAGGATTATAAAGGAAAATAAAAAGAATTCTGAGCTAGAATCCTGTATGGGAGGCAACAAAGTAGAAAACACACGCACTCACAGCTTCCTTTCTTAATGAAAGCATTTTTCATTCCCATCAGTAGATCATTTTTCTGCCTTAATTTTGAGGCACTTCCCAAAACAGCAAGATTGAATATAATCATTTAGAGCAACTCAACCCTCAAAAATTGGTAACTCCCTTCCATTCCATAATTCAAAGTAAATTTTGGGCTCAAAGACTATCCCAAGGCTGAACGATTTATTGCAAATATACGTTGCATAGGGAGGATTCTTGATCATTGTCTTCCTATCGTTTTCCCCTCATCTTTCATTTACTCCCTTAGGTTTCCACCTGTCCCCCTTCCCCTCTCCAACTTTCCCTCCTCTTCCTGCTTCATGTCGTCAGCAGACCCAGACTTGCAAGATCCTTAGTTCCCAAGACTTTGAAGAAAGAGTGTCCTTTTCTTGGGAATTCCAGCTAGGCCCTTGGAAGGCTTTGCCTGGCCTGGCTCAGGTCATGTTCGCATGTTTGTGATGTGGCCTGAAGGATGTGACTCTGCTGGGCCAGGACATGGTTAAGATGTAAACCTGGGGAGTTGAGAGGGTGAGTCACAAGGACTGAGCAGCAGGAAGGGGTGGTTCCTGAAAGCATCAGAAGTATTCTCTTGCCAAATAAAGCTGGCAAAAAAGGATAATAGAATACCTCTACAGTTGTTGTTGTTGTGTGTATGTGTGTGTGTGTGTGTGAGATCTAGGTGCTATGTCATAAAAGCCCTTCCCCAACACAAGTGTATAATATTTTTATGTTTTTGAAATTATGTTTAATGAGATAGCATTGTTTTGGGAGTGAAGTAGTGGTATCTTTTGAATCTTTTTTTTAAATAGGCAATTTATGAAATTGTTTCTTGATTAATTCATCCTTTCTCAACTGATTCTGACATCCTTTTTTGAAATTAAACGGCCCTATATTCATGCACACAGGGCAAACAGAGGACCCATCCCTCCGCCATTTGCTACAATGTCCTGCATGTCAGGAAAGCACCACAGCTGCTTTCTCTACACCCCCACCCCATTCTCCTTGTTTTGTTTTTGGTTTTGATTGTGCTTTTGGCTGATGTTGCTTTTCTGTTGAATAAATAGGAGCCGGACATGCGCACCACGTAATGGGTGTGTCCGAAAAGCAACGAAATGAAAGGAACAAGGTTAGAGCCACTTAGCCCTTCAAAAAATGCCCAGAGAAGCCGTCTGCATCTCTCTTGGTGCCAGCACACTGCAGAGACTTCCACCAGGGCAGGGGTCACCAATCCAAGGGGTAGGAGCAGACCGCGATCAGTGGGGTAACTGTCTCTACAACGGATGGGGGCCTGCGAGTAAGGTGGCCGGTGTGACCATGTGTGTCGCACAGTCCTGTAGGCATCCTGGCAGCTGGATTTCCACGTTGAGATTGTGGCCCTCCAGGTAACAGTGTGGATCTGGGAAAAGTAGAGGCTTCCCTTTCCTGATGCGGTTGGTCATGGAAAGGACAACTGGCCAAACGGGGCTGCGAATTGGTACATGTGGTTTGGCTGATTTGCACATGGAAGAAATTTCACCCAGACGCGACCTGCTTGCGGACACGCACCATCTGACCCGCGCAGCTGTCCTTCCTATCCTTGCTTCCCTTCTTGTTCCCTCTGAAGGCAAAGTCCTCTTTGGCATCCACCGCCAGCAGGTGGCATGTTAGGTCTTGCACGGGCGCGGAGCTCAGGACCACCGCCTGGGCCAGGACCAGGGCGGCCGGCAGGACCCTGGGGCACGTAGCGCCCAGTCCGGGTCTGCGCGGAGCAGAGCGCCCAGCGCGCAGCTGCAGCGGGCTGTGGAGGTGTGTGTGGGGGCCCAGCAGCATCTTAAGGGGACTGTCTAGTTTGGTCTCACAGCCCCCAAGATATCTGGGGATCCCAACGGCCGTGAGCCCAACTTGAGATCTCGCTCTGCAGACTGTTCGGCTAACCAAGGAAGTTTTATTATTTATCCATTTCTTTATCCACTTCAAATCAACTTAAGATAGACATATGTATAGGTCCCCCCCCCAACTCTAGCAAATAATATAAATTGAGAGTAAAGATTTTCCTTTAGGTATTTTAATAAATAAGAAATTAATTTAAAATAAGAACAGTAGATAAATATTCCATGATGGAAATAACAGTAGATATGAAGTCAGAACACTCCTATTCTGACTCCAAAGTCTGCTTGACTTTGGGCTCATTGCCCAAAGCATCAGTTTCCTCATCTATCAAGTAAGGGTAATACTATGACTTGCAAGGTTATTCTGAAGATTAAATGAGGCTTTTTGAGTGCCCATTATCAATCTGGCAATATGCTAACATTGATGAGTCAATGCTCAAATCAGTTGTAACTCATCTTTAAAGCCACAAAATTACCCTCGCATATCACCATAGTCAAACTCTCTAAATATAGGAAATGATATAGTAAACAATTTAACATTTCTTATTCATGTTAATAAAACATTCCCTACATCTGTTCTAGCACTATTTATGGTACTACGCAAATCCATGTCCATGAATTTCAAAAATTAATGGAGGACAAATAAGTTGATAAGATTGTAACTGCCTGGCTCATCGTGGATGTTTCTCAAATGGATGTTATTTTAAAATGTAATCAAGACAATTAAAATAAGTATTAAAAATGTGGTATACTATCAGCAATAAATATTTTGGCTGTACTGCCTATGGAAGAATTAATTTTAAAATTTTAAATTGTTTTGTGTCTGTAAGCTTCATGCAAACGGGTTTATTTCATTCATTTTGCCTATTTTGTAGCTGTCTTGAAACTAGCTTTCCTCTGGCCCATCTATCTTTTCTCCCTGACCGGCATGCATAACCCTTCTGAGTGGCAGAAAGCTGTGAACACACCGAAAGAAGTGTGGATTCCTGCAGGTTTTGGTAGTGACTGGTCAGAGGTTGCCTCCCTCTCGGGGCCCTTCACTGGAGCTGTTGCATTTGTGGAAGGGCACCAGCAGCACTTAGGTGCTGTCATATTAAATTAAATGTACACAACTTTGCATTTTCAAGGCAAAATTATATATGTGGGCGCTTTTATATTTTTTAAAAATGCAACTTGGATATGAATGTGAATTTGATATTTTTTGGATCTCTTTTGTGCAGGACAGACTCTAGGGCAGCCCCCAGGGTCCCAGCCTCCTGTGTTCAGTCTCTCCTGCGATCTCCTTCCCTTGAGTGTGGGTGTGGTTTGTAAGTTGCTTGTAGCCGATAGAATGTGGCAAATGTGAGGGGGATCTATGTGATTGTATGCATGTGGTTCTGTGGTTATATTACATAAAACTGTAGCACTGTTTAGCTGGAGTCTCCTTCTTCCTTGCTGGCTTTGGACATGCAAGCTGCCGTGAAGTGAGCGGCCATGCTAGGGAAGCCCACGTGGGAAGGAACTCCAGGGCAGTCTACAGACCGCAAGAATATGAAGCCTCATTCCCACAGCTACACGGAAAGGAATTGTGCCAATACCCCGAGAGAGCTTGGAAGCAGATCCTTCCCCAGGTGAGCCTCCCATGAGACTATAGTCCCAGGCAGCACCTTGATTTTATCCTTCTGAGACCCTGAAGCAGAGGCCCCACCTAAGCCATGCTTGGGTTCCTGACCCACAGGAACTATAGATACTGTCTATAGAAACTGTAGGTAATAAATGGTATTTAAGCTGCCAAGTTTGTAATCATTGGCTATGTTTCAATAGATAATTTGAGATAATTTTCTCCAAATCTGTTACCAGATCATATGTCCCATTGTTATCATCTGATAAACTGAGTTGAAATAAGGAATTGTCTTAATCCTTAGTATAATGCACATAGTTGCTATCAGGGGATAAATAATAAGTCCACATTTATGGGCCAATGATACAAATCCCTTCCCTGGGATTCAGGTTTGGCCTTTATACATTTCCTGCCCAACCTAGGAGGTTCTAGGCCCAACTCTGACATCTTATGTCATCCTCATTCTTGGATGATCTTCTTTTGAACAATTTAAAAATGATAAATTTGAACTAGATATATTTTAAGTTCCATTGTAGCTGTAAATTCTATTATAGGCTTTAAAATTATAGCTCTAAGAGTTTAACTTTATTACCTTTAGTTAACTGTTCCATAAACCTCTTATTTATTTTGGAATTACTGATACTCATAAGTGTCTGGTTGGGATTAAAAGGGCCTTGCTTAACAACTGAAGAGAGCACATTAACTTCTCAGTGGAAACCAGCTGATTAATTTACACAATATTTTTTTTTAAATCTCATCTGTTTTGTTAAGCTATTAAGGAAGATCTATCAGCAAGGATATGACACATTAGATACAACCTGTTAAGTATAAATAGATTTTCTCAACTCATTACCATATTAAAGAAAAGTGATACTTTTTCTTTCCAAGTTGAAAAATCTGAAATGATTAGCCTTTGTACATTTTCTGCCCAAAAAATTAAAAAAGAAAGAACGAATGAAAGGGAGAAAAGGAGAAAAAAAGAAAATTAATTTATTTGGACCACATGAAAAAATTGAAAATAAATCTAATTACTTAAACCTGTTCGTTTTATTCTTTAAAAAATATTTCATGCATCACACTTAGAATAGGCAATCTTGTTGCCTTACTTGTGTTACACGTTTGTGTAAAAGACCCTATCCAGCAGGTGTCAGCAAAGTAATCTTAAAAATAATCACAAGGGGCTTTTATTAGCTTTATAATCCCTTCTAGGTAAATAATAATAACTTTTCTTTCTACAGAGAAAGCTGTTACTTCAGTATATCTATGATGAAAGAAAGAAAAAAAAATAAGAAAGGAAGGTGAAAGAAAAGAAGGAACTCTCTGTAAAACAAAGCAATGCCAAAGAGCAAACCTCCTTCACCCTCCCACTGGGGGCTGGGGAGGTGCTCTAATGGGAGCAGAGGGAGGGTGCAGGGTCATGGGCGGTTTTCTCTTTGGTGTTTGCTGTTTTGTGTTTCAGAGGGGAGAAGCTTGGAAGGTATTCACAGCCATGTTCCCTCCATCCAGCTGCTCAGTCTGCTGCTGCTGCCGGGTGACTGAAACAATGGCCGTGGTGCTGCCTCTAAAGGATGCTCCTCCTTTAACCGTTCTCATTTCTTAGCATCCCATGGCATGGCTGCACATGCCTTTATTCTTCTCGCTAGTTTTCCTTCTCCAGTTCTTCCCCATGACTTCTCCTTGGGTGTTCTCTGTCTTCGGCTCATCTCTCTGGATACTGACCTAGAAACTCTTCCCTCTGGATACATCTTCCACAGGCATCATCTCACTCCATTTCGACACCACCCGAATCTCTCTCTCCAGCACTGATGACTCGCCACTGAGACTCAGATCCGAATGTCCAGCTGTGCCTTGGACATCTCCACGCAGATGTCTGGCAGGACACCTCAGGTGCCACACAGTTAGTTCATTATCCACCCTTTGTTCTGCTTTGCTGCCCCCTGGATCAGTCAGTGGCACCCACATCCAAGAAGTTGCAAGTCATCTTGAATCCTTCTTTTCTTTCATCCCCCAGACCGAACCAATCACAAATGTTACCTCCTGATTGTCTCCCCTGCCTCCCCACCACTGTGTCTTCCCTCCTTTACTGACGCAGCTTCCTAAATGGTCTTCTGGCCACCAATATTGTTCCCAGCCAAACTAATTTTCCTACAGAAACTGGAGTTATCTTTCTAAAGCGCAGCTTGATTATGTCCCTGCTCTGTTTAGAACGCTTGAATCCTCCAGAGCAATTGCAAGCCCTTTATCGTGAGGTGTGAAACCATTTCTCACCTACACCCCGCCCCTGGGCTTACCCCTCGTCCCATCTCTCCTCGTCCTGCTCCTTTGCACTCTGCCCTGTGACTGCAGTCTACCTGTATCTCCTTCTCAGCCCTGCTCTTTTGCCCTTGGGCTTTTCTCTCTTGTAACATTTACTTCTTCCTTCCACACTCCATGATCTTGCTAACTCCTCTTTGCTCCTCAGTTCTCAGCTTAGCTCCCACTTCTTCTAGCAGGATTCCCCTTTTATCCCCCACTGGTTTGGGTTAAGTGACTTATCCATGTGTTCTCACAGCTCCTAGCTGATTCTGCTCGGAGCTGTGAATTAAAATTCACAGTGTGTTTACCTGTGATTTACCTGAGGGCAGGCATGGGGCAGTATTTGTCAGTCTCTCCGTTTTCCCCCTAGCATCTAGCAGAAAGAATGCTTAAGAGTTGCATGTAAATTATTCATTCTAACTATCTAACTATAAAATTGGTCAAATATTTCCATACAAACTTTTTTTAAAGCCAAATGTAGGAGTTCCTCAGCTGAGAGGTAATGCCTCTCTAGATGCCTACCGTACACTATTAGTTTCTAGCTATAACTCTCCTGCAATTAGAGAAGCATGTGATAAATTGCTGGACTGACAAACCAACCAATATATTTTTGCATTCTCTGCAAGGAGCAAAATTGGAGACACAATTCTCCACCTTTACAATTGTACATAAGCAGTGTGGAGATCATAGCAGGCTGTAGAATCCCAGGTGCATTTTTTATGCCTTTCCCTGTGGGGATTTTGGAGGTTCTTGGGCTTCTACTCTGAGAAATGTCATTCCATCAAAGGACAACATACCAAAAAGGCCACAGGATCTGGTCTCCGATGGTGACACCAAGGATTGCTTTGTGGATAAGCTCTGTGTGTGTGTGTGTGTGTGTGTGCTGTCACATAACTGCATAATTGTAATTTCACATAAATTTCCAAGAATTTAATTTTAAACTTTTAGGAACATGGTTAATATACTTCATTTTAACTTTCGTCTAATTGCATCTCTCTAACTGCTAATTGTGATTGTCCATACTTTTACCCAGCTAAGAACTTTCCAAAGGATTTTCTGTGAAAACTAGTCCTTTAAGATGCTCATCTAGATGAAAGTCCTGAATTCAATGAGCATAGGAGCTGCGTGGTCTCTTTCCTCTGGGTGAGTCACAACACACGTGAGCCTAGTGCAGGCCCTGCGGTGTGTGCAGTCACCTGTCTAACTCAGCGTTTCTCATACATATTTAACAACAGCACTCTTTTTTTTTTTTCTGATTGCAGTGGCTTTATTTTAGTGGCTTTTCAGGCCCCCCAAAAGAGTCTCTTTTGATGTGACTGTCACCAAGTCACCATCTTTACTGTGGAGTCCTAATCACTTGATTCTGTTTTGTGGATCACAAAGATTCCTTCAACTGATCTCTTCTTTCATTCTTTCATATTAGGTTACATGTTCTGAAAGTACATCCATCTTTCTCTAATACTTTGAGGCAGCATATTCTGGTCTCCTACATTGTGTTCAAACCAGGTTGTTTCGTCTTCTCCATTGTCATTAATGTTTTCATTATCCTCTTATTCCTCTTAGCACAGTGAGGGCATAACCTACTATCTTCTAGGCCTGGGGATAGGAAATGGCAGGCTGGTGACAGGAAGAGAGGAGTCATCTTCCCAGCGGTGGCCGGCACCCAGGCCCGGCCTGCAGGAAACTGCAGGAGAACCCAACCCCTTGTGTCTGCTGAGAGGGCTTTGTCATGGACCACACACCACCTCACGCCAGAGGCTTGTGTCACAAAGGCCTCAGCAGAAGCGGGAACAGAACATGAATTCACAGCCTGAGCCTGAGCAGCTCTTGCAGCAATCCTCCCCCACGATGCCAATGGAGAACTTCAACCACATCAGTCTCTGCTGCTTTCTCATTCACCTTGTGACTTTCCTGCAGCCTTGCTCTCTTGGTCCCTGTCTTGTGTCTCCTTGAATGTGACTGTAATCTGGCTTCCTTTGATGTTTCAGGAGTATCACGTTTCTGTTCAGGATAAGCATGCTGCTGAAGCCCCAGGAAAACTGTTTTCTTGCCGTCAGTACTGAAATTGAGTTGTCGGCACCAGTTCCTCAAAGTGTCTCCACACACATTATTAATGGGAGGCAAAATGGCTGGCAAGGGAAGAATTGGTGTGTTACGTCTAGCTTTTGGGGGAGTTTTGAGCTGTTTATTTGTTGGAGGTAGATGAACTTCATTGCGTTTCCTAGGCTTGTTCGGTTTGACATCAGAAGTTGAAGAAAAAGGTGATTCCCTTTGTTGTTCTATATTTGATTTGTCTCTAACTGGAACCAATGTCAAAATCACACTTTCGTCATCATCTGTTTCCTCCTCAGAGACATTCTTCTTGCTGCTTTTGTGATTTGAGTCTGACATTTTCAGCAACACCTAGGGGAAGGCACAGCCAGCAATGTTAAAGATATGGGGAGTTCACTTCTTTTAATCTGAACAACAGAATTCTTTTTCTTTAAATTTATTAATTTGCTGTAGGATGCAGTTTGAAAAATATGGACTAGACCCCTTTGGCTTTTTATTTCTGCTTTGTAGCACTTCTTGTACTAACTAGATCTCTACCTTTATTAGCAATTATATAAATATTTACAGTAATAATAGCTGATATTTATTGTTACTGTGTCCATTTTTCTAAGTATGTAGGTATTAGCTCATTAACCTTTCCACCAATCCTATGAAATAGATATTATCATCATCCACATTGTGTAGACAAGAAAACTGAGACACAGGTGGGTTGTCCAAGGTCACACAGCTAGTGAGTAGTGGAACTGGGATTTGAACCCAGGCAATTAGATTTAAGAATCTGGGCTCAGTACCATTATTGGTGGCTTACCTACTTTATTTGCTTTTACTATATCTCCTGAGCCTGAATTTTCCACAGTATCTGGAAAATGATAGGCTTTATGAATATATGATGCCACATGCATGCTCTAGCATTCTGTCTTTGATAAACAGATCGACTTTCATCCCATCTATATCATTCCTAACAATGTAGTTGCCTGGAATGGGCTAAAACAATGACCACCCCCCTTCACCTACCTTCTCGCAGAGCCAACTCTGTTGGCTAGTTAAGGAAACAGAGCAGGGATTATATAGTAGTATAAAGCCAGCACATGGTGGGGATATTCAAATAATCCCCAAGAACACAGACTGAAAAACATGCTTTAGTCATGGGTCACAAAACAAACACAGACATCACAAAACAGACTGCCAGAGGATGACAAACATTTGAATATAAATTAAAAGAAGCTTCGCAGACACAGCATAACAAAAAGCCCAATTAACAAAACTAACCATATGTTACCACCAGAATGGTTGGACACAGTGTAAAACACACACGCACATTAAATGCAAAGAAATCTCAGATGAAACAGCTTCATCAGAGAAACTGGAACCACTGCCAAACCTAGATGCTGCAGTGATAAAAACAATTCTCCAGAGAGTCACTTTATATGTCCCCCAATAAAATAGCTATTAAAGGTATACATACCCCGAAGCATTGAACAAATAGCTATAGAAACTAAAGCAAAACAATAAGCTTTGGGGTTTATTTTATTATTTTTCCTGCATTGAATTACCACAGATCTTGATTTATTTAGTAACATTCCTAAAGGTATAATATTATAGACTAGTGGTGAAGAGCATGAACTTTAGAATCAGACAGGCTGCAGTTCAACTCCTAGCTGTGTGATGTGCTAATGGTGAGATTTTTTTTCAGGACAGTTAGCTTAAGTGTCGGTTACTACATAGGGAAATGGGGATAACAACACTCACTTTTCCACACTTTTATTAGGATTAAAACTGATAATTTACTTAAAGGGCATAGTGAAGCATTTAGCACAGAGTAAAGATTTATTCCATAAATGAGAGCCATGATTGCTTATTTTTTAAAGTTATGCATGTTCCAGGATGTAGATTGGAATCTATATTTTGAGTTGCTGTTTGGTTTTAACTGAATAGAATTCCATGTTGGAGAATTCTGTTCCTGGAATTATATTATTGTAATAATATTGACAGTGATAGGTCATAAAACATTCTTTCATTTTGTTTGTTTGTTTGTTTACTCATCCAGCCATTCATTCAACAAATAGTTCCTGAACTCAGATCCTGTAGGCTCAGGGTGCGCTGTCCTTGGTGCTGAAGACACAGAGCTGATTAAGACACAACACTCACCATTAAGATGCTCCTGGATTGGTGAGGGAGAAAAAGAAATAACTGTAATAAATGCAGTAAGTACTAAAGTAGATACAGATTCTGAGTATTATGAAAGGGCTCTTTGCTCTAGGGGAGTAGTGTTCAGTGAAGAGTCATTTCTATTAGATTTTGAAGGATCAATAGGGATTTCAGGAGGAAATAGGGATTTGGAGATACGTTGATCTACATTTTTTCCAGTTATTGAAGCTTATATTGGGAGAATAATAGACTGTTGTTCTCTGGGACTATTCAACTAAATTCTAACTGCTCCATGAAGGAAGGAAGAATTTTCCAACTTTCTTCAACTTCTTTCTCTTCCCATACCACAAGCACTTGGGGGAACTCCATAGATCACAGTTTTTAAAATGTAGATATTTGAGAAAGAATGTGGACTTGGGGTTTTCTAGATTTTGGTATGAATTTTCTTGCCCCCCTGTTGAGACAATTTGGAATGTGCTCCACACTGCCCCCTGGAGTTCTCCAGCAGGATTGAGCCCCAGTTGTCTGGGGGTTGGCCTGCCCACCCACCCACTCTGTACTGGCTTTCTTTCCTTCCTGTTTCTCTTCTTTACTCCTCTACCAGTGCCTCTGGGATTGCCTCTAAAATAAACTATCTGCACCCAAATCCTTATCTGAGAATCTGTTTTAAAGAGAACCCAAACCAAAATAAGACCTCTGTGCTGGGTTGTGTTTTGTGCACTCATTGTCAATGAACCCATCTAAGGCTGGGAACTATGTTTCCTGGAGTCCCTTTCCTTGTATGATTCTGGGATTAGATATTTAGAAAATGAAAGTGAACAGAGCCATTACTCTCAGAAGGCCATGATGCCAACATGGTGAGAAACCAATGTAGATGTGACCAATGGGCCTCAGCTTCTAGCTTCCAACTCCTGCCAACAAACAGCTCCAAAACCAATGCCAACCACCAGACTACATTCCTTCTGACCATCATGATTAATGACTTCTTCTGATTCTCCAACTGTCCTCTTCCAGACCTTCATTTCCACAGCTTTTCCTACGTTTGTGTTTGCTCTAATTGCTATAGTGAGCCTCTTATTCCCATAATATTTTAGTGTTTTATTTTCCTGGCTGACAGCTTCTAACTCAAATTCATAGTAATTTAAAGAGCTAACATGGAGGGGTTTTAGTGCTTATCTTATACCAGACACTGGTCTGAGGACTCTACACAACAACTCAATTAGTTAGTATTGTAATTATTTTCATTTTGTAGATGAAGAAACTGAAGAACAGAACATCTAAGTTAATCATTTTGGCATCACAAAGCCAGTAAGTGATGAAGCTGAAATTCAAACCAGGCATCTAACTTCAGAGTCTGTGGTCTTATCCAAACTTCTACCCCACTCCTATGGTCAAAATAATGTAAACTATTCCACAGTTATTCTACCTATTCTCTCCTCATTCCACTCCCCCCTTCTTTTATTCCTCCCTTCCTCCCTCCCTCTCTTTTACCGGGCTCCCTGCCCTGGTCCAGTCTCCCTTGGCCTGGGTCCATGTCATGAGATCCACGTGCAAGTGACTATTCAGAAGGGGCCCAGGTGGGTGGCAGCAGCGAGGTATCCCATAGGACAAGTGGTGTCGTTGGGAATTTCTACTAAGACATACAACCTACATTTATGGAAAACATGCCAATTAGCAGTGTGATGGCTAATTTTGTGTGTCAATTTGACTAGGTTAAGAAGTGCCCAGAAAACTTGTAATTCAGATTAGCATTTGAATAGGTAGACTGTGTAAAGAAGATTTGTCCTCACCAATGTGGGTGGGTGTCACCCAATTTGTTGAGGACCAAATAGAATAAAAGTTGGAGGAAGGGCAAATTCTCGCTCTGTTTTTGTGCTGGAACATCCATTTTCTACTGCATTCGGATACCAGTGTTCCTGGTTCTCTGATCTTTGGACTCGAACTGAGACTTACACCATTGGCTCCTCTGGTTCTCAGGCCTTTGGGCTTGGACTAACTATAATACAACACTGGCTTTCCTGGGTCTCCAGCTTTCAGACAGCAGATTGCAGGGCTTCTCAGCCTCCATAATCATGTGAGCCAATCCTTCATATTAAGTCTTTTCCTATATATCTCCTCTTGGTTCTGTTTTTCTGGAGAATCCAGACTAATATAGCTAGGTACTGTACAAAACACCTTGCATGCATTATTTAATGTGATACTCAAAAGAACCTTATGATTTAGATTATGTTAAAATATTCAACTTTCTTCCTAGGAGAACTGAAGTTTATAGAGGCTAAGTGGCTTGGCCAAGGGCACCGATCTGATAAGTAGTGGAAATGGGATTTGAAGGCTGGCAATCGGCCTCCACAGTGAACTCTGCTAATCTGAACATGCTTCTTAGATGCATGGTTTTAATTGTACTTTAAATCTGATGTCATCAAATATCTGAGATGGTTATGTTGTGTTAGAACAGCTGAAAGCAGATTAAGGATAATTGCACCAAGGCCTTTCACTGGTGCAATTAAAGCATTTAATGCAAATAAAGTATTTAGAGCTATTGACAAATCATTCTAGCGTGCAATCTGGACTAAAGAAAATACACTAAAATTGAACCACAGCTCCCCCTACCATACCCAACTTCTTATTCTTAATTCTAATGTGAAAGTTTGGAAAAAAATTAATGTAACCTCTCAGAAATCAGTTGCCTTAAGTAATGTAAAAAACGTGAATTTCTCCTTCATGTAGAAATGGCTATCATATTATTCATATGAAATGACTGACTTGCCTTTGCTGATTCCAATGCACATCACAGTGCCTCTCTCCAGAGGGTAGTGTGTGTTAATACTAGTTATCATATATGTGAATTCCATTTGTTTTCTTTTCCTTTATTTATTTTTTTAAATACATTTTTCTTGTCTGTCTTGTATTAGCTCCCAGCCCTCCTGGCTGTCACTTGTTATCCATGTCTTGAATTATTCTACTGAGGAATGCTTTACCCTTTAAGAAAAACCAAATGCTAGAAAAAGATCTTTCATTGCTATTTGGATGTACTTATCATTCAATAATTAGCCACTCCTCCAGACAAGGAATTCAAAATGAGAGTTATGATTTGCCAAGCCATCTCACAGTTCCAGCCATTAGTGTTCACCCAGCTGAAACTACAAGGCTAAAAATAATCCAATTAGGTAACAACAGCATATTTTGAATCAGCATTGAACAGATGGCAAAGTATCCTCCATTCATCATTAATTAATGTTCATTTAGCACCCACAGAGAATGACTCTGGGTTGCTGATTCCTGAAGATAGAGGTGGAACTTCTGCATTGGAAGATCATTATTGTCTTGGTTAAAAACCACCTTATAACATCTGAAATGATTTTGTAGAATAAATCACCCCTGAAATGGGAACGCCAAGAGCCTCAATAAATTTTATGGCCTCAACAGAGGATTTCAGGAATAAAATGTCTAGAAACTATGAATTTTCATACTTAAGAAGAATTTAAAATTGCAAATCTATCTCCTTGCTTTCTCTACTTAACATTAACATGCCAGCAGAGATACTAAATGATTTCTTTTTTTAAATATTATCTTTACATTTCTTATTTTGTGAATGCTTAGTTTATATCTTATATCTATTTTTTCTCCCTTGAGCTCTGTGTGATATTACCACATGTATATGTGAGTAATATTTAAAGTTGGTAAAATGATGTTGAAACCTAATAATCCTTCATGAGGATTTGTGAACTCCAGTGTTTCTGAGAATATCAATTTTGTACATATTTTGTGGAATGGTTTGCCATGATTGAATTTCCCTGCCATAATAAGTATAGAGCAGACGCATACCTCTTTTGAGTATTTTTTTACTTACAATTATCTTTGAGAGTCATGTTTTTATTATTCACATACTACAAATGAAAGAACTTTTCAAGTTTTCTTAAAGGTTTTCCACTGATGGAATACTCATTAAAACAGTTTAAAAGGTTAGTTTACTTGTTTATTTTTAACAGAATTTTTGTTATACTCATTTATTTTGTGGATAAAGTGCCTTCCAAATTTAGAGATACACTTTTAAATTTATCTGACTTCTTCATTTTCTGGTTAAAAACTATGAAAGTATTAATTATCTATGGCAGCTAGTTGCTTACCCAATCTTCCCTCTCTCTAAATGACTTCTCCTTAAATGGAAGATGGCATTGTGTTTAGTTAAAGTTTAAGATTTTGCAACCCCTATTATAAATAGGAATGGCCAATGATATATAAGAACATATATTTGGTGGTAGTTCCTGAGAATGCTCTGTAAAGGGGCTTATTCAGCTGGCCCTTGTCTGGAATGCAGTCTTATGGCTGGAGTTCCAGCATCCATCTTGTTACCATGAGGTAATCTTGAGGATGGAAGCCACAGGCTAATGAAAGCAGAACAAAAACATAAATGAAGCCTGGATTGTGATGATCATGCCAGTCCTGGACTGTTTATATCTGAACTGCATGTTATAGATAAGAAAAATTATCCTCTATATTGTGGAAGGCACTCATCTTGGATGAATTTTCTATCGTAACTAAAACAGACCTTCATAGTGGAAGTGGATTCTTACAGCAACCCATAGGCCCTATTAGTTGTGATTCCACGATACTTTTCTGATCTCATCTCCTGCCAGTCTCTCCTTCATACACTCTATTCCAGCTGCATGGCCTCATTAGTATTCACTATATATATCAGGTATGCTCTAGCCTTCAGGATTTTGTACTTGCTGTTCCCTCTACCTAGAGTACTATTGCCCCAAATGTTTGTCCAGCGAGTTCTTTCATGCTGTCCAGACTGTTTTTACTCAAAAATCCCTTTTCCAGGGCTCCTTTTCTGTTCACACTTTTTATCATTTCAACCTCCCATCCCTTAACATCTTTCATCTCTGTTCCCCAATTTAATTTTCTCTCTTATATAATCTAATATTTGGTATACTTTGCTTTTTAATACATTTTATTGTCTGTTTCCCCCTAGAATGTAAGCTCCAAGAGACAGGTAATTTTTGTCTGTTTTATTTACTAGAATAGGGCCAAATACTAGGCATGCACATATCTATTTGTTGAATGAATGAATGAATGAATATATGAGGAATTAGTTGACCAAGGGATGCATAGAGAAAAAATATTAAGTCTCAGATTTGGAAAGCTGGAAAGCTGTTAGGCCTTATTTTGCTTAAATAGCAGGGAATCTTGGCCAAATTTCAAATGCATAAGTAATGAGAGAGATAATGCATATTTCCAAGAACAAAAGGATGAAGAATGAAGCAAAAAAAAAAATGCAGGAAGATGAGGGCCAAAGACCTCAATTAGAGGGGATGGCTGCAGTCAAGGGGAGAGATGTGCTTTTCTTGAGAGTGGGAATGAGAATACCTAGAGACTGAAGATCAGAGAGATTTTCTCAATGGCTAGGATGGAAATGGAGGACACTCAGACCTGACAGTCTCCATCTTCTAAGAATAGGATGCAGACAATCTTCTGAGCACGAGGGAGGGGGTAGAGAGGGAAGGATGGAGTGAGAAGGACACATTTCACCCTATCAGCCACTGAAGGAAAGAGGAATAATGCAGAACGGGATGAAAATTGCTAGAGAAAGGGAACAGAAAGCCCGAGTTGAGGTGGATAATGGTCATTTATATTCAAGCCAGCTGCCAGAGCTTTATTTTGTTTCTCATGGTTATTGGGAACTCACAAGTGTGAGTAGGAAATAAACAAGAAGAGGTGGTAGGTTGTGAGGTGGGCGTGGCACACTGTCTGGGTGGGCATGGTTGATGTAGGTTGTGGAAATGACTGAAAATGGCATCCAAGTGGGAGGAGGTAAGTGGAGCCAGGAGGAGAAGGATAGAACTTGGGCTGTGAAGACAGGATGTTCTCTAAAATCCCAAGTGTTCCCTGGCCATGTATGTACTCCACCTCCATCCTCGACTGAATGTAGATTTGGACTTTTCACTCCACTTCCTCCTACCATATATAAAGTTTATATTAAAGGACTCAAAGCATTCTTTAACCCAGTTGCCATTTAGCCTTATGTATAAATATGACCCAGTAGAAAACCTCTAGGACAAGGTTTATGGTGAACATTCTCCGATAGTTGTGCTAGGAAAGCCATATGGCTCCTTCAATGTAAACTCCAGCGTGGAGCTGGAGGGGAAATGCTGCTCATTTCGGCTTGGCTCTGGGAGTGTGAGCTTCACATTAGCTCCCATTATTCCAACTCTCCTTTTTGTCCATGTGCTTCATACAAGCAATGCAGAGAGGTTGGCGGTTGGGAACTTGGGCTCTGAAGTCTGCCATCTGGGATCAAATCCTGCTTCTGGCATTTTCTAGCTGTGTCATCTAGAAGAGCAAGGTACTGAGCCTCTCTCCAATTCCATTTTCTCACCTTTGAAATGGGGTTGATGCTGGTGCATATCACATAGGATTGTTACAAGGATTGGTGAGATATGTATAAAGTACCTACAGTGGAATATATCACACAAGCACACTTAATTACTGATGATGATGATGGTGTTTATATTAATGCAATAACTTCCAGAATTCAATATAAACTGCGAAAGGAATACACTTATCATTCCCTTAAGGTGGGGCAAGTGGGACTTGTGTCCTCTGAACATGAGCAGGGTATAATCAGTGATTATAATTATAAGCTGTACACATTTTCATGAGTATTACATAAATTAAATGTCTGATCTAGGGCTTTTTACATAGTATATTCAAATAAAACAAACATAAACTTCCAAGAGATAGCTAAATGGTTCAATGGCTTTTTGAAAAAAGATTCAGATAGAAAAAGCATTGATTCTTAATTCAAATCACTGCAATTTCATTGTAGAAAAATTAGAAAATGATCCAAAATTAAAAGTAAAAAATGCCTATAATCTCACTATCTACATATAATCACGAATAGCTACAAATCCTCAAGGATGTTTTGAAAATCATGCTTTTATTTTATTCTTTTGCTGTGTATCATACATTTCTATTTTTATGAATGTTGTCCTGTGGTGTTTTATGCAGATGTGGTTCACTTGTCTCTGCATCCTGGGATGACACTCTGGGATAGTAGTGACTGAGTCATGGTTCCCCTGTGTCTCGTCCCCTCTCTTCTCTCTCCTCTTCTCACAGCTGTGCTTCACTGTCCCCACCATTGCGGCAATCCAGAAATCAAAGGGGAAACTGAGTCTTCATTAAACTTCCAGCCTGAGCTGTGGGCTCCTCTTCAACCTCACTAGGAATTCTGCTTCGGGAGTGTATTAGGTAACGGCCTGCTATTAATAAAGTGCCTTTCATTTCTATCCTATTAATCATTATTAGCCCCAGGGGGAAAGGCCAATTAGGAGCATTCTTAGCTTCCTAGAATAAAATATCACCAAATACCATAAAACTTGATCCAGGTTCCTATTAACATAATAATAACCCATCTAATTCCCTGGCTCCACATAAATAGCTCCTATGTGCAGCTGAATATGTTCTTTTTTTTCTAATTGTAATGTGCATAAAACCCTTAGAACAGTACCTGACACATAGTATGCACTCAATTTTTTATAATTATTATTTTATCCTTTAAAATACTTTAAATACGATAAATATTAGAATATCATTTAGCTTTTGAAGCAGTTATTATGTACCATATCCCTTCACATAATGTGTTAGAATTTTGGGCTATTCGGTTTCTTAGATGTTTCTGATTATGCAAGGATCACCCACTGATGGTGAGAAAACACCTAGACAAGAACCTCCCTCAAGAGGATTTAGGTTTATGCACTTTTAAGATTCTTTTTATGTTGCCACATTGCATATGGTGGACTTTTGAGTGTATACCATTTGCTATTAGGCATTCCACACAAAGTTCTTGCTTGTTAAACTAATGATTAACAAAGTTCAATTTACTTTGATGGATTTAAGCAGGTTCCAGAAAGAGAAGAAAATAAAATATTTCTTTAAAATAAAATATTTCTTTAAAATAAAATATTTCTTTAAAACTTCATACCAGTGAAAAGAAATAAAAAGGTTCTGAAATCCAGAAGTGACTCTTTCAAAGATATCAAACTATACAAATATGACAATAATGATAATGAAAATTATGATGCTTCACACTAATTTAGAGCAATTTCTAACATTTATTTTATGTGATTCTCATGATATCCTTGTGATTTATAAGTAAATGAGAAAAAACAATGGGAAATACATTTTAAGGTATTGAAGTTAAAAGGAGTAGTAATAAATGCACAAATTTGACACGGCTCCATCTCTTAACTGATAGAATAAACCTAGATTTAAGAAAGAACAATTAGTTTTGGTCATTTCAACACTATAGTTTTTCAGATGAGTTAGATTCAAAGAGATTTCAGGATTTCTCAGGAATTGACAGAAAATGCACTAAATGTAATTTATACCTAACCTAAAATATAAAATGAGTTTAAATGCAAATTTTATATTTTGAGCTTGTATAACAATACTCACAAAATAGGTTGTAGTTTTCATGTGTAATTTAATCAAAAGACCAAAGCTATAAGGTATCACATATTATTAAGACTTTATTTTACTCATGCTGAGGCATGATGTCAGTAATAATATTTTATGGTACTGTGAAACATGCAAAGTGCTTTTTTCCTCCTTCCAAGTATCTGCCATGGCAATCAGGCAACTTCTTAGTGAAGGTCTTGGGATAATAAGTCATCAGCATTGTTATTAGCCTAGGATGTTTTGTTTCCTTCTGGGATCGTCAAATATAGATATTAACTTACTTTCACCTAACTCCTTAAAAAGTATTAAGTGCTTCATATAATTTGTCCTGCTGGGTCTGCAGAAGGATCCTAGGATGTAGACTTGGCATGTTTGTATAGGACACTGCATGATGCTGAACAGCACAAATGCTGGTGCCAAAGTGCTTTGTCCTCACTGGCTATGTGATCAAGTGGCTGTGTCCCAGGAGCCCAAACTCTGTTTCCTCACCCATGACGGGCGGATAGCTCCCTTGTAGTGGTGAGGGTGGAGTAAGCTGCTTGAAGCCCTGCCTGGCTGCAGCAGGCGCTGCACCGGTCTTGCAGGGGAAGAGCCCAGGCTCAGAGAGGTTATGCGGCTTCTTCAAAGTGTTTTTTTTTCCTTTTCTTTTTGGAAGGTTGGCTCTTCATTATAAAACAAAGAGAAAGAAGCTGATTAATGCAACAAAGAAAAATGAAAAATTAAGGAACCATGGTTAAGTTTAAGAGTATTTCCAAGAATCATTTGTTTACTTCTGTAGTTAATTTGAGCTTGTTAAAGACTTGTGGGGTTGTGGGGAGGGCGTACAATGACAAAAGAGCTAATAATTTCAATACACTATCAAAAAAAGTGCATTTTCCTTCTCTACCTAATATTAAAAGACTTTCCCTAACAATGAATTATGTCCTGATGACAAGAGCATTTAATACAAATGGATGCATTTTTAATATTTTATTATTTCTTTGGTGGTTGTTGGATGATGTTCACATAAACTGCTCACACACAGTTTTTTTTATTTCAATTCAAGTATATACAGACTAATGAGAGTTCCTGCTACTTATTAGGGTTAATTTAAAACTAAATAGCAGATATTAAAACATGTGAACTGCTGGTAACTTTTCTATGAGCCTCCGAACTGACTTGGATGATAGTCTATGGTAAAAAGCAATAGTTTGCTTCTCTCAGAAGTATGTGACAGTGCTCAGTGTTGGGGGGCGGGCAGAGAGCACCAGGAGAGAGGGGTGTATGTTTGTGTGGTGAGTTACCCAATTTTATTTAAATTATCTTCTCAGTTTCTAAATTCCCCAAAGTTTGGCTCAACGTCTTACCTATTCTCAATCTATGGGTTTCTGTCTTGGCTAAAATTTTTAGTATCTTGTGTCTTATATACCAAATAACAGATAATAAGTACATACTATATACATATATAAGGTATACAGGTGTATATACCCATGCAGCTGGATACCTGTATACATATACGCAGACCCCGCCCTCTGATGTTGGCTCCAATCAATATCTCTACCAACTCTCTATCCCAAATGACTTGGTTCCACTGTTTCCAGGCTCTGTCTACTTTCTATGCCAACATGTTTTTGGCATAGTTGTTCCCTCATCAGAAAGCTTTTTTTCTTCCGTCTCCTCCTCCTCCTTTCCTAATCCTCTGCAGGGGGCCCTTGATCTTCTCCTTTGGATGCCTACATCAGTTTTTGCCTCAGTTCTCATTTTGGTTTTGAATTATATGGGCTTTCTATTTAACTGTTCCAAGCATATCCATCTTGCCTTTTCAATTAGACTAATGCCTAAGTCAATAAAGATTACATACCTACCTACCATAATGCCACATTCTTAGTAATTATTACTTGAAAGAATAAATTTCATCTAGGCTATCTCAAATCATGATATAAAGGAAACACTTGTCAATCAGAATAATTTTAGGCTTTAATCAATCTACTAACCACAATCAGTATCCACAGCCCATCTACTTTTAAAATTAGTTGTTTAAATTGATAAATAAAAATTGTATAAATTTATTATATACAACATGGTGTTTTGAAATATTTATACATTGTGGAATGGCTAAATCAAGCTAAATAACACATACATTACCGTACATATCATTTTTTTGTGGTGAGAACACTTAAAATTTACTCTCAGCTATTTTTAGGAATGCAATGCATTGTTATTAACTATAACTCAGTATGTTGTACAATAGATTTCTAGAACTTATTCCTTCTGTCAAACTGAAATTTTATATGCTTTGACCAAAATCTTTCCAACTCTTAACCCCCCAAAGTCCCTAGTAACCACTAATCTACTCTCTCCTTCTTTGAGTTCAACTTTTTAAAATTACCCTTATAAGTGAGATCATGCAGTACTTGTCTTTCTGTGCTTGACTTATTTAACATAACATAATGTCTTCCAGTTTCATCTATGTTGTGACAAATAATAGGATTTTCTTCTTTTTTAAAGCTGACTAGTTTTCCATGTGTATATATACCACATTTTCTCTATCCATTTATCCATTTATGGCCACTAGGTTGACTGTTTATCTTGGCTATTGTTAATAATACTGCAATGAACGTGAGAGTCAGATATCTCTTTGACTTACACATTTCATTTGCTTTGGATACATACCCAGTAGTGGGATTGCTGGATCATATGATATTCCTTCTCCTTTTTTTTTTCTGAGGAAGCTCTCTATTCTGTTTTCCATAATATCTGCATTAATTTACAGTCTCACCAATAGTGTGCAACAACCATGTTTTGACTTTAACCATATAATCAACCACCTATCTAACCTTTCTCCTTGGATGTCTGAAAGGCCCTGAAATCTGTAATTTGACCTCCAGACTATGTCAAATTCCTTGTCTGATGCTTTAATATTTATATCTACTTTAAAATTTTACATTTGTGCAATTATTTGCTTAATATCTGATTATCTCATTGGACTACAGCTTCATGGAGGCAGAGACTATGACTGTTTTGCTCACTATTGTGTCCTCCATATGTTTCAGAAAGAAGGAAGGAAGGAACGGAGGAACAAAGGAAGGAAAAAAGGAAGAAATGCAAGTAAGCAGAAAGGGGTGAGAAATCTTCACAGTCTGTTGTTAAAGGTTCAGAGCTTATTAGTCCCCTTAGCTGTACAATTTGATGTTTCTTTGCAGACTGCACTAATATTTCCAAACAAAATTGCTTTTAAAATTTAACACCAAGAGCAATTTCCCTTTCAAAATTGTTCCAGTTATTGAAAATGTCTTCAATGATGTTACAAATGGTCTTGAAGCTCCCCCAAATGTGCTAGGCATTTCGTATTGGGTGTCTGTGACTGTCTACTAAAAATTGCTTATCTAGTTATCACTAAACAAAAATAAAAGAAAAAAGGAAAAAGCCTGGAGAAGCAATCATCATGCTGTGTGTAAAATAAGTGCAGTAAATAGCTCTATAAAATAATATTTTTAAAAGAGACTTTTTTGTTTTGTTTAATGTCCCAGAACCTTCCAACTGAGAATTAAAAGAAACTGCTGTAGTGAATAAAATTGGATAAAAATCAGGACAAAACCACAAATGCAGGAAAAGAAAGGGGGTTTGGGGGATATACAGACATACATTTACATCCTAAACAATAAAGCACGCATAGAAATAAAAATTCCTTTCTGGTCTAAGATAAGACCGGATCTTTCCAAGATGGTCCTCAAACAGAAGGCTCATCCAGGTCTGTTGGAAGCAACTTTCCATTGTCATTGTCCAGAGTAGCCAAAGATATTTATTTTGAAATGTTTCTTCTAAATCTTAGGATCTCTGACATGGCACAAATTTCCCAGTTTCTCTTAACAAAGTGTTCCTCTACTTTGTTGGATATCAGGAGATCATTCAATTGTGCTAATATTTGTTCTACCCATGAGGTCTTACAGGGACCTTCTTCAGCTGGGGTTCTCTAACTTTGAGTGGGGAGTACTCTAGAAATCAGACTTGGAAGTCTCATCCCTTAGAAAGTCTATTTCAGTAGTTTTAGAAGGGAGGGTCTAGGAATTTGTTTTTATTTTATTTTATTTATTTTATTTTTAAGGCACCATAAGTGACTCAGATAGATCAACCCAGGTGAACTTAACGTGGAAAACATGGCATTATAGTTCTTAGCCCTTGAGAGAAGTTGTATATACATAGGCTTTATTTGCCCAAGTATATGATCAGAGACTTAAAATATTTAGTAGAATTGTTTCCCTTAGATTAAGAAACATTCCTTCTTTCTCCTTACTTTCTTTCTTTTTCTCTCCTCTTCCCTGGAGCCCTACCTTCCCTTACCCGACAGATCTCAGAAACTTTTACCGTACTAAGCAGGCTCATCACCCCAGTTCTTCAGATTTTTGTGTAGCACATTTTTCTGTGCATTGATTTTTGATGTATCTTGCTTTTCCAATACCTCTTGACCGCCAATGACCTAGTTCTATTTCAACTAATAATTTGCCCTTTAGGGCCATCAGCCCACATTGTCTGAGAGCCCTTACTTCAACAGCATTTCCATTCTTCAGGGCATTGTTTCCTTGTATCCATGCTTTCCTGATTTTTAACATATTTTAATTTTTTGATTAGGAAGGACACTGTTAAGTCTCTGTCACTGTTGGTTGAACGTTGGTTAGGGGAGTGCGATAATGAAGGTTGCATAGATTAATATACATGTTGTTCAAGTTGATCCTTGAATAACACAGGTTTGAACTGTGTGGGTCTGCCTATATATGCATTTCTTTTCAATAAATACCATTGTTTCCTCTGTGTGGGCATGTTCCACATCCACAAGCAAATGGGGATATATATGGAGGACCCATTTTTCATATATATGTGGGTTCCACAGGGCCAACTGCAGGTCTTCAGTATGTGCAGATTTGGTATCCATGGGGGGCCCTGGAACCAATCCCCAGAGGATACCAAGGGAAGACTGCACACACACACACACACACACACACACACACACACACACACCCACACCCTTATATATATCTCCCTGTCTTCTCCTAAAACTGTGCTTCCTAGATCCGATTATGATGTCTGGTTATGATGGTTTCTCTGTTATGATCCAGTCAGAAGACAGAAACCACTATAAAAGTATTTTTTTTTTTTTTTTTTTGAGACAGAGTCTCACTCTGTTGCCCAGGCTAGAGTGCCATGGCGTCAGCCTAGCTCACAGCAACCTGAAACTCCTGGGCTCAAGTGATCCTCCTGCCTCAGCCTCCCAAGTAGCTAGGACTACAGGGATGTGCCACCATGCCTGGCTAATGTTTTCTATATACATTTTTAGCTGTCCATATAATTTCTTTCTATTTTTAGTAGAGATGGGGTCTCGCTCTTGCTCAGACTGGTCTCGAACTCCTGAGCTCAAACAATCCACCTGCCTCGGCCTCCCAGAGTGCTAGGATTACAGGTGTGAGCCACCGCGCCCAGGCTATAAAAGTATTTTAACAGGGAGAGAGAGAGTAATTCAGGGAATTTGTCTGTGGGGAATGGAAGATCTGAGAAGCCAAACAGGGGTGGTGTTTTGAAACCTTTGAGTCTCATATTTCGTGTTTTGAAACCTAATCACCAGAGTGATGATATTTGGAAATGAGGCAGTTGGGACATAGTTAGGTTATGAGGGTGGATCCCTAATGAATGAGATTAGCATCCTTATATAAGAGGCCCAAGAGAGTTCTCTCACCCCTCCCTGTCATGTGAGGACACAGTGACAAGGCACCATCAATGAACCAAGAAACAGGCCCTCACCAGAGACTGAATCTTTGACTTCCAGCCTCTAGAACTGTGAGAAATAAATTTCTGTTTTTTATAAGCCACCCATTTTATGTTTTTTTAATAGCAGCCCAAGCAGACTGAGACACTCTCATAATGTTTTTTTTTTTTTTTCCATTTTGCTATTTTTTTCTCTGTTCTTTTATCAGACTGTAACTTCATCAAGACCAGGGAGTATCTTATTCATCTCTGAATTTCTGGGGCTTAACTCACCATGCACCTTATTCCTCATCACTCACTTCCTTCTCAAATCCTGATCACCCTTCAAAAGAAAATGACACAATTTGTGCAAAGATTTATGCGTCTGGAGAGTTCATGTATCTTTCACTTTCTTAACTGGTTTTTACAGTGGTCGTTTATATTTGTTAATTCATTTTAGAGAACTTGGACATAGCCGTTGTATTTCCAGCTGCCTGAGGATATGTATTCCAGTCATTCGAGTAATATACAAGCTTTGAGCCACAAGAAATCAATTTGTCTAGACAAGAAGTTGGTTGTAATGGGAATTTTACCTGTTTCCTACACTATATTTATTTTTATAATGTGGATGTAGAAGACAAGTATGAATCTTTGACAATTTTTTATGGTTGTTCACCTTAGAGTTCCATACATCATTGATTATAGTCTTATATATGTTTTTAGAGTAACATGTTTATTAAGATTTGCAGTGCTTGAAGGAAGATATTTAATTATATGCATTTTCAAAGATATTCTTTTATATTAAAATTGATAGATTTGTATGAATCCCAGCATTTTACCAAGGATCTGGAACATGTAATTTGAAATGACTTTTATTTATGTCTTAAGTCTAGACTTTGGATGAACGAAATAACTTGAAAATCAGGTTTAGGTGAAACTTCTTGCATTCAATCTTAGCCTTAGTTTCTTGGAAAACAGAATCTAAGGCAAAGATTTAAAATAGTGTTGTTCTACTTGGGTGATGCAACCCCAGGCAGAAGAAGGGTGAGGAAAAAGGCATGCTAAGAAGCAAAGACGTGAAGAGACGCATCACCAAACCAGCAGCTGCATCACAATGAACTGTGAAAAGACAGAGCAGGGCCTCACAGGAGCATCTCTTGAGTACAGGGGACTGACAAGATGCCTATCTGGAAAATCTGTGCCCGTAGAACAGCCCACTGTGCTAGTGGTAGGGGTTGGCTCTCTCCTGTTTCCTGTTGACCATTGCTCAAAGTTCACCCCACAGGGCATTAACACCCCTGCAGTTTTGGGTTGCATCATTTAACTCTGCCTATGTCCATTAAGAATGTCAAATTCCATCCTGTGGGGAGGTGTTCTTTTTGTTTCCCTATTTTGCATAAGCTATAGATCACCGGTGGCCTTAGCTGCATTGCTTGAACTCTGGTAGCAGAAGCAGGGGCCACACACTTCAAACCTGTAGCAGATGGGCCAATATATGTGGTGGTAGCTAAGAGCAAGGGATTTGTCAGCCCCAAGCAGGGTCCAGGGGACAAGAGAGACATATATAATCCAAAGAAGTGCATAAAATTAAATAAGTGCGTAAAGTTAAAGAAGGGCCTAAAATTAGCATCTAATCTAGGTGCTAATTCAAAACTCGCCTTTTTCATCATTGCCTGACAAGTTTCAGAGAGGGAGGAAGAGCAGAATGCTTCTTCCATAAGTTGCATCAGTCATGACCAAGTTGCCATGAATACACTCTTCACAAATATTTTGAACTGGAGGTAAACCACTGAAAGTTAATAAATATGCTTTCACAGTTCTTTTTTGACTCTACATACCACCCTCGGAGCAGTCTGGGTTGTTTTGCTGGAGGATGACTCCATGAAATACCCTTCGTGACTCTTTGGAAGACGCTTTCTTGCCTGCTTTTGTTTTTCCAAGGTATTTTAAGGAATTCTACCTACCTTGTCCCTGGCTTCTGCTATAATAAATACAGAAAACTGAGAAAAATTAGTGACCTACAGTTTTCCACTGATAAAAGTCACCTGTGGAGGAGCATTATTCTGAGGACTTCTGACTCTGCTCCTTTGCTAAACTTGAAGCATTATTTCCGGAGAAATATATGTCTTGGCCCTAATTGCATTAGATTTGCTCTTTTTCTTTGGTGGGGAGATAGAGCTATGGGTTTTTTGTTTTTTAAATCTTCACTGGATGTTTTATCTTCACTGGGTTCTAATGTGTACAACTTTCCTCACAGCCACACAAACACAGCTGGTTCATTAGGTGACTTCAGAAATGAACAATCAAAGCTTTGTATAGAAACACAGGTCCAGGCCAGTTCTTCATGCACAGGCTTTGGACACCGACTCCAATCCTGACCGAGTCCGATCACAGGTTGGCTCTCCTTACAACACCCTTTTCTGAGGATAGTTATGGACTACTTGAATTTGTTTTGAGAATTTTTACCCAATGCCCAGCAGTAATCTCCTTTTTAACTTCATTTGTTTACTCCCCAAAGCATTATAATAAGCATGTTCTAATAGCTTATTATCTTTGAGTTGTCCTCTGTGAATTGTGCTGCTTCTATTCTTTGACTGAGAAGGATGGTACCATGACTAACTCTGTAAAATTGGGCTGCAGTCCTGTGTCCTACTGGGTGGCTTATGTCCCTCGGGTGGCTGCTCTCAGTCATTTTCTGCCCTGATGCTGCCCTTTAGTGATTGCTTTTGGAATTCTCCCACCTCAGATGCCAGATGATCATTTGTGAACCAGAACGATTCCCTGGGGTTGGTTGGTGGGCAGCCTATGCATCCCACACTACTGGCATCCGACACTACTGGAAATTGCCAACAAATGAGAGTTCTTTTTATTTTCCTGTTTTGCACAAACTAAATCACTGGTGGTCTAAGTCAAATGGCTTGAATTCTGAGATGTACATCTTATCATTTTTAGAAGTCAATGCAGAGTAATTTTTTCCCAATATCTTGCTGACAAAGGAAAAGGCTTGATATAGTAGCTTTCTTCCTTTTCTTCCTGAAAGGATAGACTAACTCTACAAATCGTTGTCCAGTTTGACAGAAATCAATGAAATCTACCACTAGAAATTCACATTTCACCCAACAATGTGAAAAGGCAAATAAATAAAAGTCTATTCGATTTTTCAAGTGCTTTGCAAGCTCTGTCCTGAAAGAAAAATAAAAGTAGGATGACTTTTCTGATTTAAACATTTACTAGGGTGTTTCAATCCAGGTTATTTTTTGATTTTATCGTGAAGATTTCTGTTACCTCTACAATGAATAGCTGAAAAATTGTACCAGGCTGTTAACCTTTGTAAATGAGTGAATAGTTTGGTTTTATTGAACATTCTTCTTATACTGGTCTACTTTTTGGCAGGTGCTTTGCTAAAAACTGTGGGAGATACAAGGACTTGGGATTTGCCCTAAAGGAGTTATATTCTACTGTGGGAGAGAAAGTGCAGATGATAAAAAGGTGATTCATGCCACTCATTAGAGATGAACAGGCATATACACTATAGCAATTGATAATGGACATTATATTGCCCTAATTTAAACCTAGAAGGATTCTATACTGATTGTCACCTGCTTGGCTAAAGTCATACCACAAAATAGTAAACACTGTCAAGATTGAAAGATAAGTAATCTCCGAACTGTCTCATAAGGTACTTGAAAAGATAGAAATGATAATGAATTAATGAGAAGTAAATAATTCAAAATTAGCTACTGAAGTCAGGAATTGTAAAGCTTACCTAGATTCTTGAATGCTGGAAGCCCCTCTTTAATTCCTTTTGCTTAGTCCTACAAAATGTACTAGTGTTTTCTCAAGCAACCTTTGGTCAATTTTACTACAAGTTTTTTTTCCCCTTATGGGGAATTTAAGGTCTCTGGGGTATTATTTAGGGTCTTCTGTCAGCACATACTATTCAAAGCACAGTTTGACATTCATTGGATGATTTTCAGTTCATCCTTATAACCTTTTACTTTGCTTTTATTTTGGCTGTATTGTCAGCTGCCCACATCTGCACTTTTCACTGTTTTTTTTTTTTGGTTCTTGGATCCATGGTGGAGTGCCTTCTGTTTATCTCTAGTACAAAAACAAATCCTGAGATGTTGCTTCCCCCCTCCCCCAAAGTCTTCACTACTAGAAAATACATAAAGGAAAACTACATAAAGGTTAAAAATAACTAATAAAGTGAAAGTTTAAAATCTACTAAAGATAAAGCAGCTGCAGCAACACCTAGAGCTGTGGTTCATCAGCTGGCACTTCCCAGCACAGAGCCGGTTAACGCTCCTGCCACTTGAATGTGCCAGGAAACCCAGCTCTCCGGACAGGAGTCAGAGCCAGTGGGTGCTTCCGGGAACAACATGGAATTACAGACTGGAGAGGGAATCAGAAGGTAACTTATCAGTTTAATTGACCAAATTGTTGCTGGTATTTGTAAATATAAATAGCTAGGGTTCCAGGTGATCCAGTAATTTTTTTTTATAGAAACAATTATTGGGATAATAAGACACTGTTGAGTGTTAATAGTGGATACTTCTGAGTGGCTGGAGTTATGGGTGCTCTTTATTTTCTTTTGTTACTCTTCATATTCTGTCATAAGAATGCAATTTTTAATATAAGAGAAAGTAACACCTTAAGATATAAAATCAGTTAAAAAGTTTGATTTAAAAATTTTTTTTTGTCACTTATATTGGTTCTATTTGGAGTAGGAGGCAGAGGGAAAACTTCCCTCCTACTGTCTTCTGAAGCTTTGCTGAAATGAATGACAATAGATAGGTTGACAGGAGAAAAAGCCATACAAATTTATTAATGTGCATAAGCATGGGACCCATGTAAAATATGAGACTCAAAAGACTCAAAGAAAGGCCAGATGGTTCAACCTCATATACCCTCTTCATAGGACAGGGGGATGTAGGGAAAATGTAGGCAATTGTGAGAGTAATAAGTGATTTTTATGGGAAATGAATGAGCCCAAAGAACAATGACTTGAGACGAAGTTCATCTGAGCTCTGGGGGAGGTAATGAGATGGTGAGGGTGGCACTCCCCTGTGAACAAAGGTTGTTTTGTTGTGCGGATAAAGTCTCCCTGGTAATCTCTCAGAGCTGCCCTCAGAAGAATAGAGGAAAGGTCTATCTGGGTGTGGTCATGCGGCTTTTGGTCTTCTCTTATCTTCTCTGGTGCTGGATTATCCCGTGAGATTCCCAGGGAGGGAATGCTAAGACAGTTGCATTTCTTCTGGAGGAACTTCCCTTAATCAGCTGAGGGAGCTTCAGTGAAAGCCCCTCCTGGTACATCTGGAGAAAAAGGGGATCAGAGAGACAAGGGGGTGAGGGAAGCTCCAAGAGAGACCTTGGTTCTGAGGCTTATTTCTGGGGCCTCTTGATTTTCTTTAAGTCAAAGCACTTGATGTACCAAAGCATCATACTTTGGGGATGCATTCGCTAACCCACTAGTGGCAAAGGTAGTATAATTTTTAAAATTGTGTCAATTGGAGGAAAATTAAATGTTCTCAACCAATAGTTTTTATTTATTTTATTTTTTTATTTTTCTAAAACTTTTGTTATTATCACTGTATATTTATCCTTTCTTGTGGCTTATAATCTTTTAAAATTAAGATGTTTCTAATATAGATGTCATAGGAAGAGGATAAAAAAGATTAGAAATTGAAAAAAATAAACCAAAGCAGAGAAAATAGTGTTCTGAAAATGACAGGAAGGATTGCAGAATTTCCCTATGAAGCCCTGAAATTTTACCTATGTATGAAAAATAAGTTGTTAGGGCATAGTTAACACTATTATCTTGATCTATTTAATTTTGTCCAATTCTCTTTGACCAAATGAAATGTTAACAGTGGCATTAATTCTAATTTCTATCTACTCCAGATCCTACCAATCTAACATCTTTAATTCTTATATTAAAAGAAAAACCAGCCCCCATGTATCTCTTTTATTGAAGGGTCTCACGCTTTTGTGTTATTCTTTCTTTGGTGAGAAAAATCACCATTCCAGATTCTGCTTCCTGCTTCCTTCCCTTCCCTTCCTTTCCTCCCTCTCCCTTCTCCCTCCTCCTCTCCTCCCCTGTCCTGCCTTCCCCTGCTCTACCACCCCTTCCTCTTTTTCCTTCCCTCCTCCGCAGACTCTATTTTCATCTTTCCCCTTCTCTTTTCCCTTTCTCTTGCTTCTCTCTTTTTTTACTTCTTTTTTCTCTTTTTCTCCCTCCCTTTCTCTGCCCTCCTCTCTCCTTCTCATCCCTTTTCTTCCCTTTTTATTTTTTTCATAGAGCTGGAATTAAAACCAAATAAAACAAATGGAAAGAAACACAGGTACTAAGCATAAGACTTTCCCCTTCCTTGGGAAAGAATGGAAAGGTTCAGTTACAACTCGATGGAAAGTTCTAACCATTTAACTCTGTTCAAAATTTCATTCCTATAACAGAGACTAAATCTTTCCCAGCAGGCTCATTGTCGTGTCTTACCTTATTTGACCAGGTCATGAGTTAATTGAACATTACATTAAAAAGTCAATATATGGGTTTAATTGTACTTAATCATGTTTTAATGATTAATGAACTTTTGTGTCATAAGCGAAAAACTTCATAGCTTCCGTAGCCTTGTAGTTCACATAACATAGCGAGATAAATAGTAGGATGATGAGGTTAATAGAAGTTAATTAACATAGGTCAGGCCTGCTCTGGTTTGTTTTATTTAATCCAGAAATAACCTTAAAACAATTGAATTTGTGCCATAGTACTTAGTTTCCCTTCAGATTTATTTTCAAGAAATAAAACCTTGCAAATATAGTTAAAGATGCCTTAGTACCCTTCCCCAGCCCCATTCTCTTCTCCATTCCCTGAAGGAATAACTCCTTCAAAGTCATGTTCATTCTTTCTAGATATGTTTTCATATTTTTTATTATATATATTTTTTCAAGGACAAAGTATATAATTATTTTGTGTGCTTTTAAACTTTACATATATTCTCTGCAACTTGTGTTTTTCATCCTGCATTATATTTTTGAATTTTTTTTTTTGAGACAGAGTCTCGCTCTGTTGCCCAGGCTAGAGTGCCGTGGCGTCAGCCTAGCTCACAGCAACCTCAAACTCCTCAGCTCAAGCAATCCTGCTGCCTCAGCCTCGTGAGTAGCTGGGACTACAGGCATGCGCCACCATGCCTGGCTAATTTTTTTCTATATATTTTTAGTTGGCCAGATAATTTCTTTCTATTTTTTGTAGAGACGGGGTCTCGCTCTCATTCAGGCTGGTCTCGAACTCCTGACCTCGAGTGATCCTCCTGCCTCAGCCTCCCAGAGTGCTAGGATTATAGGCGTGAGCCACCTCGCCCAGCCCTATTTTTGAATTTTATCCATGTAAGTATATAGGTGCTATGGTTTGCATGTTTGAGCCCCTTTAAAATTTACGTTGAAAGCTAATCCCTAATGCCCGGGTATTAGGAGGTAGGGCCTTTAGGAGGTGATTAGGGCATGAGGGCTCCACCTTCATGAATGGGATAAGTGCCCTTATAAAAGGCATTGAGGGAGTTTGTTAGTCCCTGTGCCTGTCTCTGCCCTTCCACTATGTGAAAACACCATGAGAAAGTGCCATCTTGAAGTAGAGAGTCAGCAAATCTCACCAGCCACTGACTCTGCCAAGATCTCAACTTCCCAGCCTCCAGAACTATGAGCAAATAAATTTCTATTGTTTACAAATTACCCAGTCTAAGGTGTTTTGTTATAGCAGCCCAAAGAGACTAAGACAATGAATGGGGTTCTACTTCTTTCATTTAAAATGCTCTAAATCCCTAAGATACTCTGTGATTTAATGAGTTTAAAAGATTTGCATTTACTTTAATCATTGATTTATTTAGATTTGTTCTAAACTTTTCAATTTACCTTTTCCTTGCTTCTCTCATTCATTTTTTGTCATTAATTAGATGATTGATTATTCTCTTGATTTTTATTTTTTCTGCTCTGAAGAGTTAAATGCTCTAAATTCAAAAATTTTTAGAAAATTAATTTTTTTAAACAACTTTAGATTGTCAAAAAATTTACAAAGGTAATACAAAGAGTTCCCATATACCTCACACTCCATTTCTTCTATTAACATTTTATATTAATATGATGCATTTGCTATAATTAATAAACCAATATTAATTTTTGATTATTAATTAAAAACCATACTTTATTTAGATTTCCTCAATTTTACCCTATCTCCATATTTTTTTGTGTCCCAGGATCTCATCCAGACTAGCCCTTATGTGTCTTTAGGCTTCTTTTGGCTGTGACAGTGTCTCAGCCTTTCCTTATTTTTGATGACCTTGACAGTCTTGAGATGTGCTGGTCAGGTTTTTTGTAGAATACTCCACTGCTGGAATTTTCCTGATGTCTTCCTCATGATTAGACTGGGGTTATGGGCTTTTGGGAGGAAGGCCACAAAGTTAAAGTGCCATTTTCATCACATCATGTCAAGGATACATACTGTTAACATGACCTATCACTGTTGGTGTTGACCTTGATCACCTGGAGGCTGAGGTTGTGTTGGCTGAAGTTGTGTTTGCTGAGTTTCCATTATGAAGTTACTCCATTTTCTCTCTCCTTTTTGGGAAGAAAGTCACTATTCACAGCCTCCTTGTAAGCAGTGGGGAGTTATACTGTTCCAGAATCTCAGGAATCTCTTGATAGAAAAATAGCCTAGAAATGTCTATGTGGCATTGGGACAAATGGACCTTAGAAGCTAGAATCAAATTTTCAGAGAAGTATGTAAGCAGCCTAATATTTTTCTTGTACCAGAGAGGATCCTTCAAGTAGTTGTGAGGCAGCTTGACTGGGAGTCTTCACAGTCAGGAGGAAGAACAGTGACTGATGGGGTTCACTGACGAGAAGGATGTTTCAGCGCTTGCCTATGTGGGTAGAGGATGAAGACCAATGACCATGACCTCACACTGCACACATTCATGTCTGGCATTGTGCAAATGCTGCAGAACACAGATGCAACTCCAGGGACTTGGGGAAGTGGGCGAGACCCTGAATTGTCTGCAATTTAGTTTCTTCCACCTGGTACAGTGGGAATTTAAAATAGAAAATAATTTCAGTTGTAGAATTAAAGTTAAAAAGTTACATATCATGGGCACATGGATCTGTGGGCTGTTATTTGTACCTGATATTTTGTTTGATGATAATATATATGGACGCAGGCTGAAGAAAAAGGACTCTAGTTTTGGCTATAGCTGTGTGTAGTTAGGCCAGGTCCCTTGATACCTTTAGGTTTCGTCTCCCTCATGTGTAAAAGGATTGGGTTAAATAAATGGTTCCTTAATCTAATTTATCTAATCAAGTACCGTCAATGATTTGTCTCAGAAGAGTTATCGCACACTACCAAGCAGAGCATGTGTATCTAGATCTCACCCATTATCTCGTTCATGGAAAAAAACACTTCCCTAATTATAAAATTTTGTTACTTTGTTATTCTCGTTTATGAGCTGGTGATATATATATTTATATATGTAAATATATACACATATTATATACACACATATTTTACATATATATTCATTGATACCATAACTATTTTTAGGCTTCTTTAACCATCAAAGAAATAATAAATTAAATGAGTTTGGAGTGGTTTGGCAGCAAGGTATTAAGTATTCCAGCATACTCAATAGAAATGACACCTGTTTATAAATAATCATTTGAAACAGATTTTGACCCACCTGTATATTTTAGTCTAGCTACTAGAATAAATTGTTTAATCAGAAAATGTCAATGTTAACTAGGCAACTATTTCAAAGATTGGAAACAAATATGTAAATGAAACCCAAAATATAAAACCTGCCACAGAATATTATTTTTTAACAAGCAAAGTGGAACACTGGTATATCATGCTGAGCATAAATGATACTTTAGATCCTTCAGCTTCATTTTTCAGGACACCTAGGGAAATTATCTTTGTAGCATGGTTTGATATGCTTTTGCATAAAAATGGAGAGAGACATATGAGTGAAATCTAACAAGTATTACCTCTGGTCTTTTTTTTTTTTTACTCTAGTCTTAAGAAAGCAGCATAGTGTTAATAATGCAAAACTAAATGGAAATATAGATGATATTTTAGGATTTCATTGAGCCTTATAAATGAGACTGAATTTTTCAAAACATCTCTTCTATCTCTTAATTTTTTTCTTCCTTTAAGTTTCTTGGAAACCACTGCAAATATCAAGTGAAAGAGACGAAGACATGGAGTACTAAGTATCCAAAGTCCTAGATCCTAGTTCTGGTTCTTTCATTAGCTAGTTGGACAAGTCATTCATTTCTCTGGGTCTTGGTTTCCCCACCATAAGATGAAGGTGCCAGATAGGTGGTCTCTAACAGATATTCCAATTCTGATAATTCATGGAATGACACCGCCAGAATTGCTGAGCCTCCATTGATGAGCCAAGTGATAGTCACATTAGATGAGGTTGTGCTTTGTGTATTCACTATCAAGAATGTTGGTTGTCTTGATGTCTTAGGGTTATGGGAGACTTCTCTGCAGATTATCAATTTCCTATGTCTATCAACAATCATATTTCATAAAATATCAAATTTATTTTGACTTTGCATCTAAAATACCTTGGATATTTGTCCATCTCTACAGAAGCTGTGCTGGCAAGTCTTGTGCCAGTTATGAGAGGTCTTTGTGGTCCCATTGGTGGTGGCAGCGTTCCTGGGATCTGTATGTTCCTGTAGGAAATAGGACAAGTTTGAAGTCACCAGGCCTGGATTTGAATCCTGGTTTCAGTTTTTTACTCATGTAACAGAAGGTTTGTTGTAACTATTGAATTTGGCATCAAGATACAAAGTAATTTCCAGATGGAAATTCAGATTTTTAAAGGAAATATGTGGAAATCAGTTTCCACAAATTCCCAAATTCATCATTTGTAAGGAGGATATAAAAAAGTTCAAAAGGAATGGAGAGAGAAGGTTTGAGAGAAGGTTGTCTTTGGAGAAAAGCTTGTGGAGTTCTGTGAGTCTCATCCCCCCTCTGCAAGCTGTGGATGAAATCACTTGGGGCTTTAAGAGGACTTCTTGAATAGCAAAAAGTTCTTCTGAGGTTGGGGCACAGTATCTTTGAGAAATCTCTTGCCCCAAGAATGGCTGGCTACGAGGTCTGAGGGCTGCAGTGACGGGCAAGGGCTGCCGTGGGTCCTGCATGGGTCTTTGCTATGGGCCCAATGTGAGAGAGCTGACCTGGAGTCACTTTGCCTTTGTCCTGAGGGGACCTCCTTGAAGGGTAATGGGACTTGAGTGGAGAGAGTATTTCTACAAAGTGGACCAGCAGAAATCCAGGGTGGATGTCCAAGGCACACCCAGAGGAAAACTGTACATCCTGGGTCTTGTGGTTGTCAGAGAGTCCACGAAGGTGCCCCTAGAGATGGAGCTGGCTCTTCCTGCTCCGGGTCCTTAGCAGGCAGCCAGCATAGGCAGTCAACACAGGACCAGCAGGTAGAAAGTCTCTGTGCCCTTCCCCATCTTCCCTCCCTACCTGATCTGGAGGAAACCTAGAGGCAGCCATGACATGGGCGGACAGGTCAGGGAGAAGGTGAAATAGCATCCTGGAAAAAAGAAGGCTGAGGTTCCCCTCGGTACTTCCTAGGGAAGAAATCAGATGTGATTTCTAAATTGTGACTATGAACTGGCTGTGTAAGGCTCTAATTTCCTCAGCATTATC